>NC_035168.2:8875695-9186406 GCF_001659605.2 Manihot esculenta | reverse complement strand
GGTAAATCAAATCTTTAACAACGCAAAGCATCATATACAACTGTAGAATTAGTTACACACTCAATTGATGTAAAGCCTGCTACATATGCCAATTTAAATGCTGCTAACTCAGCTCGTGCCTCTCCTGCTAACTCAGCTCGTGCCTCTCCTGCTATAGCAAATGAACACCAAACCCTCATAGCAATACCATGCACAATTATCCCTACACCATTAAAAGCAACTACAGCAATAGCAGAAAATGAACTGATCTTTCCATGCAATAGCGCAATTAAGCCTGATACTCCCTCCTGAAGGAGGACTCGCAGATCTACAATGTTGAAAGTGAGAAGAATTAGCAAAAATACAACTCTATTGTAGCTGTCTAAAATCAACAGGGATACATTGGCACGTAGTAATAAGATCTAGATGTACTGAATCGAAGAGACATCTATTTCTATCGTTCCATATATGCCATAAGGTGAGTGCGACCAGAGTCAAAAGCAATGGGTCATCCATCTCTAACCAAAACCTATACCGAAGAGTCTACTACCGTAAAATAAAACTAGAAAAACCCACAGGATTTGGTTTATAATCACAGGGACTAGCAAACCAAACTGCTCGAGCATGTAGACACCAAAAGAAAACATATTCTAAATTTTTAGGCTCAAATCGACAAAAAGGGCATATAGGGTTATGTAATACACTACATCTTACCAAATTAATAGAGACTGGTAAAGAATTATGAAGAAGTCACCATAGGAAAATTTTTAATTTAGGAGAGACTTGGAGAGACCATATACCTTTCCAAATGTCCAAACTGACAGTAGCAGAAGAAGAAAGTTGAGAAACAATATGCTACCTAGTTGAACAACGCATTAAAAACCTATAACCGGAACGTACACTATACTGGCCATTACACGCATAATGCCATAAAAGAGAATTCGGCATACCAAGAAGAGCCACTGGGACAGAAAGTATAGTCGTTGCCTATTGGTGAGGAAATAAGTGCTTCACCAACTAATGGTTCCAATCCAAGGCACTATGATCAATTAAGTCTGCCACTATGGTAATACCAACCGGATAAGATGCTGGACTAGGCAATTTGAAACTATACAACTGAGGCACCCAAGGATCCGACCAGATGCTAGTGTTCCTAACATCCCTAATATTCTGCAAGCTCCCTTATGAAGAATGTCTCTACTAGCTAACAGACTTTGCCATATCCATGAACTACATCGCTTATGAGTAACCTATCAAAAGGAAGATTGTGGAAAATATATCCTTTTCAAAATCCGAACCTATAAGCGAGTCTAATTATGAAGAAGCCTCCAACACTGTTTTGCTAAATAAGTGAGATTGAAGTTTTCAAAATCTCTAAAACCTAAGCCACCCCAGAACTTAGAGCAGTAGTGTAAGAATCAGCTACTTGCTTGTACCGCGTCCCACATCGACAGAATACGATAATTCTGAATTGTATATAATAGCTAGCATGAAACTACTAAATAACTTGGGTTAACCATTTTGGAACAAGTAAAAAGTGGGTCCAAAAGTTATTTGGGTTAGTTTGGTCCCGGCTATTTGAATTAGAAAAATTGTGCGGAGCTAATGGGCCTGCGAGGAAAGGGCTACCCATGTGAGACGAGGTCGAGCTGCCCGAGGTACTAGCGAACCACAATACCCAAGAGTTCGGTCCTGGTTAGCAATTGTAATCGATTCAGTTGCAATGAGGACGTTGCAAATTTAGCAGGGGAGAGTGTAAAAATCAGCTGCTTGCTTATACCGTATCCCACATCGGAGGAATACGGCAATTCCAAATTGTATATAATAGTTAGCACGAAACTACTAAATAACTTGGGTTAAACATTTTGGGCCAAGTGGAAAGTGGGTCCAAAAGTTATTTGGTCAGTTTGGGCTCAGCTGTTTCAAGTAGGAATGTTGCCAACTAACCCAATTAATCTTTCTAGGCTCCTCATTATCACCCCACTAAACGTTCAACAATTGACTATTAAACTTAGCTAAAAATTGCTTAGGATATTGAAAAATCGGCATAGAGTAAGTAGGAATAGCAGATAAAACCGATTAGATCATTATAGCAAGGCCAGTCTAAGATAGTAATTTTTATTTCTAAGCCTAAGTCATTGAATGGATCTTGTCTTCCACAGCAACCAAAGCCTTCTGATGAGATCGTCCTAAAAGCACTGGTAGCCCCAAATAGTTATTAGAAGAAAGTAATTCTTGCATTTGAAACTTACGGAGAAGTTTTTGCTTAAACACATGAGGCATATGTTTACTGAAAAGAATATGAGACTTCTGAAGATTAATAGATTGACCAGAGGCAATAGTATAGTTCTAAAGGACTCAAAGCAAGTTATCAGCTTCTTCTCGCATTCCTCGAGCAAATAACAAAGTATCATATGCAAATAAAACATCAACAATTGAAGGAGAATATCATGAAACCTTTATATGCTTAATAAGACCTTTCTCATGAGCATCTAATAGTAAGTAGGAGAGCACCTGAGAAACAAATAGAAAAAGGTAGGGAGATAAAGGTCCCCTTAACTGAGTCCTCTAAAAGCGCGAAAAAGAGTAGTGGGAACACCATTAACGAGAATGGAAAAGCTGACTGTCGTAATACACTGCATAAGAGTAGTGGAAAAACCATTAACGAGAATGGAAAAGCTGACTGTCATAATATACTGCATAATCAAATGCACCCATTGTGGAACAAACCCCATTGATTATTCTATTAAGCCTAAAAACTTTTATTATTGATCAAATCAATACATAGACTTCTTTAAAAATGAGTAATATTGACTTTACATATCATATTCACCTAAAAATAGTAAATAAATTAACAATATATATTTTATAGAATTATATTCACAAAATATTTGTACATAAATATGTTTACAAATAAATATCAAAAGGCTCTAGTACCTATCAAGAGACGATTAATGGATGTGAGGCAAAAGTTTGATAGTCCACTAGGCCAAAAAGTGATAATCCGCTAGCCTATAAGGAGGATGATAGCCCTAAAAACTTGTAAGATGGTAATTCATTAGGTCACAAAGTGGTAATCTTCCAGATCAAAATTGGAGCGTTAGTTCCTAAATCAAGGCTATAATTTGCTACGCAATAAGGTGGTAGTCTACCAGGCTAAAATCAAGGTATTTGTTCCTAACTCAAGGCGATAATCTACCAAACCATAAAGTGGTAGTCCATCAGGCCAAAGTTAGGGTCTTAATTAAAAATAAAATATAATTTGCCAAGCTAAAATACAGTCCTCTTCTATTCCAAATAAGGTGTTAGTCCCTAAATCTAGATAGTAATCTTAAAGCAATAGGGAGATAGTTCTAAATTATAACCATCGAGTTAAAAAGGACGAAAACTATCTATATAAAGCAATCATATATTTTGTGAAAAATTTTTATTATTTGAAATGAACCTAAAGGTTCATACTTGAAAGGGGGATTAATAATATAACATCATCCAAAATGGCTTATCTAATTATAGAGAGCAATTGTAAGACTTATCAAGTCATGGAAGAACAACTGGCTCATCTAGCCATTGATGAGCAAGCGTGAGACTCATCCACCCATGATAGCAACCATAAAACTCATCCAAAATAACTCGTCCATTTAGCATGGCTCATTCATTTGATCAATGACTCGTCCACTAGGTATGGCTTATCCATTTAGCCACATGACTTGGTATGGATCATCCATCTGGCCACATGACTCGTCTATTTAACATTACTCATCCATTTTTCCACATGACTTGTCCACTCGGCATGACTCATCCATCTAGCCACATGACTTGTCCATTTGATATGGCTTGTTGAAATTATTTCTATATATTGAGATTATTTCTGTAAATAGCCTAGATTTGTAGTGATAATTAGGGATATAATTGTGTGATATGATTGGGATATGATTAGGCTATAATTAGGGAATTAATTTATTTTCTTACCTAGTATGTACTCTTGTAAGTAGTATATATACCCCAATTGGCTTGATGGGAATAATCAAGCATTTTCTCTCAAATCTTCTACTCTCTTTTTTCTTCTTTTCATCAAAGTTTCATGGTATCAGAGCCAAGAAATTTGGTTCACCTTTAAGTGGCAGACCTGCCACCTTACTTTGGTGACTTTCTGGAAATCAGTTAGTCTCACCACCTAGCCCATTTCCCACGCCGGCCTCCGATCTATTTTTTGGCGAAGCACCGCCTTCAAACGGGCCTCCACGCGCCTCCACACGCCACCCTGCACAGATTGCTTTTGGCCACGCGCCGACACGTGCACCACTTTCCGGCGATCGTTTCACGCCGGCGATCCTTCTCCCAGCTTCGCCCGGCTCCTGCGACCACAGCCCAGTAGGTCCGGTTGTCAGATCAGCCCGCCTTCACACGTCCGTCATCCATGCGCGGACACGTGCACATCCTCCGGTGACCGTTTCATGCCGGCAACTCTTCCTACAGCCTCGCCCGACGCCGGCGACCCCAGCCCAGTAAGTCCGGTCGTCAGATTTACTGTTCACAGGCACTCTTTTTGTAACGACCCGAAAATCGGACCGCTACCAGCGCTAGGATCCAGATCGGCTTAAGGCCGCCAGGACCCGTAGCAAGCCTAACATGTAACCTGTAAACCTGTTTAATCCCATACATGATCAACAATATACATAAAAATTAAAACTTTTCTTTCATACATTCTATCATACACCAAACTCAACCTGTGCATGCACTGAACATAGTCATAATCATAAACTTGACCCCTCTGTGGGATCTCATCAATGCCCCCAATGGGTGGCATAACATGTGTTGAGTTGGTTAAACATCCACATCATAAACATCTAAGATCATGTATTAAAAGGGATAACAACATCCATAGGGTCAAGCACAACTTCTAATTCTCAATATCATTATACGTAACATGACTATTCAACTTTACATCATCTTACAATTTATCATGTCCACTTTCTAACTATTACAATTACAAGACTTTACTCTTCTTGACTTCTCTGTCTAGCCCGTACCTGCAATCCGGGGGGATTAGGGAAAAGGGGTGAGCTACTAGAGCCCAGTGAGCAGAATAATAGAAAACAACATTTAAAATCTCATGCCATCATGTAATGCAACACATCACAACAAATCACATCTCGGATGGTATTGTCACCAATAGTCCTCTACATTCCAAAGTGCCGGGACGTAGAATGGGTACAACCGGTCTTTCTCTTAACATAACATATCATGCATACCAATGTGCCAGGGACGTAGAATGGGTACAACCTGGACTTTCTCTTACATAGTGCCAGGGATGTAAAATGGGTACAACCTGGACTTCCATACCATATCATGCCGTAGCATCATCATATCATATGAGGACTAAAGGATCATTCAATAACCAATCCACATCAACATCATAAATGCAATGCAACATATTCGTGATTTCTAATGCAAACAACCTAATTCATCACATGGCATTCATGATGCATGAACATGCTCAACTGTATAATTCATTTGCTTTAAAACATAAAGGTTTATTCTACTCACCTCTGGCTAAAGCTCTACTGACTCAGAAGCAGCTGAACTCACTGCTGGGGTCCTCGGTTCCTCGTGTAATACCCGGCTAGACTCCGGTATCGGAATTCCTACCGTCCGGTGGAATTTCGGATGTCGGAGACCTCTAGAAGGGTAAAACCATGTTTTCATGAAATGTTTTAATGTTTTTGATGATTTTAAGTAAAGAGGAAATGAGTTTTTAGAATAAAAACACCCTTGGAGGAAACTCAGGTTCGGCCGCTGAAACTCAAAGTTCGGCCGCCGAACATGCATGCTTTTCGGGTGAGCCTTAGGCCCCCGAAGGCATAAGTGAGGGAAGCCCAGGTTCGGCCGCCGAACCTCAAGTTCGGCCGCCGAACATGGTATGCATGCGGGGGCACGTTCGGCTCCCGAATGTGGCCTGGCCAGCCACTATAAAAGAGCCCCTTAGCCGAAATGGGCGAGATTTCTCCCCATTTTCGGCCAAGGTGAGCCCTTCCGCCGTTCCTCACCATTCTTGAGTTCTTTCCTTCAAATATTTCAAGATTTTCACAAGTTTTTACGTTGTTTTGAAGATTTTCGAGTTTAAAGCAAGTTTTGGAGCTTTGAGGTTCAAGAACTCAAAATCTCCCACCTCCGAGTTTAGGACGTCTCTCTCTCGATCTTCAAGAGGTAAGAGCCGATCTTAAGCTCATTTCATGTTTAAAGTAAGTTTTATGCAAGATCTATGGGGTAGAATGCATGTTTAGCTCATAGTTAGGTTTTTGAGTTAATGTTATGTTTTGAGCAATGTATGTTGGATTTGTATTGTTGTTGTGTGTTGTAGTTGGGGTTTAAGTTAGTTTGAAGCCCCTAGGAGCCAATATATGTATATTTGCGTGTTTTGGTTGAGCTAAATGCATGATTGGAAGTTTTGGAGGCAAATGTGCTTGAAGGAGCCAAGTTTCTGCCCTTTGGCAGAAACCAGGTTCGGCAGCCGAAGGAACTTTCGGCCGCCGAACATGGCTGGGGAGGCAGGCCTTTCGGCTGCCGAAGTTGCCCCCGAAAAGAGACTTTCGTCTCTGTCTGGGACTTTCAGCCGCCGAAGGTGCCGCCGAACCTGCTTGGGTTTCGGCTCTGGAGGGACGTTCGGCCACCGAAGGTGCCGCTGAACCTGCCCTGTTCTGCCTTCCTTTGCATGTTTTTACATGATTGTTTTGAGGTGTTTTAGGGGGTTTTTGAGGGATGTTTTTAGAGTTATGTTCTAGTTGTTTGGTCCCTCATTTGAGTCCACCTGTGTAGGTTCGGACCCAAGGAACCGAGGACCTCAGCAGTGAGTCAGCTGCTTCAGTCAGTGTCAGAGCTAGCCGAGGTGAGTGGAATGACTCTTATGCTTTTAAATAAATAAATAAATCAGTTTTGAGCATGTTCATGCATCACGGATGCCATGTGATATTTTAGGATGCTTGCATTAGAAATCACGAATATTTTGCATTGCATAATATGTTGTTGATGTGGATGAATGTTGAATGATCCATTAGCCCTCATATGTTATGACATGATGATATGATATGGAAGTCCAGGTGTGGCCTGCACTACGCCCCTGGCACTATGTAAGAGAAAGACCGGAAGTGGCCTGCACTACGCCCCCGGCATCATGGATTATGTATGTTATGTTATGTTATGTATAAGAGAAAGACCAGGTGTGGCTTGCACTACGCCCCTGGCATGATTGGAATTTGTAGAGGGCTAAATGGTGACAAGTTCATCCTTGATATGATTAGTTGTGATGTGATGCATTTCATGTTATCATATGTTTTAAATGCTTTACTATTCTGCTCACTGGGCTCTAGTAGCTCACCCCTCTCCCAAATTCCCCAGGTTTGCAGGTATGGGATTAGACAGAGAAGTCAAGGAGAGTAATAAAGTCTTATGTATGTAATAGTTAGAAAGTGGACATGACAGTTTGTATAATGATGTATAGATATGTAATGTAATGATATTGAGGTTAGAAGTGTGCTTGACCCTAGTATATTGTAATCCCTTTTGATACATGATCTTAGTGTTTATTGATATCCATGTTTAGCCAACTCAACACTTGTTATGTCACCCCATTGGGGGCATTGATGAGATCCCACAGAGGGGTCAAGTTTATGATTATGTATAAGTTCAGTGCATGCACAGGTTGAGTTTAGTGTATGATAGAATGTATGAAAGAAAAGTTTTAAATTTTTATGTATGATTGTTGATCATGTATGGGATTAAACAGGTTTACAGGTTGCATGTCAGGCTTGCTACGGGTCCCAGCGGCCTTAAGCCGATCTGGATCCTAGCGCCGGTAGCGGTCCGATTTTCGGATCGTTACACCTCGGGTCCGAACCTACACAGGTGGACTCAAATGAGGGACCAAACAACTAGAACATAACTCTACAAACATCCCCCTAAAACACCTCAAAACAATCATGCAAAAACATGCAAAGGAAGGCTGGACAGGGCAGGTTCAGCGGCACCTTCGGCGGCCGAAAGTCCCTCCAGAGCCGAAACCCAGACAGGTTCGGCGGCACCTTCGGTGGCCGAAAGTCCCAGACAGAGACGAAAGTCTCTTTTCGGGGGCAACTTCGGCAGCCGAAAGGCCTGCCTCCCAGGCAGGTTCGGCGGCCGAAAGTCCTTCGGCTGCCGAACCTGGTTTCTGCCAAAGGGCAGAAACTTGGTTCCCTTTGCACAAAAACCCCCCCTTCTCATTCCAACATGCATAAAACTCATTCAAATCATGCAAATATACATACATTGTCTCCTAGGGGCTTCAAACTATCTTAAACCCCAACTACAACACACAACAACAACACATTGCTCAAAATCACAACATAAGCTCATAAACCTAACTATAAGCTAAACATGCATTCTACCTCATAGATCTTACATAAAACTTACTTAAAACATGCAATGAGCTTAAGATCGGCTCTTACCTCTTGAAGATCGAGAGAGAGACGACCTAAACTCGAAGATGGGAGAGATTTGAGTTCTTGAACCTCAAAGCTCCAAAACTCGCTCAAAACTTGAAAATCTTCAAAACAAGATGAAAACTTGTGAAAATCGTGAAAGATTTGAAGGAAAGAACTCAAAGTTGGTGAGGAACGGCAGAAGGGCTCACCTTGGCCGAAAATGGGGAGAAAGCTCACCCATTTCGGCTAAAGGGCTCTTTTATAGTGGCTGGCCAGGCCACATTCGGGAGCCGAACGTGCCTCCGCATGCATGCCATGTTCGGCGGCCAAACTTGAGGTTCGGCGGCTGAACCTGGGCTTCCCTCACTTATGCCTTCGGGGGCCTAAGGCTCACCCGAAATGCATGCATGTTCGGCGGCCGAACTTTGAGTTTCGGCGGCCGAACCTGAGTTTCCTCCAAGATTGTTTCCATGCAAAAACTCATTTCCATCTTGCTCAAAACCATAAAAAAACATTAAAACATTTTATGAAAACATGGTTTTACCCTTCTAGAGGTCTCCGACATCCGAGATTCCACCGGACGGTAGGAATTCCGATACCGGAGTCTAGCCGGGTATTACATTCTCCCCCCCTTAAGAACATTCGTCCCCGAATGTTCCTCAACTAGCACATAGCATGGCATACACATAACATACATACAAAGCACATAAAACTCGCAAATAATTAACCTTAGAAAAGATAAGGGTATTGCTGGAGCATGGACTCCCGTATCTCCCAAGTGCATTCTTTCATATTGTGGTGGTTCCACAGGACTTTCACCATCGGAATTTCCTTGTTCCTTAGCTTTCTGATCTGGGTGTCTATGATCCGTACTGGCTGCTCAACATAGGTGAGATCCTCTTGGATCTCCACATCAGGCTCACTAAGAACCTTGCCCGGATCTGACACAAACTTCCTCAACATTGAAACATGGAAAACCGGATGGATTCTTGTCATTGAAGCAGGCAAATCTAGCTTGTACGACACATTCCCAATCTTCTGCAAGATTTCAAAGGGTCTGATGTATCGTGGGGCTAGTTTACCTTTCTTCCCAAAGCGAACCACTCCTTTCATTGGAGACACCTTGAGCAATACCAGATCCCCCTCCTGAAACTCTACTTGCCGTCTGCGGATGTCTGCATAACTCTTCTGTCTGCTTGCAGCAGTCTTGATCCTCTCTCTGATTACGGGTACCACCCTGCTGGTAATCTCTACTAGCTCAGGCCCTGCCAAGGCCTTTTCTCCAACTTCTTCCCAGCAAACAGGTGACCTGCACTTCCTTCCATATAAAGCTTCATATGGAGCCATCCCGATGCTAGCATGATGGCTGTTATTGTAGGCAAACTCCACCAAAGGTAGATGCTGCCTCCAAGAACCGCCAAAGTCCAGCACACACATTCTGAGCATATCCTCGATAGTCTGGATGGTCCTTTCTGACTGTCCATCAGTCTGGGGGTGGAAGGCAGTACTAAAATCCAACCTAGTACCCATGGCATTCTGCAGACTCCGCCAAAACCTGGAGGTGAACTGGGGCCCTCTATCAGACACAATTGAAACAGGAACCCCATGCAGTCTGACGATCTCATCGACATACACCTGCGCCAATTTGTCCACAGAATAGCCACTCCTGACAGGGATGAAGTGAGCAGATTTGGTGAGTCTGTCCACAATCACCCATATGGAGTCCAATCTGTTGGACGTCGCCGGTAACCCCACTACGAAGTCCATAGCTATATTCTCCCATTTCCACTCTGGAATAGATAGCGGGTTAAGCATTCCAGCCGGCTTTTGATGTTCCAGCTTCACCCTCTGACACACTTCGCAGGCTGACACAAACTGTGCCACTTCTTTCTTCATCGCTGGCCACCAATAAACTTTCTTCAAATCTTGATACATCTTGGTGGCTCCGGGATGAATGCTGTATCTTGCATTATGAGCCTCTCTCATAATGTCTCCTTTTCGCCCTATGTCATCTGGTACACACAATCGACTCCCATAGCGGAGGATCCCCTTACTGTCAAATCTGAACTCACTGTCCTTGCCTGACTAAACAGTCCTAGCAATCTTCACTAACTCTGGGTCCTCATGCTGTTTCTGAGCCACTTGCTCCAGAAATACGGGTGTCACTCTCATCTGGGCCACTAAAGCACCTGTACCAGACAACTCCAACTGTAGACCTTCATCAACGAGCTTGTAAAAATCCTTCACCACTGGTCTCCTCTCTGCCGTGATGTGGGATAGACTGCCTAGTGACTTCCGGCTTAGGGCGTCTACCACAACATTCGCCTTACCCGGATGATACTAAATCTTGCAATCATAGTCACTCAGCAGCTCTACCCATCTCCTCTGTCTCAAGTTCAAATCTCTTTGACTCAGGATGTACTGCAGGCTCTTATGATCTGTAAAGATCTCACATTTTACCCCATAGAGGTAGTGCCTCCACATCTTGAGTGCAAAGATTACTGCTGCCATCTCTAGGTCATGTGTGGGGTAATTCAACTCATGCTTCTTCAGCTGCCTGGAAGCATAAGCAATCACCCTCTCATTCTGCATTAGTACACAACCCAGTCCCACACGGGACGCATCACAAAAGACTGTAAAGTCCTCATCACTAGATGGCAGAGCTAACACTGGTGCTGAAGTCAACCTCTTCTTAAGCTCTTCAAAACTCTCTTCGCACTGGTCGGTCCACACAAACTTTTGATTCTTCCTGGTCAACCTGGTCAGAGGAGCTGCTATTTTCGAGAAGTCCTGAACGAACCTCCTGTAGTAACCTGCCAAACCCAAGAAACTCCTGATTTCCGTCACTGAAGTGGGTCTAGGCCAGTTAGCCACAGCTTCTACCTTCTTGGGATCCACCTCTATCCCATTCTCTAACACTATATGCCCCAAGAAAGAAATGCTCCTCAGCCAGAACTCACACTTAGAGAACTTGGCATACAAGCCATGTTCCCTCAAGGTCTGCAGAACCAACCTCAGATGATGGGCATGCTCCTCTGCATTCCTGGAATACACTAAGATATCATCTATGAAGACAATAACAAAGTGATCCAGGTATTGGCTAAACACTCTGTTCATGAGATCCATGAATGCAGCAGGGGCGTTGGTTAACCCGAACGGCATTACAAGGAACTCGAAATGCCCATATCTGGTCCTGAAAGCTGTCTTTGGCACATCTTCTTCTCTGATCCTCAGCTGATGATACCCAGATCTCAGATCTATTTTGGAGAAACAACCCGCTCCTGCTAGCTGGTCGAATAGATCGTCGATCCTTGGCAATGGGTATTTATTCTTGGTAGTGACTTTGTTCAACTGCCTGTAGTCGATACAAAACCTAAGGGATCCATCCTTCTTTCTCACAAACAAAACTGGTGCACCCCAAGGTGAAGTGCTCGGTCGGATGAAGCCCTTTTCTACCAGCTCTTGCAACTGTTCTTTCAATTCCTTCAACTCAGCTGGAGCCATCTTGTAGGGAGGGATAGAGATCAGTCGGGTTCCAAGCATCAGTTCTATCTCGAACTCTATCTCCCTAGCAGGTGGTAAACCTGGCAGTTCGTCTGGGAAGACGTCTAGAAACTCTCTAACCACTGGCACCGAGGCGGGTTCTCTAACCTGACTGCTAAGCTCTCTCACATGAGCCAAATACCCCTGACATCCCTTCCTAAGAAACCTACGAGCCTGAAGAGCTGATATCAGACCTCTAGGTGTACCCCTCCTGTCTCCCCTGAAGACAACCTCTGACCCATCCTGACCTCTGAACCTGACTACCTTGTCCCTGCAGTCCAAGGTAGCACCATGGGTAGATAACCAGTCCATCCCTAGAATGACGTTAAAATCTGTCAAGTCTAGAACCACAAGGTCGGCGGAAAGGCATCTTCCCTCAACAAAGACTGGACTGCACTAGCAGACTAACTCTGCCACTGATGGGTCACACTTGGGTCCACTGACCCAGAGAGGACACTCTAACTCAGAGATCATCAACCCCAAACTCTGGACAACTCTCGGAGCAATAAAAGAATGAGATGCACCAGGGTCCATCAAGGCATACACATCTGAACAACCAATGACTAAGTTACCTGCCACCACGGTGTTAGATGCATCTGCCTCCTGTTGAGTCATTGTGAAGATCCGTGCTGGAGCTGATGGACCTTCACCTCTGAAACCCGCTGAAGAAGAGGCTGACCCTCTCCCTCTGCCTCTGCCACTGGCCTGAGTCGTGGCTGGAGCTGCTGGTTGCGCTACACTACCTGAAGCCGTCTGCTGAGACTGTGCTCCAAAAGCTGCCCTAGGACACTCCCGAGCCATGTGTCCCTCTTGCCCGCATCTGAAACAGGCTGCTGTCCCAGCCCGACAAACTCCCCTGTGGGGCCTACCACACTTTGCACAAACTGCATTATCCGCACCAGAGCTCGAGCCACTCCCTAGTCCTAGACTAGACTTGACCTTGTTCCAAAACTTGTTCTTCTTGGGCTTCCTAGTGGTGTTACTCCACTTTTTACTACCTGAAGCTGCTGCACTCAGAGAAGAAGAGCCTGGGGTCTTGGAACCAGAAGGTTGTGCCACTGACTGCTTAACTGACCCCTGAACGATGGCACTGGCCTCCATTTTCCGGGCCATATCCACTATGGCATGGAAGCTCTCCCTATCTGCTGACTGGATCAAGGAGGAATATCTGGAGTGGAGTTTCATGATATACCTCCTTGACCTTTTCTGGTCTGTGTCAAGGTTTTGCCCTGCAAATGGCAACAGCTCCAAGAATCTGTCTGTGAACTCTACATTCATATCATCGGTCTGCCTCAACTGCTCAAACTCTATCATCTTCAGCTCCCTTGAACTATCTGGGAAAGCCCATCCTGCAAACTCGTTTGCAAACTCCTCCCAAGACATGCTGTCTACTCTCGGGTTCACATAATTCTTGAACCACTCTCGTGCCTTCTTGCACTTAAGCGTGAACCCGGCCATCTGAATAGCTCTATTGTCATCAGCCCCAATCTCATCTGTGATCACCTTAACCCTTTCAAGATACACAAATGGGTCATCCCCTTTTTCATACTGAGGAGCACCCAGTTTCATGTAGTCGGTCATCTTGACCTTGCTCCCACTGGCTGAGCTAGGTCTAGGAGGTTGAGCAACTGGGGCTGCTGGTTCTGTAGGTGGTGGAGGTGGTGCAACATTTTCTGAGGTAGGGTTTGCTGGATTTGGATAGTAAGGTAGGGGTGGATACATTGGGTATTGTGAATATGGTGGGTAGTAGGGTGGGTATGGTATCTGTGTGGGATAAGGGGTGAAACTAGGGTAATCCGATGTACCTCCCATCGAATACCCGGGATTTTGTGAGAAGTGTGGGTAGTGGGGTGGCTGAACAAATCCTGAGGCCTGAATGCCTCCTTGGGACTCTCCCATTCCCTCTTCTGACATGCTAACTCCCAGACTGCCATCCCTCCTCTGCACTACATCCATATCATCCCCCATGTCTTCTGACATTCCTCCCTGAACTGTTCCCCTCACTGATCTGCTCCTACCCAGATCCAAAGACCTTCTAGGGTCTCTTACTGCTCTTTCTCTGTTAGACCTACTAGACATTGCCCTAGGCAATGTAGGAGGACGGGCGCTCATGCCCTCATCCTCAGGTGGCACTCCAGTCAATCGTGCAGATCAACGAGTTCCTCTCATCCTGTTTTCTGAAAGGCAGCACATAATAAGCAAACATTAGCATCATATGGTTCATGTGGGCACATATGAACCCTCATCACATACATCACATATCATTAATGCACATGCATATAATCATGGCATTTCACATCATCATGCAAGACAGGACTCCACATCCTATCCTAGTGGACATGATCTTCCTATTGTGCTTGACCTTCTATAACATCTATGAGCCCAACACTCTAGGTCCGACCATATGAACCTAGGGCTCTGATACCATTCTGTAACGACCCGAAAATCGGACCGCTACCAGCGCTAGGATCCAGATCGGCTTAAGACCGCCGGGACCCGTAGCAAGCCTAACATGTAACCTGTAAACCTGTTTAATCCCATACATGATCAACAATATACATAAAAATTAAAACTTTTCTTTCATACATTCTATCATACACCAAACTCAACCTGTGCATGCACTGAACATAGTCATAATCATAAACTTGACCCCTCTGTGGGATCTCATCAATGCCCCCAATGGGTGGCATAACATGTGTTGAGTTGGTTAAACATCCACATCATAAACATCTAAGATCATGTATTAAAAGGGATAACAACATCCATAGGGCCAAGCACAACTTCTAATCCTCAATATCATTATACGTAACATGACTATTCAACTTTACATCATCTTACAATTTATCATGTCCACTTTCTAACTATTACAATTACAAGACTTTACTCTTCTTGACTTCTCTGTCTAGCCCGTACCTGCAATCCTGGGGGATTAGGGAAAAGGGGTGAGCTACTAGAGCCCAGTGAGCAGAATAATAGAAAACAACATTTAAAATCTCATGCCATCATGTAATGCAACACATCACAACAAATCACATCTCGGATGGTATTGTCACCAATAGTCCTCTACATTCCAAAGTGTCGGGACGTAGAATGGGTACAACCGGTCTTTCTCTTAACATAACATATCATGCATACCAATGTGCCAGGGACGTAGAATGGGTACAACCTGGACTTTCTCTTACATAGTGCCAGGGACGTAGAATGGGTACAACCTAGACTTCCATACCATATCATGCCGTAGCATCATCATATCATATGAGGACTAAAGGATCATTCAATAACCAATCCACATCAACATCATAAATGCAATGCAACATATTCGTGATTTCTAATGCAAACAACCTAATTCATCACATGGCATTCATGATGCACGAACATGCTCAACTGTATAATTCATTTGCTTTAAAACATAAAGGTTTATTCTACTCACCTCTGGCTGAAGCTCTACTGACTCAGAAGCAGCTGAACTCACTGCTGGGGTCCTCGGTTCCTCGGGTCTGAACCTACACAGGTGGACTCAAATGAGGGACCAAACAACTAGAACATAACTCTACAAACATCCCCCAAAAACCCCCTAAAACACCTCAAAACAATCATGCAAAAACATGCAAAGCAAGGCTAGACAGGGCAGGTTCGGCGGCACCTTCGGCGGCCGAAAGTCCCAGACAGAGATGAAAGTCTCTTTTCGGGGGCAACTTCGGCAGCCGAAAGGCCTGCCTCCCAGGCAGGTTCGGCGGCCGAAAGTCCTTCGGCTGCCGAACCTGGTTTCTACCAAAGGGCAGAAACTTGGTTCCCTTTGCACAAAAACCCCCCCTTCTCATTCCAACATGCATAAAACTCATTCAAATCATGCAAATATACATACATTGTCTCCTAGGGGCTTCAAACTATCTTAAACCCCAACTACAACACACAACAACAACACATTGCTCAAAATCACAACATAAGCTCATAAACCTAACTATAAGCTAAACATGCATTCTACCTCATCGATCTTACATAAAACTTACTTAAAACATGCAATGAGCTTAAGATCGGCTCTTACCTCTTAAAGATCGAGAGAGAGACGACCTAAACTCGAAGATGGGAGAGATTTGAGTTCTTGAACCTCAAAGCTCCAAAACTCGCTCAAAACTTGAAAATCTTCAAAACAAGATGAAAACTTGTGAAAATCGTGAAAGATTTGAAGGAAAGAACTCAAAGTTGGTGAGGAACGGCGGAAGGGCTGACCTTGGCCGAAAATGGGGAGAAAGCTCGCCCATTTCGGCTAAGGGTCTATTTTATAGTGGCTGGCCAGGCCACATTCGGGAGCTGAACGTGCCTCCGCATGCATGCCATGTTCGGCGGCCGAACTTGAGATTCGGCGGCCGAACCTGGGCTTCTCTCACTTATGCCTTCGGGGGCCTAAGCCTCACCCGAAATGCATGCATGTTCGGCGGCCGAACTTTGAGTTTCGGCGGCCGAACCTGAGTTTCCTCCAAGATTGTTTCCATGCAAAAACTCATTTCCATCTTGCTCAAAACCATAAAACACATTAAAATATTTTATGAAAACATGGTTTTACCCTTCTAGAGGTCTCCGACATCTGAGATTCCACCGGACGGTAGGAATTTCGATACCGGAGTCTAGCCGGATATTACACTTTTTGGCAGATTCGGCTCCTTTTTACAGATTCGGGTCTCTATTTGGTCCCTTATTGCTTTAGAATCTCTCTCGACATGTCTGAGAAGCAAAACACCCTCAATACAGGTTCTGAGTCTCTTAAACCTGTCTTTTCAATTGCTACGGTTAAGTTGCAAGGGAATAATAATTATGTGTCTTGGGCTGCATCCGTAGAATTATGGTTTGTGGGACAGGGATATAATAATCATTTAACAAAAAATGCCACTGATATCACTGTCACTGATAGACCCAACTGGGTTAAGATTGATGTTCAACTATGTAGTCTTTTGTGGCATTCGTTGGATCCAAAATTGCTTGCTTTGTTTCAATCTTGTAAAACTTGTTGTAAGGTTGGGACTAAGGCCAAAACGTTGTATACTAATGATATACAACGCATCTATAAGCTTGTGTCAGATATGGTTCACTTACAACAAAATCATCAGGATATGGCTAGTTACTTGGGTTAAGTAGACACTCTGAAAGATGAATTTAATTCTCTTATGCCCCTTACTAATGATGTTGATGCGCAAGAAGGACAACGTGATAAATTTTTTATGGTTTTGGCATTAATTGGATTGCAATATGACCTTTGCTCTGTGAAAGATCAAATTTTGTTTGGTTCAGTTATTCCAACTTTAGAAGATGTATCAGCTAGGCTCTTACGTATTTCCCTTAGTAAGAGTGATGCTACAGATATGGAATCCTCAGTTTTGGCTGTACAAGGAAATCAAAGACAAGGAGGCAATTGCAAAGGTAAAGGAAAGAAATTTCATTGCACTTATTGTGATAAAAAGTGTCACACACGAGATGCATGTTGGGCACTACATGGCCGACCACCACGGTCCAATCAATCTGATAATACTGGCAAGCCGGCAGCCCATCTTGCCCAATCTAATGAAGAAGGTCCGCTTCCACAACCTACCAATAAATCTCAGAACCTAGATTCAATTACTTTAATTGGAGAGGAATATAAAGAATACTTGTAGTTCCAAGCAGTTAAGCAACATCCTCCATCTACCAGCATTGCTCACTTCGGTAATTCCTTTGCTTGTTTAACTAAGTCTTCACCTGTTGGTTCATGGATCCTAGACTCTGGTGCTTCTGATCACATCTCTGGTAATCACAATCTTTTCTTTACTCTTGTTTCACCTTCTACACCATCTAAAGTCACCCTAGCTAATGGTTCACAAACTCAAGTTAAAGGAATAGGAGACGTACAACTTCTTCCTTCTATTTCCTTAACTACCATCTTGTTCACTCCTGAATGTCCATATAATTTAATCTCCATTAGCAAATTGACCAAAAACCTTTATTGTTCAGTAACCTTTACTGTTGATTCTGTTGTTGTGCAGGACCGGAGTACTGGGAGAATGATTGGAATAGGATCTGAGTCACAAGGATTGTACCACCTTTCCACCTCTTCAGTTGCTTTTATTTCTACTACGTCCGCTGAGCTTATTCATAACCGTTTGGGACATCTTAGTCTTCTCAAATTGCAGAAAATCGTCCCCAGTCTTTCTTCTTTGTCTTCTTTATCATGTGAGTCATGTCAACTTGGAAAATAAACTCGGACTTCATTTCCCAAGCGAGTCAATAACAGGGCCACTTCGATGTTTGATATTGTTCATTCAGATATTTGGGGTCCAAGTCGTGTCAGTACAACTTTGGGATTTCAGTATTTTATTACTTTTATTGATGATTATTCTCATTGCACTTGGTTGTTTTTAATGAAGAATCGATCTGAGTTATTCTACATTTTTTAAAAATTTTGTGCTGAGATACATAATCAATTTGGTGTTTGCATTAAGGTTTTGCGTAGTGATAATGCACGAGAATATCTTTCCTCCTCTTTTTCTCATTTCTTATCTATTCAGGGTATTACTCACCAGACTTCTTGTGTCCATACTCCTCAAAAAAATGGTGTTGCTGAGCGCAAAAATTGGCATTTGATTGAAACTGCCCGCACCTTACTTATACATCATAATGTTCTGCTACATTTTTTGGGGCGAGGCGGTCCTTACTGCCTGCTATTTGATCAACCGTATGCCTTCCTCTGTTTTGCAGCATCAGAATCCTCATTCGGTTCTCTTTCCTAACCAGACCTCCAACCAGTTGTCACTGCGAGTTTTTGGATGTATATGTTTTGTTCATGATCATACCCCTGGTAAAGACAAATTCCAGCCCAAATCAGTTAAATGCGTCTTTCTTGGCTATTCTCAGCTTCAAAAAGGTTACAAATGCTATGATCCCACTACCAACAGATATTTTGTCTCTGCAGATGTCACCTTTTTTGAAATCTCCTCTTACTTTTCTTCTAGTCCAACGCATAAAACCTTTGTTCCTAGTGCTTTGCCTGTACCTACACCTCTTATATCTCCTTGGCCTCATGTCAGTCCACCCCTTCAGGTCTACACCCGTCGGCCCCACCCATCTGCTACTAACACTAATACTTCTCTCCCTGATGCAGGTACTTCTAGTGACTCACCTCCAGTTCCATCTTCACCTCCTTCGGTCATGCCTTCAGTAGCAACAGCTACTCCTCCTCTTGCTCTCCAAAAAGGTATTCGCTCTTCTCATAATCCTCATCCCATTTATAATTTTGTGAGTTATCATCGTTTGTCTCCTTCCTATTATACTTTTATTTCCACCATGTCTGTTGTTTCTATACCTAGTTAGAGAAGCATTGGATCATCCTGGTTGGTGTAATGCAATGGTTGAGGAGATGACTGCTCTTCATAATAATGGAACTTGGGAACTGGTCTCTTTACCACCTGGCAAATCTACTGTTGGTTGTCGATGGGTTTACACAATTAAAGTGGGACCTGATGGCAAAATTGATCGCCTTAAAGCTCGCCTTATAGCTAAAGGTTACACTCAGATTTATAGGCTTGATTACAGTGATACTTTCTCTCCAATAGCCAAAATAGCTTCTGTTCGTCTCCTTATCTCACTGGCTGCGATTAATCACTGGGCCCTTCATCAACTGGACATTAAAAATGCATTTCTTCATGGAGAACTCGCCGAAGAAGTCTATATGGAGCAACCTCCGGGGTTTGTTGCTCAGGGGGAGTCAGGCTTAGTATGTCGTCTTCGACGCTCATTGTATGGTCTAAAACAGTCTCCAAGAGCATGGTTCGGGCGATTCAGCAATGTAGTTCAACAATTTGGAATGTCTCGAAGTGATTCTGATCATTCCGTATTTTTTCAACATAATGGCAATAGATGCATCTATTTGGTCGTCTATGTTGATGATATTGTCATTACAGGAAATGATCATGATGGAATCTCTCAGCTTAAGCAACATTTGTTCAGTCATTTCCAAACTAAAGACCTTGAAAAATTGAAGTATTTCTTAGGGATTGAAGTGGCACAGTCTAAAACAGGTATTGCAATTTCTCAACGAAAATATGTTTTGGACATATTGGAAGAAACAGGCATGTTAGACTGTAGACATGTGGATACTCCCATGGATCCAAATGTCAAACTAGTTCCTGAACAGGGGGAACCACTTAAAGACCCTGCTAGATACAGAAGATTGGTAGGCAAGCTCAATTATCTCACTATCACTCGACCATATATTTCCTTTGCTGTAAGTGTAGTTAGTCAATTTCTTCAAAATCCATACAGTAGTCACTGAGATGCAGTCATTCACATTCTCAGATATGTCAAAGGAGCTCCAGGACAAGGACTACTCTATGAGGACAAGGGTCACTCACAAATTGTTGGCTATTCTGATGCAGACTGGGCAGGTTCTCCTTCAGATAGACGATCTACTTCAAGATATTGTATTATGATTGGAGGGAATCTTATATCCTGGAAAAGTAAAAAACAGAGTGTGGTAGCAAGATCAAGTGAAGAAGCAGAATATCGAGCTACGGCTTTAGCGACATGTGAACTCATTTGATTGAAGCAACTCCTTCAGGAATTGAAATATAGCGATACTAGTCAAATGAAGTTGATATGTGATAATCAAGCAGCCCTCCATATTGCATCAAATACAGTTTTTCATGAGAGGACGAAGCATATAGAGGTGGATTGCCACTTTATTAGGCAAAAGATTGAGTTCGGATGCATTTCTACTAGCTTTGTCAAGTCAAATGATCAACTCGCTGATGTGTTCACAAAATCACTTCGAGGATCACGAATATAGTATATTTGTAACAAGCTTGGAGCATATGATATGTACGCTCTAGCTTGAGGGGGAGTGTTGAGATTATTTCTATATATTGAGATTATTTCTGTAAATAGCCTAGATTTGTAGTGATAATTAGGGATATGATTGTGTGATATGATTGGGATATGATTAGGCTATAATTAGAGAATAAATTTATTTTCTTATCTAGTATGTACTCTTGTAAGTAGTATATATACCCCAATTGGCTTGATGGGAATAATTAAGCATTTTCTCTCAAATCTTCTACTCTCTTTTTTCTTCTTTTCATCAAAGTTTCATGGCTCATAACCATGGATGATTAACTATAAGATTCATCTAAACTGACTTATCCATTCATATTTGAATAACCGTAAGACTCGTTGAGAAAAATAGAAAAATCCCGGTCAAAGAAGAGAGGAGAGGAAGTTGAGAAGGAAAATGTAATTACAAAATAATAAAATTAAAGTGAGAAGCATAAATAAGTTATTATATACAAAAAAAAAAAAAAAAAAAAAGATTCTTGCATTAAGACATGTAATTATTAAAGAATGACAGAAAATTTCAAATTGTATATATTATTTCATGCAAAATTAAAATATATATATATATATATATATATATATATATATATATAAATTTAATATATGAAATTACACATATATCCTCATTGATCCACATTAATATAAATTCACTTGATCTCTCAGGTTTTCCCTAATGATAAAAATGGAGAGCCTAACTCCTAATACACTCTATTTTCGGTAAAAAAATGTATCTATAGTTTTTTCTATTAAAAAAAAAAAAATGAAATGGTGCTTTACTTCAGATTGGGTGGTGAATTGTTTTCTTGCTAGGTTAACTAGCTTACTCTCAAATACGGTGCCGTATCCAATCACTTCAAGGAGGACACTACTTTCTATCATATTTAAAAAGGCACCGTATCTTATCACCACAAAAAGCATGGACCAACTGGTGGCATAGAGGATGTGATGCCAAATGGAACCTACTATTGTAAGTGAGGCCATTAAGTGTCAGCATGCATGGGTCAACAGGTGTAGAGAGAGGGGACAGCAAGGAGACAACATCGTTTGTATGATACTCCAATGTTTCGGGAAAGAGGTGGTGAGAAGATAGAGAAGAGGGCACACATCTTTTAGAGGCGGTCATATGAAAAGGCATGAAAAAAGTGAGGCAGCATCATGGACCCACACCACTGAAGGAAAAGACCATCAAATCTACGTAAGAGCCATGAATGGAAAATTTGTAAAGAGAATTAAAATCAGTCAAAATTAGTTGTTGGAGAATTAGAAACTCGCTTTTAATGTATTAATATAGATATAAATAGGCATCTTTATGAAATTTATTATTTTAATTAATTTGTTGCAATATTTGTAGAAGAATATTTTTGAATTTAATTTACGGATGTTTTTATATTTTTAAAATTAAATATTTAAAGTTTTAAAATTTCATTTTATTCAAATCGAAAGTACTATTAAAATTATAATTAATAAAATATAAAATAATAATAATGTTTTTAATTAATTTGAGAAATTTATAAATAAAATTAAACAACAAGTGAACTTTATATGCCATTTGAAAATATCAATATTTCATATTCACTTTTTTTTAAAATATTTTTTTAGCAACAGTTTGTGATACACTGCTCAAATAATCTTGAGACTGAGAAGATTTTAGACTACATGAATTGTATTGACTTGTCTAGATCGCCTTTATTGCAAGCGGAGCACTTACCCTCTATATTTCATATATACGAAAAATCTAATTCGAATTGGCAAATCTCTTAAGTTTTGGATATCTTCAATAGTTGTGAGGTTTTGGAAGATGAATATTTAGATTTTTTGAGGAAGAAAATGGGAAACGATGGAGTTTTCGGAGTTGGTCACTAAGCTTACAGGATTTAAATAATTTCGGTCGAAAAAACACCTATCTATGTTTTTTTATTGGTTTGACAAGTGCCTAAATTTTTGCTATCAGCAAGAAACTTGCATTCCAATGCTCCAAATACAGCAAATAATTTATAACAAGCTAATATGAGAAGATAAATTATATAAGATTCAATCTGGTAGTAAATTTACTCATAAATATAATATTGTCAGAGTATCCGTCTAAATATTAAATTTTCGTAAAATATATCGATAAGAGAGTTGCTATAAATGTGAACCAACCACTAGAATAGATGCTACAATTGCTCTAATATCCCATGATAAGGCATCTCGAGGACTCAACATTATATAAAATTTGAGAGTTGATTTCACATATTATGTGTGAGAACTACCAGATTGAATCTGCCAACCTGAATCTTCATTCCAAACCACATCATAATGAATCGTAAAGGAGCTTGGAGGCCGTGAATGCTCTACATCATCTTCAAAAGACTGAACATTTAAAGAGGAAGAAGGAATAATAAAAACACCACTCAACTGCAACTATGAAAAATCAGATAAAATACGAGATAAACAAGCAAAGGATCATGAGATATTTTATCAAAAACATGCTGATTTCAATCTTTCCAAATATGTCATAAAATAAGCATTATAAGAGTCAAAATCACAGAATCTTCATAATCTTGCTTAGAGCGCTCTACCAAAGCCTCGCACCATAAAAGGAAACAAGGAAAACCATTAGATTGGAATTTATACGCACAAGAACCAATAAATCATATTAGTTGTGCATAAGAACAATGAAAGAACATGTGTTCTAAAGTCTCGGGCTCAGACTGCGAAACCAGAAATATAAAATTCTATAAAATAAACTCTTCTAACTAAATTATGTGCTACCGGTAAAGCATTATGAAGTGACCGCCAAAAAAAAAAAAACTTAAGTTTTGGTATAACCTGAAGTGACTAAACACTTTTTCATACCCAAAATGAGACATAGTAGAATAAAATGGTTTATCAGCCAATGCTCGAGCATGAGTATTGTGCATGACAAATTTATAACTAGAACGCAAACTATAATTGTCGTCCTTTATATGATGCCAAACTAATGTATTTGGGGTACCGAAAGTTGCAACTGAAATAGATAAAATAGCAATAGCTTGCCGATGCGAAAATAGACTAAAGATAAGTTGATGTTCCAATCAAGAGCATTATGATCAATCAAATCAAATACCATATTGAGACCAATTGGGCATTGGAAAAGGTCGGTTCTGTAACGACCCGAAAATCGGACCGCTACCGGCGCTAGGATCCAGATCGGCTTAAGGCCGCCGGGACCCGTAGCAAGCCTGACATACATCCTGTAAACCTGTGTAGTCCCATACATGATCATACAAATACATAAACACACATTAAACCCATAAACTCAAAACAACCTAAACATGCATTTCTACTCCATCAACTTGCTTAAAACTTGTTAAAACATATAGTGAGCTCAAGATCGGCCCTTACCTCTTGAAGATCGAGAGGAAAACGACCCTAGCTCGGAGATGGGAGAGATTGAGTTTTCTTGAACCTCAAAGCTCCAAAACTTGCTTTATACTTGAAAATCTTCAAAACAAGGTGAAAACTAGTGAAAATCGTGAAAGATTCGAAGGAAGAAACTCAAGATCGGTGAGGGATGGCGGAGAGCTCACCTTGGCCGAAAATGGGGAGAAAAGCTCGCCCGTTTTCGGCTAAGGGACCCTTTTATAGGTGGCTGGCCAGGCCACATTCGGGGGCCGAACGTGCCTCCGCATGCATGCCATGTTCGGCGGCCGAACATAAGGTTCGGCGGCCGAACCTGAACTTCCCTCACTTATGCTTTCGGGGGCCTAAAGCACTCCCGAAGTGCATGCATGTTCGGCGGCCGAACTTGAGATTCGGGGGCCGAACCTGGGTCTTCCTCCAAGATTGTTTTCATGCAAAAACTCATTTTCCTTCTAGCTTAAAAACATGAAATACATTAAAACATTTTATAAAAACATGGTTTTACCCTCCTAGAGGTCTCCGACACACCGAGATTCCACCGGACGGTAGGAATTCCGATACCGGAGTCTAGCCGGGTATTACAGGTTCAAACTAAAACTATCCAGTTGAGGTACTAAATGATCAAACTAAATATGAGTAGCTCCACCATCACCAATATTCATACGTACTCCCAGATACAGTACGTCCCATCTTGCTAACAGATTCTGCCAAATTCGTAAATAATTTCGCTTGTATCCAACCTTTCAAAATGAGCTTGGGATATAAAAAGACCAATATAGAATAAGTAGGAATAGCAGCTAAAACGGATTGAAGCATACTTACTCGTCCCACATGTGAGAGCAACTTTTGCTTCCATGACTGCATCTTAACACAGATTTTATCCTCTACAAATGCTAATACTTGCTAACAAGATCGTCCCAAAAGAATTGGTAAGCCTAAATATCTATCAGAAGAAGCAACCTCACGCATAGAGAACCAAGATAAAATGTTTTCGTGCAAACAACAGAGTATCATCAGCAAATAAGATAACAGTAAGCACCGGAGCATATCGAGAAATCTTAATGCGGCGAAAAAGACCCCAACAAGTGCCTACATGGATTAGTAGTTTATATCTACTTTTAAAGTCAAAAACTGATGAGCAAAACACAAAAATGGAGACAATACCGTTGGTGCAGAAAAGAGATGGCAGTGGCAGTGTTGAGAGAAGCAATGATTAAGAGAAAATTTAATTTTAAAAATTGGTTGAGAGCGAGGAAAATATCCTTTTACTCCTAAGATAGTATTTCCATGGTTGAAAAATGTGATTGTATTTTATTTTCAATAAAATTGAGGAAAAAACACTAGAATTTCTAGAAGAGAAATTAGTGCAATCTGATTTTAAGACTGAATTTTTATTGAGGAAATGAAACGCTTCGAGATGAATTTGAGAAAGAAAGTAATGGATAAAGATAAAAACATAAGGAAAGAGTTATTAAAATTAAAATATATTTTCTTTATTTATCATATAAAATAATAAATTAAAATAACAAATTTAAATATTCAATTTTAAAAATATAAATACATGTTCATTAATTATGCCAAAATCCAATTCTCAATTTTCATATATAAAAATTCTATCTAATAGCACCAGACCTGGAGCAGAGTTAATACAAAAATTTTTTTCAAATTATTTTTTTCAAATTTTTTTTCAAAATTTTTTTTCCATTGGACATAGAGCAATGCTATTTCTTACAAACATTCACCGAGTCCAAGAGTACCGGAAATTGTCAAGCAAAAGGACAAAATCAACACGAGTAAGTCGGTCGAATTCTTTTCAAGACCTTAAACTTCAAGACAACAAGAAGGTTTAGGAGTTTCCCCTCGAGCAGCTGCTAATGGAAACTCCAACTGTCTCCAAATCGGCAGACTATGGACTCTTGTCTTCAAACTTGACCAGAACCAAAGATAAAGAGACTCAAGTTGAACATCTCATAGAAACCTACCATTGAATTACAAAGATTAATCAAGTTACGGAAAAAATATCCTTGTCCTGGTGCTTCACATGGCTATTTTCTACAGTATATTAGGAAAGCACTATCATAATTATTCCATTCTAATGCCACAAGAATCGTTCTTCTCAAAATAGAACCTTTAAAATAAGAAGAAAATCCAATGTACTAGAGATAGCATAAAGCCTGCATCTACTTCACAAAGAAGCATACTCAGACATCTTCCACTGCTGAATAGTAATAACACTCACCATTGCATTTAATAACAGTGCGCCTAGCTGGTCTAAAGAATTAACCTAATCACCGAAGAGAGATCCATGCTTGTTTCTTCAGAACATTTAATTGTAAGAACAGTTGCACCAACTCCAAGCATGTTCAGTAACCAAACCATTATAAATAATTGAACAAGTAAATTTCACGCACCCAACAAAAGTTCTGCTGCAGAACAATGGGGCTAAGCAAATTAAGAGGCAAAAAACACAACTAAAATACTAGGTTTGCCAAATAGTTCGCTTATCGCATTTTCCAGTACTTGCAGAGAACATGTATTCAATATCATGCAAAGATTTCACAAAACAAAATGAGAAACTATTTTATGCAAATATGGTTATTTTATGCAAATATCATGCAAAGATTCATTTGGTTATTTTCTCTTTCATTGCATTCTCCCTACTCAAATATATAAAGGATGTTCTTCGAATCTCATGAATTTCACAGTTCATCTAGGATCAAATTCTTAAGTTAACCCCACAATCTTAGAAATTAATCTAGGTGAGATCTAAAATTTTGACCTCTTACCAAATTCCTACAGCAATTCTCATGTTGCACAACCATACAGTCAACAACATTATTTTAGATAATAAGGTATCCAATATTGCATGCATTCAAGAGCCTCGATTAAGCATTCCTCCTTAGTTAATTATTTGTCTCATTGCAATCATTCCAAATGTGCTTGTTTAATGGTGCATGAAATGTTATACATATAGTTAACAGAGGAAGTTGTTATCTAATGAAAAATATAAGATATATTCTATGGAATTGCTGGTAAAAAGGTTGCATCTTTTCCCCAAGGAAGTCAAAAGGTTTTTCTTTATATGAAAGCAGGAATCAGGAGTTGTTAAGACAACGAAAAACATCATGCCTCTCAACTTTAATATATTTTTGAAAAAATAGAAAAGCTTCAGACGTAGCATAGTTTCATCCCTCTTTTTGTGAAGGATGACTTTAAACGGCTATTGTATTCACCATGAGATCATCCCATGAAATACCGTGAAAAAAAAGGGCATTTAGGGAAGATAAAGCTAATGATAAAACAGAAACAGCTAAAATAAATTCACGACTAGATGCATGAATTAAGACCCAAAATCAAGAAATTTATTACATGTGCAGTTAATGAAAACTAAACTATTGGTCAAATTGATGGGCAGATATAGTTAGATATACCAAATTTGATGGACATACCAAATTTGATGACCATACCAAGAAACCTATTCATAGCCCCTTGCCCATCAATTCATAATCCTAATGCTCCAACCTAATACTTGCCATATGGATCCATTTCTCCTCTCCAACCAAGAACCTGCTATATCTGTCGCCAATGGATTTGGAACCAGGAAACCCATTGTAAACTTACAGCCTACGAGTCATAGATTAACGTTGAAATTTGAGGCTTTGTTGAAGGCTAAAATAAGCAGGAATGTGAAGTAGATAGTATAGAAGTCAAGTTGCTACAGATCTTAAGATCTTAACCTCTTAAAGATCTCAACAATTTACCCTTTTCAGGAAATTCCACGTATCATCTCAAGAAATTGGTCATTGGTTAAAGTTTTCATTTCCAAGATTGGAAGTAACTTTAGTGCACGGGGCAGCAGGGAATTAGGAACATGATTTAGGTTTCTGAAAGGATGAAGGAGAATATTTATGGTCTGTGAACAGTAAAATAAAGGTTCAGACAGGTACAAGTTTGGAAGTAAAATTAGTACAAGAAGCAGGGTGATGACTATTTGCAGGACTGAATTAGGCAAAGTGAATAATAGAATACCTTAGGCTTCATAACTAAACTTTCTTAGGCATCAAAACTAGCATTGGTTGCATCACGAATCAAAACGTAATTACTAGCAAACTAGAAACAGCTATGCCACACTTCTTCATGCAACACACCCTTTCTTCCAGATTGATAGCATGCATACAACAATTAACACTCATTCAAAACTGTCGAAAGAGTCTGACATGGTCCAGACTGATGAAAGAAGTTTCCTCCCATGCAGTAGACAGAACTACCAATTCTATATCTATTTAGACAACTTTTATTGTGCCCAAGTAGTGTAGTTTCTAGGTATAACTATCTATATCATGCTTATTTATATAACATCCTCTTTTCTTCTAGATTGATCGAAAGCATACAATTAACGCTAGTCCAAAAATGTCACAAGAATCGATAGGTTCCAGACTCCAGACTGATGAAAAAAGTTTCTTCTCATCCAGTAGTAAAACTATCTTTTATACCTATTAACAAGATAACAAATACATGAAAATGAATCATTTAACAACTAACAGCATACATCATCAAGAAAAATGAAAGGTTGAAATTGGACACTATGGCCCTTATTGAATATGCAAAATAAACTACATCAATACAGCTTACAACCAATGAACATAGCAGTTAAGAATATTTAGAGAGTTTTAATAGGTTTAGTATTTTGTTGTTTTAGGAATTTTGCATTGTATTGATTTGTGATTCTTAGACTGCATCACTTAACAAGTGTTATATACTGTATCAGCATTCAACGTATGTATGTATAACAGTTATATGATACAGAGGACATAAAGCCGGGAGTTGAAAGAGATGACAAATTCAACATAGTGCAAAAAGAATAAGATTTGTTATCATTTCATGCCACAATTATAGAAACATGTTTAAAACGCAAAGGCCTCCTATGAGGGCCTCGTGCAGCTCAGAGATATGCCATATGCAGATATGAGAACGTCAGCAAATGTATGTATAACAGATATATGATACAAAGGACATAAGCCAGGAGTTGAAAGAGATGACAAATTCAACATAGTGCTAAAAAGAATGTGATTTGTTATCATTTCACTCCACAGTTATAGAAACACGTTTAAAACACAAAGGCTTCATATGAGGCCACATGCAGCTCAGAGATACTGGTATGTTGCCATATGCAGATACGAGAAGGACAGCAAATGTATGTATAACAGATATATATACAGAGGACATAAACCAGGAGTTGAAAGAGATAACAAATTCAACATAGTGCTAAAAAGGATATGATTTGTTATCATTTTACTCCCAGTTATAGAAACATGTTTAAAATGCACAGGCCTCATGTGAGGTCACGTGCAGCTCAGGGATACTGGTACATTGCCATATGCAGATATGAGAAGGTCAGCAAATTTATGTATAACAGTTATATGATGCAAAGGACATAAGCCAGGAGTTGAAAGAGATAACAAATTCAACAGTGCTAAAAAGAATACGATTTGTTATCATTTTACTCCACAGTTATAAAAACACCTTTAAAACACACAGGCCTCATATGAGGCCACGTGCAGCTCAGAGATACCGGTCCGAGAAGGTCAGAAAATGTATGCATAACAGTTATATGATACAAAGTAAATAAGCCAGTAGTCGAAAGTAACGACAAATCCAACATAGTGCTAAAAAAATACGATTTGTTATCATTTCACTCAGTTATAGAAACACGTTTAAAACGCACAGGCCACATATGAGGCCACGTGTAGCTCAGAAATAGCGGTACATTGCCATATGCAGATACGAGAGGGTCAACAAATGTATGTATAACAGTTATATGATACAGAGGACATAAGCCAGGAGTTGGAAAGAGATAACAAATTCAAAATAGTGCTAAAAAAGAATGTGATTTGTTATAATTTCACTCCACACTGTTATAGAAACACGTTTAAAACAGGAAGGTCTAATATGAGGCCACGTGCAGCTCAGAAATACCAGTACATTGCCATATGCAGATACAAGAAGGTCAGCAAATGCATATATAACAGTTATAGGATACAGAGGACATAAGCCAGAAGTTGGAAAGAGATTAAAAAAATTCAACATAGTGCTAAACAGAATACAATTTGTTATCATTATAGAAACACGTTTAAAACGCAACGGCCTCATATGAGCCCACGTGCAGCTCAGAAATACCAGTACATTGCCGTATGTAGATACGAGAAGGGCCCTTTACAAAGATTGCATTACCGACAATAAAACAAACAATAATGAGGTTCCCATGAATCGTGAATAGCAGATTCTGAACGTACATTGCAGAGGACAAATGTCAAATAGAGAAACAAATATAAAAACATTATCCGAATTTGTAGAACAATGATGCATGGATACATCCATTAAGTAAATTAAAACCTCACCATCAAAGCAGAGGATGCGACTATCAGATGGAAATGAATTCTCATTTCTACAACATTGACCTTAAGGAAGTGACCATCAAAGCAAACTAGTCAGTTAACTGGTTTTAACCAGAAGATGTCCAGATTGTCATTTCTATAACATTGATCTTAAGGAAATTAAAGAATAAAAGGAAAACAAAACAAGCAAAAGTAATGAAGATTGATATTAAAAAAAAGTCAAAAGAATGCTAAAAACTATGAAAGCAAGGCAAAAAGAAAATATGGAAGAAATGGTCATTTGGAGCAAAGGCCTAAACATTTCAGCACATAACCACAAGGTTTGCAACTATGGCAACAGATTTTTCCTCAAGCTCTGTCCTTCCAGAAACTTCAAGTATTTAAAAAAGTACCTATATTCGGCAGTTACCAGGATATACAAAATAAGCACTAAATGGAAAAGAGGCCTCCAAAGGCAGATGAATGCTTCAACCAAGAACACGTCCAAACTTCCAAAGCAATATTCATCGAGCAAACTCAATCAGTGGTTCCCTTCTTCCCACCTATATTGCTTTGCTGGTCTCCATCTTCAATGTTTCCAGCAAGCATTTCTCTGCTCTTCTTGTCGTGGACAAGATCCAAGAAAAACTTTGTCAAAATAGACTCATAATTTGGCATCTTGGCATAGCCTGGAAAATAGTTTATATCAATGACAAGATACCTATTCCCATCTTTAGCATCCCTCACAACATCAAAGTTGAACAAATTAAGCCCAGTTTCCTGCCTCATTGCCTTGGCTACCTCCTCCACAAATCCCAATGGTGGCATTTCCACTTTCTCAAGATCTACTACAATATCAAAGCCCTCATTCTTCTCAGGCACAGTTAAATTCGATATTAGAGAAAATGGTAAAGAACCCTTCAATGTGGCTAATTTCTCCTGCGATATATCTGGAAGTGACTTCCTCTTCACACATTGCACATAGTCACCAGCAACATAGACTTTGAAAATTACCCCACCATGGTTCACAAAATCCTGCAAAATAATAGGTGCATCTAGCCTCTTCAACCCTTCACTATCAAAAATTTGATACATTTCGTGCGATTTTGCACTTCCATCAGCCACTAAAGGTTTCGCAAGTATAGGAAATCTTAGCTCCCCAATTACACCATTTCCCTTCAAATTCTCCGAATCCAAAACAACAACCTGTTTAGGCACATCCAAGACTTCGCTTCTCTTAGAAATATTTAACCGACGAACTACTTCGAGCATAGAAATCCGGTTGTGCAGCCTCTCGATGGAATCAGGAGAATCAATAATGGGAACATTAGGGTTTTCCAAAGAGAACCGCTCCAGTTGCAGCTTCCAGTCTGAACTATACAGCTTGTGGATGACGCAGTCGAATGACCCTTGTTCAATTAGGGATTTCGAGGGATCAATAGCGATAAGATCGATGTTGTGACGACTAGCGAGGTTGATGAGGGAGGGCTGGATAAAGCTCTGCACTTTCTTGGGCACCAGTGCATAGCCTATGCGATAACGTTTAGCTTGGGTCGACATGGTTGCCGTTTGGCTGGCAAGAAAATGGAGCGCAAACTGATTTTCTGAGAGAAAAACTGGAATAGAAAACAATTTGAGTGAGATCCTCAGTGAAAAAATGGGAAATTTATAGAACAGTGAGAGAGTGCTGAGAGGTTTTGCAGTTACGAAAACAATAGAAAGAGACAAGTAGGAGTTTGGAATTTTGTTTCTGGAGATTAAGAGAAAGAGAGGGGGAGCGTGTAACAAGCGCGTGGTAATCTAGGGAACGATGATACGGGGATGCGTGACGCACGAGGTTTATGTGGATTTAGAATTTGAACGGCGGGGATTTGAGGAATAAAGGTAAGAGAGATCCTATAGAAAACTCGCGTTGGTTCCACGATGGGGTGCATGGTTACTAATTATTTCCAATTTTTATATTTCTCCGATTTTTTAAGTTAAAATATATGTGCTCTCAAATTGTATTATTCACTCGATGTAGTATAAAAAAAATATTAATTTTAATTTTAAAATTATATTAAAATATTTTTAAATTTTAAAAATTTTATTAATTAATTTTTCTTGTTAATTTTAATCATAAAATATTAAAAAATTTAAAATTTTATAAATTAAAAGTATTAATTAATTTATATTTTTATAAAATTAAAAAATTAATCAATAATTTTTTATATTATTGAAATTAAATAATAACACATTTAATATTAATGAAAAATTGATTACTAAATTTTTTAGTATTTTAAAATATATTTTATAATATCTTTAATAAATTAGATTTGTTGGATACAGATAATTTCATTAATCTCTTTATCTTAACCGTTTTTAATAAATTAAACTTGAGAAAAATAATTTGGTTAAAATCTTCTATTGATTAGTGAGATTAGGAGATAAAGACCGTGGCACTACTGGACGCAATCAACCTCCCTCTTATGCTGAGTAATGAGAAGTATAAGTAGAAGCTGTATGTGAAGTTTACAGTGGTAGAAATTCCGCTTGTATACTGTCACAGTATAGTTATTAATAAGGGTGTTTTGTGTCTTAAGTTACTCGCTCCAAGAGGGCCAGCTGTAGTCCGAGAGAATTAAAAATGGACCCAAGAATTATTGTTTGTAATGTGATTCCTGAAATTATTAGTTATATGCTATGTTGCTATACTGTTGTACTTCAATTCAAAAATCTAGATGAAAAAATCTAGATGAAAAAGTGAAGTTATTGATCTAATAATTTCAAGAGTCACATTGCAAACAAACTATTCACACTCAATCACACAAATAGTCAAGTATCATTCATAGAATAGTCACTATACTTTACTTTAACTAATTCCATTGATATTCAAAACTGGTCTTTAAGTCTAAAAATAAAGTATTCAAAACTTTTTCACTTATTATTTATGAGCACTTATTCAGCTCTTATTTAGGACGCCACCAGTCTTTTGACGTGAAAGTACATATTTGTGATATCTACCTCCGGTTACTCAATTGGTCACAATTTCAAGTGGTTATTAGCACTACTCATGATCACTTAACTAGCGGAATAGATTTATTTTGGTGCTTTTTTTTCTTCTTTGGTACTTTGAACACTTTATTTTTTTGACAAAAATTTCATAAAAATTAAAAGTTCGTGGTTTTAGTAAATTCTAGTTATACTCCACTAGTGCCTTAATCATGCAAATATACATATCTTATTCGAGCTCAACTATTTATGCTTCAAAAAAATTATCAAAAATTATTGCAAGCAATATGAAAATCGAGACAATCCCCAACATAAATATTGACATACTGTTTATGATTTAATCCAAATTTTAAAGAATTGAAATGTGAAAGAAATAATCAAATTGCAATACTCAGCTAAAATTTCTACCATAATGGATAAAAAGAAATAAAAGAAAATGCATAAAAATTAAAAAAAAATTGTAGAATAAACCAAGAAATAAGAAAATGCAAAAGATATAGTTTTACTACAATTTTTTATGGGTATCAAAGCCACCAAAAATAATCTATTAAATATCAACAAATATGAATTGTGTATAGTATAGTGATAATAGGATCGAATCCACACAGAATTGACACTAAGAATTTCCAAATAATGACTAGAAAAAATAAACAATAAAAATAAAAGGGGAGTTTTGATAATGAGCAAAAATAAAATCAAAACAATTAAAGAAAGTGATAATTAAAAGAGAAATAAATCAATATAAATAAGTTCTAGTTGAAGTGTAGGATTCATTTTAGTTAAAGAGTTGATCATCGATACAAAAATACTTTTATTCGTTTCAACAAATTAGTTATAGTTATGGAAAATACTTCAAGTAATCAATCTCTCCTTAGGTTTTAAATCATTTAGGAAACATTCGCTAATTAATTTTTAGCCAACAAATTGCCTAAAAAACGTCTTTGAAATTTTAATTTATCAACTGCTTTAAGTATTAGAGAGACCTAATTCTAGCTTACCAGTCGCGTGGTGAGTTTGATTTAGATTATGCAACTTTTTAGTTATTAAACTAATTGTTACTTGTGTTTGAATAACTTAAGCAATTACGAACTTCAAGCATTCAAGCTAATAATATAATATTTTGAAATTAAGAACAACGAGCCCTAGATAACAAAGCAATAATAATATGAAGAACAAAATTTGTATAAATATTGAAGAATAAAATATGAGCAATTGAGTTTATATCTCCCAATTCATATATGACTCACGGTTGTCGAAACCGGTCAAAAATAGCCTTTCCGGTTATCAACAATTTTACAACTGCAGATAGTGGTAAAGGATCGAATCCACAAAGAATTGTAAACTTATCTATCTTTCTCAACAAGATCAAGAGAATTAACTGAAAGTGCAACTGAAAGCAAGTAACTGAAAGCGAAACAAAAGTAAAGTGCAATAAGAGTAAAAAAGGAGGGGGGTTTTGAGATTGATTTGATTAGCAAACTACTGAAAGCAATTAAATGAGCAAGTAATAAAAGAGAAATTCAATATGAAAAAAGTCTAGTTGAAGAGATGGATCCACTTTGGTTGTTTGGATTGATCATTGAAACTTATGTTCTCTTGATTGATTCAATAGATTAGTTATGGAGGTGGAAGACGCTTCTCACCACCATGTCTCTCCTTAAGATTAAATCAATTAGGGAACATCCTCTAATCAATTACTAATTAACAAATTGCCAAGGAACGTCCTTGGGCCTTAGGCATCAAAACAATTGTCAATTGCATGAAGAAATAGAGAGATCCAATCCTAGCTACCCAAACGCATGGAGATATTGCTAGATCATACAATTCCTTAGTTATTACACCAAGTGTTCTTATGTTAGAATAATTCCAGCAATTACGGACTAAAAATTATCCCAACTAACAATCAATTACCTTGTAATCAAGAATCAAGTGGCCAATTTGATCATAACAACAAAGTAATCATAGATTCAAGCACCAAATTGTATGAATATTGAACTAATCAAAGACAAATAGTTTATATTCAGATCTCACAACCCATAAAACAATCTTAGTTTCAACCAATCTTCAACTAGAATAAAAGGTTTCAGCCACTCATGGCTGAAACAAACAGAAAATAAAAGGAGAACACAAAGGAAGATGGACCGAATTGGAGATGGAGATGGTGCACCTTGCTTGGCCGGATGGGGGAGAAGGAGTTGCTGTCCAATCTGCCTTGAATGGCCTCTTTGAGATCTTTAAATATGTTCTAAGGTGCAGTCTTAGGGTTTCAAGAGGCTGTCCACGATTTTAGAGGCTACCCAAAATGCCCTTGGTCCAAGATGTGCCATCCATGCACATGTGTGAAGGGAAAAACGTGGGGCATGTATGGCTTGTGCAAGAATGGGTCTTTTGGTCTTTGTTTCCTGCCCAAGTGTCTTCAAGATGCTGCCCAAGGTGTCCAAGTCTTGCCTTCACACTCTCCTTGCCGCCCATGCACTAATAAGGAAGGTGGAGCCTCCTTTGTGATTTGAATTTTGAATGTGCAAGGCATGAGGTGGCAAGCATGTGATCTTTGGATTTAGCTTCCTTAATAAGCTGGATTTTGAAATTCAAAATTTGAATATGAACCTTGAAGATTTGAATTTCAAAATACTTTCCTTATTTGGCTCTTCATATATGGCAACTTGAGACTTGGCTTCTTGAATGAGGAAAAGGCTACTTGGAGATTTGAAATTTGAATTTGAAATTGCTTTGGCTGAATGTTCTTTTCTTCTTTACCACTTTCCTTATTTAGAACTTTCTTTATTTAGCTTTACTTGAATTCAACTTGGCAGACTTGCTCTCCTTTGCTCCATTTAAGGCAGTTTTAAGGGTATTTTCTCCAAAATGTCCTTTTTCACCATTTTCTACAAAATAATATCAAGAGCACTAAATTAAGTAGAAATCATGTAAATAATCATCAATAATATCAAGATAAAATGGACTAAAATATGTTCTATCAATATAGAAACTGAAATTTCACCCTAATTTCAACTAGAAATAAAGAGTTTAACCACTCATGGCTTTTGAAAGAAAATATAAAAGAGAAAAGAAGATAAGAAGTAGTTTTGGTGCTGAAGAAGAGATGGTTTCTTTTGCTGTCCTTAATGATGGGCTTATATAGGTATTTAAACCTAGTAGAGTCCTTTTGGAAATAGAAATTCTTCTTTACTTTGAATTAGGAATCCTTCTTTGCTTTGAATTAGGAATCCTTCTTTGTTTTGAATTAGAAATCTTTTATTTAATATGCTTCTTCCAAGGATAGAACTTCTTGATTTGAGGAGGATTTAGTGCCATACTGAAGGAGGAGAAATCATGTGGGTCCCATAGCTTTTAATGAGAAGACTTGATTTTCTTATTTTTAAATCTGAAATTTTTCCCACTACTGTCAGGTTCTGTGCAATCTGTCGATTTATCTAGTTGGTTTGCACAAATTGCTTGGGCAAATCACTGTTTGAAAATGTTATACAGGACAGTTCTGGATTTCTGTGCAATCTGTTGATTTGCCCAGCTGGTTTGGGCAAATCATTTGGACAAATCACAGTCTGAAAATATTATGCAGGACAGTTCTAAGTTTCTGTGCAATCTCTGGCTTCTATGCAGTACAATGGAAGATTTGCCCAAATCGACTGGTCAAGTCAATTTCAATGCTTTTAAGCCACTTTTTATCAAATCTTTTACTTTTTTTTTTTGTGAAATATGACAAAAATACAAAATTAGCCAGAAAAATACTCAATTCAATGCTAAGAATAGTATGAAAAATGTGTCGAAATTACATTCAATCATAAGCCTTGCCTTAAAGGTCTCTACCTATTCATCAGAACCAATCTTTTTCTTATAAACTCATTTACATCCTATAGGTACAATACACTCAGGAGGGTCCATAAGATCTTAGATTTCATTTTTATACATGGAATTCATTTTGGACTTTATGGATTCTAGCCATTTTGAAGAATTTATATCTGATATAGCTTCTTCATAGGCAGTAGGATCATCTAAATGATTTAATTCCTTCATGAATGGCATTTCATCCTCATAAAAGAATCCATATTTTTCCAATGGAAGAGATATCCTACTTGACCTACATGGAGTAAGATCATGTGGTAACATTATCATTAATTTTAAGCGCATTCTCTGATTGAGATCGATCAATGTCCATTTGCTCATTTTGGAGTTCAGATAGCTCTTCATTTAATTATATCGTAATTCCTTGATAGAGCATATTTTAGTCCATATTTTCATGATCTTATTAATGTTTATTTGCACCTATTCTACCTAATTTTGTGGTTTTAATCATGTTTTGCAAATATTAGGTGTGAAGAAATAAATTGGAAAAAAAGCTCTTAAAAATGCCAAAGGAAGCCAAAACTAGGAAAGCAACCTTCGGAGGCTACTTTCGGAAGCCAAAAATCAGTCACCTTCGGCGGCAACCTTCGGCGGCCGAAAGAGGACTCCAGAGACGAAAGTCGACCACCTTCGGCGGCACCTTCGGCCGCCGAACCTTGGCTCTAGAGACGAAAGTCCTGCCCCCGAAACTTAACTTAGGCGGCCGAACCTGCCCCCGAACAGTCTCCTTCCTATTTAATGAGCCAAATCTTGGAGATCACATGTTTTCTACATAGTGCTATGATCATTCAAAATTCAAATCAAGGCTCCACCTTCCTCTTTAGTGCATGAATCTTCTTGGACACACCTTGGACATCAATTAAAAGGCCAAAAAGGGCTTGCAACTCCACACATGCACAAAGAAGACTCAAGGACACTATGGGCAATCACTCTAAAAGATGTATGGGCAACTAAAAAGAAAATAGGCAGCCTCTCAAGATCTATTTAAATGCCTCAAGAAGACCAAGAAACAGGAATCCTCCATCAAGGATTGATCAAGAACAGCCTCTCTCCTTCATCACTTTGGTTCTTCATCTTTTCTTCTTCTTTTCTTTTATTTTCTGTTTTGGTTCAGCCATGAGTGGCTGAAACCCTCTTTCTAGTTGAAGTTTGGTTGAAACTAAGGTTGTTTAAAAGGTTGTGAGATCTGAACATAAAGTGTTTGCTTTTGATTTATTCAATATTCATGCAATTGTGCTTAATTCTAAAGATTGCTTTGTTGTTTTGATCAAATTGGCCACTTGATTCTTGATTGCAAAGTTAATTAATTGTTGGATTAGGATATTTGTTAGTCCGTAATTGCTGGAAATATTCTATCCATAGAACACTTGGTGTAAAAACCCAAGAAATTGTATGATCTAGCAACATCTCATGCGCTTGAGTAGCTAGGGTTTGGATCTTTCTTGTTCTTCATGCAATTGGCAATTGTTTTGATGCCTTTGGCCCAAGGACGTTCCTTGGCAATTTGTTGATTAGTAATTGGTTGGAGGACGTTCCCTAATTAGTTTGTTCATAAGGAAAGACATGGTGGTGAGAAGCGTCTTCCACCCCCATAACCAACCTATTGAATCAATCAAGATAACCATGTTTCAATGATCAACCCAAACAACCAAAGTGGATCCATATCTTCAACTAGACTTTTCTCATATTGATTTCTTGTTTTATTTTAATTACTTGCTGTTTTAATTACTTTCAATAGTTGTTAATCAAATCTGTAATACCCGGCTAGAATCCGGCATCGGAATTCCTGTCGTCCGGTGGAATCCGGGGTGTCGGACTTCTAGAGGAGGGTAGGCTTTATGTTTTACTATGTGTTAATATGGTAAAGTCAAATGGACTTAAGTTTTGAGCTGAAATGACCCAAGGCTGATGAGCCAAGTTCGGCCGCCGAAGGTAAGTTCGGCCGCCGAAAGTGCTCAAGGTTCGGCTTCCGAAGTGCAAGTTCGGCCCCCGAATGTTGCATGAGTTTGCATGCGATTGGGCAGCCGACGCTGAGGTGGCCAGCCAGCTGAGTCATGTAGTTCGACAGATGTTGGCCTCAGATTCTTGCCCTAGAGCAGGCCACGTCTCTCATGACTCATCTGCAAGTGGTATTAAGCTGCTCATGCAGAAGATTAGTGTGTGTGTTCTAAGGTTTTGAAAGCTTTGACGAAAAACAAAAGAGTTTGAGAGCTTGAAGGAAGTTGGTCCGTTTTCCTTAGTTCAGAGTGTTCATCTTCTTGTTACGGAGGTAAGTAATGCTCTTGAACCTGTTTATGTGTTTTCTGAAGGTTTTAAGGACGTTAAGGGAGAGCGGTGCATGTGTAAGTGAGAAGTAGTGGTTTTGATGATGTATGCATGTCTATATGTTTATGTGTTATGTTTGATTTGTTGTTTGGGGTTATTAGATAGTTTTGGACCCCTGTGACCATATACTTATGTATATGAGTGTTGAGGAGTTGCTATATGCATGTTTGGAGATGTTGAAGGGAAGGAAGAGCTTGGTTTGCCGTTGGGCTGAGTTCGGAAAGAACTCAGGTTCGGCAGCCGAAGGTTCATTCGGCCGCCGAACCTCTTGCATGGTGGCTTTGACTGCCACAGCTTGCCCCGCGAGTTTTGCATGTTCGGCTCTGTTTGGGGACTTCGGCCGCCGAAGGTGCCGCCGAAGGTTAGAGACTTTCGTCTCTGGAGTGCCTTTTGGTCCCCGAAACTTGCCCCCGAAAGGGTTCGGCCGCCGAAGCTTGAGATTCGGCCGCCGAAGGTGCTTGAGTTTCGTCTCTGGAGAAGACGTTCGGCCGCCGAACCTGCCGCCGAAAGTGTTCTGTCCAGCTTTCTTTTGCATGCTTTGTATGGATAGTTGAGTGAGTTGAAAGGGATTCTTGGACAGTTTAATAGAGTTGGTCAGCAGCTAGTTTGGTCCCTCATTTGCATTTATCTGTATCTGTACAGACCAGAGGAACCAGAGAGAGCAGTAGTGAGTACTGCTCCAGAGTTTTCAGAGCCTGCTCAGTCAGTCAGTCCAGTTAGCCAGAGGTGAGTGGAACTAAACTTAACTCTTTTAATTGACTAATGGAATGTTTTAGCATATCTCATGCATCATGATTATGCCATAGGTTTATTGCATTAGTATCCACGAATATGTTGCATTGCATAGTTAGTTGTTGATGTGGGTAAATGCTGAATGATCCAATAGTCACAGACAGGAAGTCCAGGAGCCTTTGACTACGCCCTGGCAGGTATAGTAAAGACCAGGAGCCTTTGACTACGCCCTGGCAGGTATATAGTAAAGTCCAGGAGCCTTTGACTACGCCCTGGCAATGGTAAGTACAGAGGTGTTATATACACATATACATATATGACAGGAAGACCAGGTGCTCGATTCTACGCCCTGGCACAGAGTTACTGGGACTATGTGGTGACAGGTTTACTCTTGATGTGATTTGTCTGTGTTATGACGCATTCCATGAGATCATGTTTTACTGAGATGTTTTACTGTTCTACTCACTGGGCTATAGAGCTCATCCCACTCCCTTAACCCCAGTTTTGCAGGTTCAGTGTACAGTGTACAGGGACAGTCCAGCAGAGTACAGAAAGAGTAAAAGAGCTTGTAATAGTATAGAGTGGACATGTAAATTGTAAAGAGATGTTATAGTTGTGTATAACGTTAGAGTTGTGCTTGACTTAGTTGTATTGTGTTGTAAAGCTTTTGTTACATACATGATCTGTATATGTATATATGTTTTATAACCAGGCTTAACAGGTATGAATGAACCCATCTAGAGCAAGCTCTAGTCAGGGGTACAGAGTACAGAGTACAGAGTACAGAGATAGTGCATGCACAGGTTAAGCCTTGGTTCAGCAAAGAGTTTTTATTTTCACAGAACATGTATGATCATGTATGAGTTTTACAGGTACACAGAGAGTATAGCAGGCTTGCTACGGGTCCTGGCGGCCTTAAGCCGACCTGAATCCTAGCGCCGGTGACGGTCCATTTTGGGGTCGTTACAGATTGGTATCAGAGCCCTAGGTTCACATGATCGGACCTATGAGACAGTGTCGGGCTCATAGAGAGTGGTCAAGCACATTAGGAAATCATGTCCACTAGGATAGGGTTTTGCGTCCTATCTGTGATATGCCATGAGGTATGCATGTGCTTTATTGCTATGTGTTGTTTATGTGCTAAAGTGCTATGTTATGTGTTGTTTTTCAGAGAGTAAGATGAGAGGAACTCGTCGATCAGCTCGATTGACTGGAGTCCCACCAGAGAGTGAGAGACCAGCTGCTCGTCCTCCTGCATTGCCGAGGGCAAGGTCTCAGAGATCTAGCAGGGAAGGTACGTCAATAGACCCTAGAAGGTCTGTCGACGAGAGCAGAAGAGGAACAGTGAGGGGAGGAAGATCAGAGGAAAGGAGGGACGCTATGGAGAATGATCAGTCTAGAGATGATAGCATGGGTATAGGCAGTTTTGAGGAAGGTATGGGAGAGTCACAGGGAGGTGCTCAGACCTCAGGTTTTGGCTATCCAGAGTATCCGATGGGAGGTATGTCGGAGTACTCTAGTTTTGTGCCATATCCTTCTTACATGCCATATATGCCTTATCCTCCGTACTATCCACCATATCCTATGTATCCATCTTCCCCTACCCATCCAAGTGCAGCACACCCAGAGCCAAATGAACCAGTACCACCACCAGAACCAGTAGCCCCTGTTGACAGACATCAACCTAGCTCATCTGGAGGTAAAGTGCAAATGACGGAGTACTTGAAATTGGATGCTCCTAAATACAACACGGGAGATGATCCATTTGAATACCTCAGATCAGTTAGGATGATAACTAGTGAGTTGGGAGCTGATGATAGTAGAGCCATTGAGATGGCAGGTTTCACATTAAAATGCAAGAAAGCCAGAGAATGGTTTAAGAACTATGTGGAACCCAGAATGGACAGCATGTCATGGGGAGAGTTCGCCAATGCGTTTGCAGGGTGGGCTTTTCCTGACAGTTCCAGAGAGATGAAAGTAATAGAATTCGAACAGTTGAGACAGACAGACGAGATGAGTGTTGATGAATTCACAGATAAGTTCCTGGATTTGCTTCAGTATGTGGGTCAAGCCTATGATACTGATCAGAAGAAGGCAAGGAGATATACTATGAGATTGCATCCCAGGTATGCTTCCTTGATTCTTCCCGCAGAAAAGGAGAGTTTCCACACCATAGTGGACGCAGCCAGGAAAATGGAAGCTAGTGCCAATATTCAGAAACAGTCAAAGGCACAGGCTTCGGGTTCTAAGGCCCCCAGTGCAGGCACGTCAGGCAGCAAGAGATGGGACAGAGCAAAAGGAACAAAGAGTAAATTCTGGAATAAAGTCAAGTCAGGTCTGGGAATAGGTAGTGGCTCAAGCTCTGGCACAGCTCCAGTCTGCAGAAGATGCGGAAGACCACATGTAGGGACTTGTCGGATGGGATCTACTGCGTGTTTTAGATGTGGACAGGAAGGGCATATTGCTCGGGATTGTCCTCAGGTGACGTTTGCACCATCCCAGCAGATGAGTTCAGGCAGTGTGGTACAGCCAGTTGTACGGCCAGCAGCTCCAGTCATGCCTCAGAGTAGTGGCAGAGGTAGAGGGAGAGGGGCAGCCTCTACTTCAGCAGCAGGTTCCCGAGGTGGAAATCCGGTAGCCCCAGCACGGATTTTCACAGTGACACAGGAGGAGGCGAACATGTCGAACACAGTGGTGTCAGGTAATCTCATCATTGGGTGTTCAGATGTGTATGCTTTGATGGACCCCGGTGCTTCTCATTCCTTTATTGCTTCGATAGCCATAGAGAGATTGGGTTTGATCAGTTCTGAGTTAGAGTATCCTCTCTGGGTCAGTGGACCTAAATGTGACCCATCAGTGGCAGTGTCAGTCTGTCGTTTCAGTCCAGTGTTTATAGAGGGTAGATACCTTCCAGCTGACCTTGTGGTTCTAGATTTGATGGATTTTGATGTCATTCTAGGGATGGATTGGTTATCTACATATAGTGCTACTTTGGACTGTAGAGAGAAGGTAGTGAGTCTCAGAGACCAGGATGGGTCAGAGTGTGTCTTCAGAGGAGACAGGAGAGGTACACCCAGAGGTATGATTTCAGCCCTTCAGGCTCGTCGCTTGCTTAGGAGGGGTTGTCAGGGGTTTCTAGCTCATGTGAGAGAGCTAGACAGTCAGGTTAGGGAACCAGCCACAGTACCAGTAGTTCGAGAGTTTCTCGATGTGTTCCCAGACGATTTACCAGGACTCCCACCTGATAGGGAGATAGGGTTTGAAATTGAATTGCTGCCAGGAACCAGACCTATCTCTATTCCTCCCTATAGGATGGCACCAGCAGAGTTAAAAGAGTTAAAAGAGCAGTTACAGGACTTGGTAGATAAGGGTTTCATCCGCCCTAGTACCTCACCTTGGGGTGCTCCAGTGCTCTTTGTCAGAAAGAAGGATGGATCCCTCAGACTTTGTATCGACTACAGACAGTTGAACAAGGTCACTATCAAGAATAGATATCCGCTACCTCGAATTGATGATCTCTTTGACCAGCTAGCTGGAGCAGGTTGTTTTTCGAAAATAGATCTGAGATCCGGGTATCATCAGTTGAGAGTCAGAGAGGCAGATGTGCCTACGACAGCTTTCAGGACTAGATATGGGCATTATGAGTTCTTAGTGATGCCGTTCGGGTTGACTAACGCCCCTGCAGCATTCATGGATCTCATGAACAGAGTTTTCAGTGAGTTTCTGGATCACTTTGTCATTGTGTTCATCGATGATATTTTAGTGTATTCCAGAGATGCAGAGGAGCATGCCCAGCATCTGAGGATAATTTTGCAGACACTGAGAGAGCATGGTTTGTATGCCAAGTTCTCGAAGTGTGAGTTTTGGTTGAGGAGCATTGCCTTCTTGGGACACGTGGTATCAGCAGAGGGTATTGAGGTAGACCCCAAGAAGATAGAGGCTGTAGCAAACTGGCCCAGACCCACGACAGTGACTGAGATTAAAAGCTTTCTGGGACTGGTAGGTTACTACAGGAGGTTCGTTCAGAACTTCTCAAAGATAGCGGCTCCGATGACCAAATTGACTCAGAAGAACCAGAAGTTTGTCTGGTCAGACCAATGTGAAGAGAGCTTTGAGGAGCTCAAGCGGAGATTGACAACAGCACCAGTGTTAGCTCTGCCTGTCAGTAATGAGGATTTCACAGTGTTCTGTGATGCATCTCGAGTGGGATTGGGCTGTGTATTGATGCAGAGCGAGAGGGTGATAGCTTATGCTTCTAGACAGTTGAAGAAGCACGAGTTGAATTACCCCACCCATGACCTAGAGATGGCAGCAGTTATCTTTGCACTTAAGATGTGGCGGCATTACCTCTACGGGGTGAAATGCGAGATCTTCACTGATCATAAGAGTTTACAGTACATCTTGAGTCAGCGAGAACTGAATTTGAGGCAGAGGAGATGGGTAGAATTGCTCAGTGATTATGATTGTAAGATCCAGTATCATCCGGGTAAGGCGAATGTCGTGGCAGACGCCCTAAGCCGGAAGTCACTAGGCAGTTTATCCCATCTAGCAGCAGAGCGGAGACCAATAGTGATGGAGCTTTACAAGCTCTTAGCCGACGGAGTACAGCTAGAGTTGTCTGGTACAGGTGCATTGATAGCACAGATGAGAGTGAGACCTGTGTTTCTGGAGCAGATAGCTCAGAGACAGCAGGAGGACCCTGAGTTGATGAAAATTGCCAGGACTGTTCAGTCAGGCAACAGTGCAGAGTTCAGATTTGACAGCAAAGGGATCCTTCGCTATGGGAGTCGACTTTGTGTACCAGATAAGAGCAATGTGAAGGAAGACATTATGAGGGAAGCTCATAATGCAAGATATAGTGTTCACCCAGGAACCACCAAGATGTATCAGGATCTGAAAAGGGTCTATTGGTGGCCAGCCATGAAGAAAGAGGTGGCGCAGTTTGTGACAGCTTGTGAAGTTTGCCAGAGGGTGAAACTAGAGCATCAGAAACCAGCTGGAATGCTTAACCCATTGCCGATTCCAGAGTGGAAATGGGAGAATATAGCCATGGATTTTGTAGTGGGTTTACCAGCAGTGCCCAACAGGATAGACTCTATATGGGTGATTGTGGACAGACTCACGAAATCTGCTCATTTTCTTCCAGTTCGGAGTAACTATTCTGTGGATAAGTTGGCACAGGTCTATCTGGATGAAATAGTAAGATTACATGGTGTTCCAGTGTCGATAGTGTCAGATAGAGGACCTCAGTTTACCTCTAGATTTTGGCGAAGTCTGCAGAGTGCGATGGGCACGAGATTAGAGTTTAGCACTGCTTTCCACCCACAGACTGATGGACAGTCAGAGAGGACCATCCAGACCATAGAGGATATGCTTCGACTGTGTGTGTTAGACTTTGGCGGTTCTTGGAGGCAGCATCTACCTTTGGTGGAGTTTGCCTACAATAACAACCATCATGCTAGCATTGGGATGGCTCCTTATGAAGCTTTGTATGGGCGGAAGTGCAGATCCCCTGTTTGTTGGGAAGAGATAGGAGAGAAGGCTCTTGCAGGGCCAGAGTTAGTAGAGATTACTAGTCGAGTAGTGCCCGTGATCAGAGATAGAATCAGGACAGCGCAGAGTAGACAAAAAAGTTATGCAGACGTTCGCAGGAAACAGTTAGAATTCCAAGAGGGTAGTATGGTATTGCTGAAAGTGTCTCCAATGAAAGGAGTGGTTCGTTTTGGGAAGAAGGGTAAGTTAGCGCCACGGTACATTGGACCCTTTGAGATTTTGCAGAGGATCGGAAATGTGTCGTATAAGCTAGATTTGCCTGCTTCTATGGAGAGGATTCACCCGGTATTTCATGTTTCTATGCTACGGCAGTTTGTGTCAGATCCGAATCAGGTTCTGAGTGAGCCTGAGGTGGAGATTCATACAGATCTCACCTATATAGAGCAGCCAGTGCGGATTCTGGACACGCAGATCAGACAGCTAAGAAACAAGGGGATTCCGATGGTGAAAGTTCTATGGAACCACCATAATCTAGAAGAGTGCACCTGGGAGACGCGGGAGTCTATGCTCCAGCAGTATCCATATTTGTTTTGAGGTTAGTTTCCTCCAGTTTATGTGTTATTTGTTTTCGAATCATTCGAGGACGAATGTTTTTAAGGGGGGGAGAATGTAATACCCGGCTAGAATCCGGCATCGGAATTCCTGTCGTCCGGTGGAATCCGGGGTGTCGGACTTCTAGAGGAGGGTAGGCTTTATGTTTTACTATGTGTTAATATGGTAAAGTCAAATGGACTTAAGTTTTGAGCTGAAATGACCCAAGGCTGATGAGCCAAGTTCGGCCGCCGAAGGTAAGTTCGGCCGCCGAAAGTGCTCAAGGTTCGGCTTCCGAAGTGCAAGTTCGGCCCCCGAATGTTGCATGAGTTTGCATGCGATTGGGCAGCCGACGCTGAGGTGGCCAGCCAGCTGAGTCATGTAGTTCGACAGATGTTGGCCTCAGATTCTTGCCCTAGAGCAGGCCACGTCTCTCATGACTCATCTGCAAGTGGTATTAAGCTGCTCATGCAGAAGATTAGTGTGTGTGTTCTAAGGTTTTGAAAGCTTTGACGAAAAACAAAAGAGTTTGAGAGCTTGAAGGAAGTTGGTCCGTTTTCCTTAGTTCAGAGTGTTCATCTTCTTGTTACGGAGGTAAGTAATGCTCTTGAACCTGTTTATGTGTTTTCTGAAGGTTTTAAGGACGTTAAGGGAGAGCGGTGCATGTGTAAGTGAGAAGTAGTGGTTTTGATGATGTATGCATGTCTATATGTTTATGTGTTATGTTTGATTTGTTGTTTAGGGTTATTAGATAGTTTTGGACCCCTGTGACCATATACTTATGTATATGAGTGTTGAGGAGTTGCTATATGCATGTTTGGAGATGTTGAAGGGAAGGAAGAGCTTGGTTTGCCGTCGGGCTGAGTTCGGAAAGAACTCAGGTTCGGCAGCCGAAGGTTCATTCGGCCGCCGAACCTCTTGCATGGTGGCTTTGACTGCCACAGCTTGCCCCGCGAGTTTTGCATGTTCGGCTCTGTTTGGGGACTTCGGCCGCCGAAGGTGCCGCCGAAGGTTAGAGACTTTCGTCTCTGGAGTGCCTTTTGGTCCCCGAAACTTGCCCCCGAAAGGGTTCGGCCGCCGAAGCTTGAGATTCGGCCGCCGAAGGTGCTTGAGTTTCGTCTCTGGAGAAGACGTTCGGCCGCCGAACCTGCCGCCGAAAGTGTTCTGTCCAGCTTTCTTTTGCATGCTTTGTATGGATAGTTGAGTGAGTTGAAAGGGATTCTTGGACAGTTTAATAGAGTTGGTCAGCAGCTAGTTTGGTCCCTCATTTGCATTTATCTGTATCTGTACAGACCAGAGGAACCAGAGAGAGCAGTAGTGAGTACTGCTCCAGAGTTTTCAGAGCCTGCTCAGTCAGTCAGTCCAGTTAGCCAGAGGTGAGTGGAACTAAACTTAACTCTTTTAATTGACTAATGGAATGTTTTAGCATATCTCATGCATCATGATTATGCCATAGGTTGATTGCATTAGTATCCACGAATATGTTGCATTGCATAGTTAGTTGTTGATGTGGGTAAATGCTGAATGATCCAATAGTCACAGACAGGAAGTCCAGGAGCCTTTGACTACGCCCTGGCAGGTATAGTAAAGACCAGGAGCCTTTGACTACGCCCTGGCAGGTATATAGTAAAGTCCAGGAGCCTTTGACTACGCCCTGGCAATGGTAAGTACAGAGGTGTTATATACACATATACATATATGACAGGAAGACCAGGTGCTCGATTCTACGCCCTGGCACAGAGTTACTGGGACTATGTGGTGACAGGTTTACTCTTGATGTGATTTGTCTGTGTTATGACGCATTCCATGAGATCATGTTTTACTGAGATGTTTTACTGTTCTACTCACTGGGCTATAGAGCTCATCCCACTCCCTTAACCCCAGTTTTGCAGGTTCAGTGTACAGTGTACAGGGACAGTCCAGCAGAGTACAGAAAGAGTAAAAGAGCTTGTAATAGTATAGAGTGGACATGTAAATTGTAAAGAGATGTTATAGTTGTGTATAACGTTAGAGTTGTGCTTGACTTAGTTGTATTGTGTTGTAAAGCTTTTGTTACATACATGATCTGTATATGTATATATGTTTTATAACCAGGCTTAACAGGTATGAATGAACCCATCTAGAGCAAGCTCTAGTCAGGGGTACAGAGTACAGAGTACAGAGTACAGAGTACAGAGATAGTGCATGCACAGGTTAAGCCTTGGTTCAGCAAAGAGTTTTTATTTTCACAGAACATGTATGATCATGTATGAGTTTTACAGGTACACAGAGAGTATAGCAGGCTTGCTACGGGTCCTGGCGGCCTTAAGCCGACCTGAATCCTAGCGTCGGTGACGGTCCATTTTGGGGTCGTTACAAAATCAATCTCAAAACCCCCCTTTTTTACTTTTATTGCACTTGTTTCTATTTCTCTTTGATTACTTGCTTTTAATTGTGTTTTCAATTAATTCTCTTGGTCTTGATTAAGATAAATAAATAGGTAATCAATTCTCTGTGGATTCGATCCTTCACCACTATCTGCAGTTGTAATTGTAGGTAACCAAGAAGGTTATTTTTGACCGGTTTCGACAACCGCACTGTCATTCCTTTACCTCCTTCCTCTATAAACTCTTTCTCTAGAAAAGTGACATCTCTATTGATGACAATTGTTTGTTTATCAAGATGATAGAAATAATATCCAAAATTTTCTTTTTGATGTCTAATGAATCAGCCCATTACTGACCTCACTTACAATTTACTATCAACTTCAACCGTTTAATGTGGGTTGGATAATCCTAAATCTTAACATACTTAAGATTGGGTTTCCTACCATACCATGTCTCATATGAGGTGGTTGATACTAATTTCGATGGAAATTGATTCAGTATATAAATTGCAATTTCAAGCGCAAATCCCTAGAAGGATATTGACAGGTCTGTATGACTCATAATACTGCGTACCATGTCTAACAGGGTATGATTCCTCCTTCTGCAACAACATTTAAATATGGTGTACTCGGAGGAGTAGGCTGAGATAAAATACCATTTTCCTTTAGAAAATCAAGAAACTTGGTTCTTAAGTATTCACCTCCATGATCTAATCGCAAAGTTCTAATATTTTTTCCTATTTGTTTCTCTACTTCACTTTTAAATTCCTTGAACATTTCAAAGGATTTATACTTGTGCTTCATTAGTTACAAGTACCCAAACCTTGAAAAATCATTAGTAAAGTAATAAAGTAGTTGTAACCTTGACTGTGCGGTTGTCAAAACCAGTCAAAAATAACCTTTTTGGTTATTCACAATTTTACAACTGTAGATAGTGGTAAAAGGATCGAATCCACAGGGAATTGATACTCACCTATTTTCCTTATCAAAACCAAGTATATAAACTGAAAATAAAAAAAAAGGGGGGGGGTTTGAGAGTGATGAACTAGACTAGAATTAAAAATAGCAAAGTAAAGCAAATAATAAAGTAAAGAGAATTCAATAATGAGAAAAGCTCTAATTGAAGAATTGGATCTACTTCAGTTGTTTGGGATTGATTATTGACACTTATATTCTTTTATTTGACTCAATAAATTAGTTATGGAGGTGGAAGACACTTCTCACCACCATATCCCTCCTTAAGCATAGATTAACTAGGGAACGTCCTCTAATTAATCACTAATCAATAAGTTGCCAAGGAATGTCCTTGGGGCTTTTAGCATCATACAACTGTCAATTGCATTAAGAAATAGAGAGACCTAATTCTAGCTACCCAAACGTATGGTGATCTTGCTAGATTATGCAATCTCCTTGGTTTTTACACCAAGAGTTACTTGTGTTTGAATAATTCAAGCAATTACGGACTTAAAACTATCCAAACTAACAAATTATTACTTTGTAATCAAGAATCAATGGGCCCTATTGATCTAAATAACAAAGCAACAATAGAATTAAGCATGAAATTGCATAAATATTGATAAATAAAAGAAGAACATATTAGGTTTTGACTCGCGGTTGTCGAAGTCGGTCAAAAATAACCTTTCTGGTTATCAACAATCTTACAACTGTAGATAATGGTGAAAGGATCGAATCCATATGGAATTGAAAACTTACCTATCTTTCTTATCAAGTCCAAGAGAATTAACTGAAAGCAAAGTAAAAGTAAATTGCAAATAAAGTAAAAAGGGGGGAGGGTTTTGAGATTGATTTAATTGACCTAATACTGAAAGCAATAAAAGAAGGCAAATAATTAAAATAAAAGAAATCAATAATGAGAAAGCTCTAGTTGAAGAATCGGATCCACTTCAGTTGTTGGGATTGATCATTGAAACTTATGTTCTTTTGATTGATTCAATAGATTAGTTATGGAGATGGAAAATGCTTCTCACCTCCATGTCTCTCCTTAATCATAAACCAATTAGAGAACGTCCTCGTTCTCTAATTAATTACTAATCAACAAGTTGCCAAGGACTGTCCTTGGACCTTAGACATCAAAACAACTGTCAATCGTATTAAGAAATAGAGAGATCTAATTCTAGCTACCCAAACGCATTGAGATGTTGCTAGATTCAAAATTCAGCATTGAAGTCCTATCCTACTTCAAACACTTCAAGATCAATCCCAGGACATCTCCTAGAGTCACTCTAAGAAAGACTTTCTCAAGAAGAAGAATTTATCCATAATTAAATACAACAGTAAAGAGGGAGTAAAAGTGTAACGACCCGGAAACCGGTACCCCTCAGTAACGGTCCGAACCATCACTGGCACTAGGATCCAGATCGGCTTAAGGCCGCCGGGACCCGTAGCAAGCCGACTATACTCTCTGTGTACCTGATAAATCCCAGACATGATATAAATAGACTCAACAATCCTGTAAAACTCTGTAGGCTTAACTGCTGCTACTCAGATATGTCAATCTGAAATGGCCCTCAGGGCCTATACCAGGGACTGGGTCATGGGAACGAAACCCTTTTAATCTGTAACACATTCCACTGGTATCTCATCGAAGCCATACATTAAGCCTAACTCACACATTTCTCATCAAGAAACGTAAAACAGGATTCATGTACAGGGGAAAGCATACATCACGCAACAACAAAAACACTAGGGAAAGCACAAGTCTATCCGTATATGACAGTACAGGTCTATACATTACATGACAGTTAATCTTTTCAGTACATCATGTCCACTACACTATTACAGCATACATTCAAGTACAACTTTCCTCTGTACTCTTGCTGACTTTGATTTCCCATAGCTATCTCAGGACCTGCAAAACTGGGGGTAAGGGAGTGGGATGAGCTCTAGAGCCCAGTGAGGAGGAACAATAAAACAGTTCATTAATTACATGCTCTCATGAAATGCATCACATCACAAACATATCATCTCAAGGATGAACTTGTCACCAATAGCCCTCCACTACATGTGATAATCTGACCAACTGTGCCAAGGAGACGATGTCATCACCTGGTCTACTCTTAGCTCTGCTCTGAGATCATAACATGACCAACTGTTCCAGGGAGACGAGGTCATCACCTGGTCTACTCTTATCTCTGCTCTGACAGCCCAGCTGTCTCACTCATAGTACCAGGAGCGACCTGGCCTATCCAGAAGAGACCTGGTATGGCTATCTCATGCCATAACTCTGTATCTGCTCTCTGTCAAGGGCTAAGGATCATCCAACATTCATCCACAGGAATAACATCTTATGCAAATGCATCATATTCGTGAATTCTAATGCAACACAACCTAATACATAACATGGCAGTTTATGATGCATGGATCATGCTAGAATCGTGTCATTTCTCAAGATAAAATATTTCGTTTAGTTCCACTCACCTGTAGCCTCTACTTGGCTAACTCTGGGCTACCTCTACCTCTGAGACAGCTACGACTGCTAAACTCTGCGGTTCCTCGGGTCCAATCCTACAATGGAGGATGTAAATGAGGCACCAAACATACTCATAACTAACTCTTAACCAATGCCCCAAAACCCCTCTAGAACACTTCAAAAAATGCATGCGGAAGGCTGGACAGAACACTTTCGGCGGCAGGTTCGGCGGCCGAATGTCCTCTCCAGAGCCGAAACTCAAGTACCTTCGGCGGCCGAATCTCCACTTTCGGCTGCCGAACCCTTTCGGGGGTAAGGTTCGGGGGCTAAAACTCACTCCAGAGACGAAAGTCTCTAACCTTCGGCGGCACCTTCGGCGGCCGAATCCCCTAAACAGAGCCGAACCTCAAAAACACTCGGGGGCAAGCTGTGGCAGCCTAAGCCACCATGCAAGGGGTTCGGCAGCCGAATGCTCCTTCGGCTGTCGAACCTGAGTTCATCCAGAACTCAGCCCCGACGGCAACCTCCCTCCTTCATCCACTTCTTACTCGCAAAACATGCATAACTCCTCCCTCAACTCACATATACTTAAGTATATGTTCAAAGGGGTCTAAAACTACCTAACAACCCCAACACAAACAACAAACAAAATACATACACAAGCTTTCATGCATAAACTATCAAAAACATCAAAACCAAACCTACATATGCAACTCTACCCTTAACCTCTTCAAAAGCTTCAAACCATCCCAAGCTTCAAACCACCAAAACCTCTCTTTTCTCTCCAACCCTTCAAAACGCGTGGAAACACACTTAACCCTCTGCACAAGCTGATAAAAGCTTGCAGATGAGTCAAGGGAGACGTGGCCTAACCTCTGGTCATGATCTGGAGGTGAACACCTAGCCAAACCACGGACTGAGGAGCGTGCACAACTAACCGACCACCTCAGCTTCGGCTGCCGAAACTGCATGCAAAACCATGCAACTTTCGGGGGCCGAACATAACCTTCGGCGGCCGAACCTGGCCTTTGTCCCCCAAGCCTTTTCTTTTCAAAACTCAATCCTATTCTATTCTTTGCAAAACTTTCTAATACCCTCCCACTAGAAGTCTCTGACATCCCCGAATTCCACCGGACGGTAGAAATTCCGATGTCTAAATTAGCCGGGTATTACATTCTTCCCTCCTTTAAAATCATTCGTCCTCGAATGTTTAAAACAACAATAAACATACAGGGAAACAAGCAATGAAAGAAAGCCTAACATCGTTCTCTACAAAGAGACACAGATACCCCTGGAGTAAAACTCCCGGGTTGGCTATACTGTCTGACTCTGCTGACCCTTAACTGCTTACGCTGTGTCCACACTCTACACTGATTACTGATCACTCCTGTCTGTCCACAGTCCATTTGACTCTCTTTGCTCCCTACTGATTTTCCTTTCTCTTTACCGTTTCTCAGCCCTATTCACTACTCTGGTTACACTCACCTTTGCTTCTTTTTATTCAACCCGAGCAGAGGAGCAATAACTCTAAGGAAATGCTAGATGCCTAGCTTCAACTTTCTACTTACTGTAGTAATCGTATTGTGACCCTTCACAATGCATACAGTCATGCCCTGCAATCGAACTCATATTCCAGAACTTGGCCTCTATGCCGTGTTCTTTTATCTACCACACTTAGTAGATACTGGGCATGCTTTTCTATGTTTTGCTACACACTCTGATCCTTGCCCACTTTTCTTCTTCTTTACTATCCTGGCTTTTTCTCTTTTGATCCTTTTTTTTTTTCACTACACTGGACTATCTCTAGCGCTCTAGCTCTCTAGCTCTCTAGCGTTCTAGCTCTCTGTGTCTGTAGGATAATCTGAGAAGCGACTTCTGACTGAGGGTAGCTAACATCTCATCTGCCTCACCTAGGACATACTGTCTTGTGTACTTAGAGTCGCTGCGCAGTTTTACCCCTTACCTCTGGGTTAGTCTCTTTACTCTCATAAAGATCTCACCTCTACGCAACTGCTAACCTGACTTTTCTCTAACTTGTGACCTATCGGTCCCAACTCGCAGATCTATTATGGCAAACAACCAGCTTCTACTAGCTGGTTCTATAGATCATCCATTCTGCATGGGAACACCTGTCCTTGGTAGTGATTTTGTGCAACTATTCCCAGGTGTGCCAAAATCTCAAGGTTTCATCCTTCGTTTCTCACAACGACACTGGAACACTCCAGGGTGTGGTACTAAGTCGGATAAAGTCCTTATCTACCAAGTTCACAACTGCTCTACTACTGCTTTTCTACTTCGTCCATGCTACAGGTACCATTTCAAGAGAAGAGGTGAAGATGAGTCTAGTCTCCATCCTCACTTCACGTCCAGACTCGATTGGTAATCCTGCTAGCTTGTCTGGGATAACACATATAACTCTCTATCTCTTTTTCTGTCTATGCGTACTGAGGCTGGTTCCCTGACCTGGCTATTGTGCTCTCAAACAAGAGCAAGAAAACCCCTGATTACCCTGCCTACAGATTTCACGAGTCTGTAGGGCTGATATCAACCTTCTGGGTATGCTATACTGTCCCCTCTAAGGACTAACTCTGATCCATCCGAGGCTCTGACCTCTAAACTCTCCTACCTGTCGTTACAGACTTAGGTAGTACCTCGAGTAGCTAGCCAATCCGCCCTAGATTGACATCACTAGTCAACTCTAGAACCATAAGGTCAGCTGGATTGCATCCACTACTCGCACCAAACTCTGACCTGAATCGACAGACTGACTCTGCCACATATGGATCACACTCGGGTCTATCAACCCAAAGAAACTGTCTAAGCCCAGAAGTTATCAACCCCCCTCTATCTACGGCTCTCAAGACAACAGGGAAAGAAACATCAGGGTCCACGATAACCTACACATCTGACCACTCTCAAGTGAACGTATCTGACGTCACCGTGTTCGATGTGTTAGCCTCCTACTGAGTCAGGATGAAGAGCCAAACTAAAGCTAACGAATCTTCCCTCGGGAACCGACCAAAGATTAGGAGAACTCTCTCCTCCTGTCTCAACCGCTGTCCTGAACCATGGCTAGAGCTACAGGCTGAGTGACACTACTAGCAGTCATCTGTTGGGACTGTGCCAATCAGGGTCGCAGTAGGATACTCACATAACATGAGTCCTTCCAGCTCGCATCTATACATGCCGTAGTCCCATACCAACAGACTACTTTCGTGTACACTCCACACCTCACGCATCCAGAACTATCTGAACCAGAGCTCATCGCCATCTAATCCCAGACCAAACTGAACTCTCCTTCTCCACATTCGTACTTTACCTTTATTCTATTCTATTCTTTCTCTGCTCTATATTTCTTTTCTTTGCTTCCTTTTCTCTTACTTACTTTTATTCTTTTTCTTATTTTTCACTTTCTTACACTATTCGCTGCCTTATTTCTTTACTTGGGGTCTGTACTCAAAGATGAGAGATCACTCTCTCTCTCTACCTGGAGTTATAACATCCATGGCTACAACTCTCGAGCTCTTTCCTGGCTCACTAACCGTTAATCACTCACTCGTCTCTGACCCTTTATCTCTGAACATTTAACTACCCTTTACTCTTCTCACATCAACTGATATTCGACCAGTGTCCAGAAAACCATACACATCAGAATACTCAAAGTGAGCTTACCTGGCACCACTGCGTTCGGTGTGTCTGTCTCTGGCTGATTCTGGGTGAAAATCCGAGCCGGAACTAACGGACTTCCACGTAAGGAACCTTCTGACGAAGGGACTACCCCTCTTTCTCTCCCTCTGCCTTGTATTGAGGTTGGAGCTTCTGGTGGACTTCTATTATCTGAAGATGACTGCGGGAACTGTGCGGATACGGTCATAATGGGACACTCTCGTGCCATATGCCCCTCCTGTCCGCACCTGAAACATGCTGTTGTCCCAGCCCGACAGACTCCTTTGTGCCTCCTACCACACGTCGCACATCTAGAACTATCCCAACCAGAACTCGAACCCTCACAAAAACCCATGCCAAACTTTACCCTATTCCAGAACTCTCTTTTCTTTGACCCTTTCAGTCCTCTCACTTTCTTTTTAGTTCGTGCAGCAGCCTCACCCAAAGGGAAACGGTCACTATTCTCTGGGTCATGTTCTATACTCATATTTTCTGTCTGTCCTGGCTGCTCACATTCACTCTCTTTACGCTCCCTTAAGCTATCTGGACAAGCCCATCCGGCAAACTCTGTAGCAAACTGCTCCCAGGATAAGCTTTCTACCCTCGAGTCCACATATTGGGTGAACCATTTCCTTGCTTGCGCACAATTCAATGTGCTCCCTGCCATCTGAATGGCTCTACTCTCACTGGCTCCCAACTCATCAGTTATCATCTTGACCAGTCTAAGATACTCACCAGGGTCATCACCAGTCTCAAATTTGAGAACATCTAATCTCAAATAGTCTGTCAGCTGCACCATCCTTCCACCATGTGAACTAGACTTAGGTGTTTGAACAACTGGGGCTACTGGTTCTACTGGTGGTGGAGGAGGTGCAACATTCCCTAGGATAGGGCTTACTGAACCTGGGTACCAAAAGAAGGGTGGAAACATGGGATATGGTGGATGTGGCGGTGGATATGGCATAAAGGTGGGATATGGGTTATACCTAGGAAACTCCGATGTACCCCCCATCAGGTACTTTGCCCCCCACTGGTAGGGTGGATACTGAGATGGAACAAATCTCGAGGCCTGAGTGCCTCCTTGGGACTCACCCATATCTCCTCCTAACCCGCTCATGCCAAAGCCACCCTCTCTACTCTGCTCATCCTCCTCTCTTTCTCTCATAAACCCTGACATACCACTCTGGACAACTCCCCTTCTACTCTCATCAACAGACCTTCTAGGGTCCCTTGATGTACCTTCTCTGCTTACACTATCTGATGTTGCCCTTTGCAGAACGGAGAGATGAGCAGCCATGTCCTCATCCTCCGGCGGAGCTCCTGTCAATCTAACAAATCGACGAGTTCCTCTCATTCTGCCTCTGAAAAGCACAACATCACACAAACATATCAGCAAATGATCCATGTGAGAATACATGAATCCACAACACATATAAAGACCATAACAATAAACATGCAACTCATCATGGCATTTCACATCAGCATGCAAGACAGGACTCCACATCCTATCCTAGTGGACATGATGTTACCTATTGTGCTTCCCCTCCTATACAAGACAACACCTCTTTCCGATGTGGAAATCTGACCTTGAGCATCTTCGCTCAACACACCGTACTCGAAAGATCTAAAACTCTGACATCTTAACCTCTTTCCGATGTGAGATATCTCTGATCCCTGAGTATACTGACTCAGCACATCGTACTCTAGAGGCCCTATGCTCTGATACCAATCTGTAACGACCCGGAAATCGGTACCCCTCAGTAACGGTCCGAACCATCACTGGCACTAGGATCCAGATCGGCTTAAGGCCGCCGGGACCCGTAGCAAGCCGACTATACTCTTTGTGTACCTGATAAATCCCAGACATGATATAAATAGACTCAACAATCCTGTAAAACTCTGTAGGCTTAACTGCTGCTACTCAGATATGTCAATCTGAAATGGCCCTCAGGGCCTATACCAGGGACTGGGTCATGGGAACGAAACCCTTTTAATCTGTAACACATTCCACTGGTATCTCATCGAAGCCATACATTAAGCCTAACTCACACATTTCTCATCAAGAAACGTAAAACAGGATTCATGTACAGGGGAAAGCATACATCACGCAACAACAAAAACACTAGGGAAAGCACAAGTCTATCCGTATATGACAGTACAGGTCTATACATTACATGACAGTTAATCTTTTCAGTACATCATGTCCACTACACTATTACAGCATACATTCAAGTACAACTTTCCTCTGTACTCTTGCTGACTTTGATTTCCCATAGCTATCTCAGGACCTGCAAAACTGGGGGTAAGGGAGTGGGATGAGCTCTAGAGCCCAGTGAGGAGGAACAATAAAACAGTTCATTAATTACATGCTCTCATGAAATGCATCACATCACAAACATATCATCTCAAGGATGAACTTGTCACCAATAGCCCTCCACTACATGTGATAATCTGACCAACTGTGCCAGGGAGACGATGTCATCACCTGGTCTACTCTTAGCTCTGCTCTGAGATCATAACATGACCAACTGTTCCAGGGAGACGAGGTCATCACCTGGTCTACTCTTATCTCTGCTCTGACAGCCCAGCTGTCTCACTCATAGTACCAGGAGCGACCTGGCCTATCCAGAAGAGACCTGGTATGGCTATCTCATGCCATAACTCTGTATCTGCTCTCTGTCAAGGGCTAAGGATCATCCAACATTCATCCACAGGAATAACATCTTATGCAAATGCATCATATTCGTGAATTCTAATGCAACACAACCTAATACATAACATGGCAGTTTATGATGCATGGATCATGCTAGAATCGTGTCATTTCTCAAGATAAAATATTTCGTTTAGTTCCACTCACCTGTAGCCTCTACTTGGCTAACTCTGGGCTACCTCTACCTCTGAGACAGCTACGACTGCTAAACTCTGCGGTTCCTCGGGTCCAATCCTACAATGGAGGATGTAAATGAGGCACCAAACATACTCATAACTAACTCTTAACCAATGCCCCAAAACCCCTCTAGAACACTTCAAAAAATGCATGCGGAAGGCTGGACAGAACACTTTCGGCGGCAGGTTCGGCGGCCGAATGTCCTCTCCAGAGCCGAAACCCAAGTACCTTCGGCGGCCGAATCTCCACTTTCGGCTGCCGAACCCTTTCGGGGGTAAGGTTCGGGGGCTAAAACTCACTCCAGAGACGAAAGTCTCTAACCTTCGGTCGCACCTTCGGCGGCCGAATCCCCTAAACAGAGCCGAACCTCAAAAACACTCGGGGGCAAGTTGTGGCAGCCTAAGCCACCATACAAGGGGTTCAGCGACCGAATGCTCCTTCGGCTGCCGAACCTGAGTTCATCCAGAACTCAGCCCCGACGGCAACCTCCCTCCTTCATCCACTTCTTACTCGCAAAACATGCATAACTCCTCCCTCAACTCACATATACTTAAGTATATGTTCAAAGGGGTCTAAAACTACCTAACAACCCCAACACAAACAACAAACAAAACACATACACAAGCTTTCATGCATAAACTATCAAAAACATCAAAACCAAACCTACATATGCAACTCTACCCTTAACCTCTTCAAAAGCTTCAAACCATCCCAAGCTTCAAACCACCAAAACCTCTCTTTTCTCTCCAACCCTTCAAAATGCGTGGAAACACACTTAACCCTCTGCACAAGCTGATAAAAGCTTGCAGATGAGTCAAGGGAGACGTGGCCTAACCTCTGGTCATGATCTGGAGGTGAACACCTAGCCAAACCACGGACTGAGGAGCGTGCACAACTAACCGACCACCTCAGCTTCGGCTGCCGAAACTGCATGCAAAACCATGCAACTTTCGGGGGCCGAACATAACCTTCGGCGGCCGAACCTGGCCTTTGTCCCCCAAGCCTTTTCTTTTCAAAACTCAATCCTATTCTATTCTTTGCAAAACTTTCTAATACCCTCCCACTAGAAGTCTCTGACATCCCCGAATTCCACCGGACGGTAGAAATTCCGATGTCTAAATTAGCCGGGTATTACATTCTTCCCTCCTTTAAAATCATTCGTCCTCGAATGTTTAAAACAACAATAAACATACAGGGAAACAAGCAATGAAAGAAAGCCTAACATCGTTCTCTACAAAGAGACACAGATACTGTAACGCCCCGGAAATCCGGACCGCTACCGGCGCTAGGATTCAGGTCGGCTTAAGGCCGCCGGAACCCGTAGCAAGCCTACATACATCCTGTTCACCTGTTTAATCCCATACATGATCATCAAACATACATAAGAATTAAAAACTTTTCTTTTTCTTCATTCACCAAACTCAACCTGTGCATGCACTATATTCATCATATACATAAACATTAACCCCTCTGTGGGATTTCATCAAAGCCTCAAGGGCTATACATCATGTGGTGAGTTGGTTTACATCAATATCAAAACACAAGATCATGTACATACCAAGGGATTAACATATACCATGGTCAAGCACAACTCTATCCTCAATAACATAATTACATTACATTCTTATCATTTGTCATGTCCACATACTCTAGCTATTACATACATATGACTTTTCTCTTCTTTTCTTCTCTATCACTCCCGTACCTGCAAACCTGGGGTTAGGGGAGAGGGGTGAGCTAAAAGCCCAGTGAGTAGAAACTAAAAACATTATATTAAAGTTCATGCTTTCATGAAATGCATCATATCACAGACAATCCACATCAAGGGTGAACCTGTCACCAATTAGTCCCAACATAGTCTCGTGCCAGGCCGTAGCATGGGGTCCTGGTCTTCCTGTCATAACATACATAAAGTCTCGTGCCAGGCCGTAGCATGGGGTCCTGGTCTTCCTGTCATATCATATATAAAGCCTCGTGCCAGGCCGTAGCATGGGGTCCTGGTCTTCCTGTCATATCATATATATAAAGTCTCGTGCCAGGCCGTAGCATGGGGTCCTGGTCTTCCTGTCATATCATATATAAAGTCTCGTGGACTAATTGGATCATACAGAATTCACCCACAACCACAAAATAAAATGCAATGCGACATATTCGTGAACTAATGCAATCAGCCTATTACATGTCATCATGATGCATGAAACATGCTCAAAACATTTAATTGCTTGATTTAAAACATTAAGCTTGTTTCCACTCACCTCTGGTTAGCTCTGACCAGACACTGAAGCAGCTCACTCACTGCTGGGGTCCTCGGTTCCTCGGGTCCGAACCTACACAGGTGGACTCCAATGAGGAACCAAACATATATAAACACAACTCTAATACATCCCCCAAAAACCCCCTAAAACATCATGAAAACATCACAGAAAATATGCATGAAACGGCTGAACAGGGCACCTTCGGCGGCACCTTCGGCGGCCGAAAGTCCTGGACAGAGACGAAACTCAGCTAGGTTCGGCGGCACCTTCGGCGGCCGAAAGTGCCAGACAGAGACGAAAGTCTCTTTTCGGGGGCACCTTCGGCAGCCGAAAGCTGCCTTCACAAGAGGGGTTCGGCGGCCGAAACTCCCTTCGGCTGCCGAACCTGGTTTCTGCCAAACGGCAGAAACTTGGTTCAAATGAACCTCCTGCCTCCCAAAACCATAGATCATGCATATTTCTCAACCAAAACACACATACAAGTTCCTAGGGGTCTCAAACATGCATATACCCCATCTACAACACTTCATTCACACACAATCAAGCTACATTGCTCAAACATCATCAAAACCCCATAAACTCAACATATGTCCTAACATGCATTTCTACCCATAGATCTCACTTAAAACTTGTTTAAAACATATAAAGGGTGCAAGATCGACCCTTACCTCTTGAAGAAACGAGAGGAAAGCGATCCTAGCTTGGAGATGGAGAGATTAAGCTCTTTGAACCTCCAAGCACTCAAAACTTGCTCAAAGCTCACAAATCTTCAAAACAAAGTTATAAACTTGTTAAAACCATGGAAGATCTAGAGGAAACACTCAAGATCGAGGGAGGAACGGTGGAGACTCACCTTGGCCGACAATGGGAGAGAAAAAGCTCGCCCGTGCGGACCAAGGGGACCCTTTTATAGTGGCTGGCCAGGCCACGTTCGGGGGCCGAATGTGCCTCCGCATCCATGCAATGTTCGGCGGCCGAACATAAGGTTCGGCGGCCGAACCTGCACTTCCCTCACTTAGACTTTCGGGGGCCTAACGTGCCTCCCAAAGTCCATGCATGTTCGGCGGCCGAAAGTGAGTTTCGGCGGCCGAACCTGGGTTTTTCCTTAAAGAATTTTCATGCAAAAACTTATTTAAGATCATACTTAAAACATTAAAATACATGAAAACATTTTATAAAAACATGCTTTTACCCTTCTAGAGGTTTCCGACACCCAAATTCCACCGGACGGTAGGAATTCCGATACCGGAGTCTAGCCGGGTATTACATTCTCCCCCCCTTAAGAACATTCGTCCCCGAATGTTCCTCAACTAGTACATGCATAGCGAAGCAAACATAACATACACACATATAGCACATGGAACACATCTCAACTAACCTTAGAAGAGGTGGGGGTACTGCTGGAGCATGGACTCCCGGGTCTCCCAAGTGCATTCTTCCAAATTGTGGTGGTTCCAAAGGACTTTCACCATCGGGATTTCCTTGTTCCTCAACTTTCTGATCTGAGTGTCAAGAATCCGCACTGGCTGTTCAACATAAGTGAGATCCTCTTGGATCTCCACATCAGGCTCGCTAAGAACCTTGCCCGGATCTGACACGAACTTCCTCAACATGGAAACATGGAAAACCGGATGGATTCTTTCCATAGAAGCAGGCAAGTCCAGCTTGTATGATACATTCCCAATCCTTTGCAGGACTTCAAAGGGTCCAATGTACCGCGGAGCTAGCTTACCCTTTTTACCAAATCGAACCACCCCTTTCATCGGAGACACCTTGAGCAATACTAGATCCCCCTCCTGAAACTCTACCTGTTTCCTGCGGATGTCTGCATAACTTTTCTGCCTGCTGGTGGCAGTCTCTATCCTTTTTCTGATAATGGGCACCACCCTGCTGGTGATCTCAACAAGCTCAGGCCCTGCTAAGGACCTCTCTCCTACCTCTTCCCAACAAACGGGTGACCTGCACTTCCTCCCATATAAAGCTTCATAGGGAGCCATCCCTATGCTAGCATGATAGCTGTTATTGTAGGCAAACTCCACCAAAGGTAGATGTTGCTTCCAAGAACCGCCAAAATCTAGCACACACATTCTGAGCATATCTTCTATGGTCTGGATGGTCCTCTCTGACTGTCCATCAGTCTGGGGGTGGAAGGCAGTACTGAAATCTAACCTGGTACCCATAGCACTCTGCAGACTCCGCCAAAACCTGGAGGTGAACTGGGGCCCTCTATCTGACACTATAGATACCGGGACCCCATGTAGTCTGACGACTTCATCCACATAAACCTGCGCTAACTTATCCACAGAGTAGTTGCTCCTAACTGGAATGAAGTGAGCAGATTTGGTGAGTCTGTCCACAATCACCCATATGGAGTCTAGTCTGTTGGATGTTGCCGGTAACCCCACTACAAAGTCCATAGCTATGTTCTCCCATTTCCATTCTGGAATAGGTAGCGGGTTAAGCATTCCAGCCGGCTTCTGATGTTCCAGCTTCACCCTCTGACATATTTCGCAGGCTGACACGAATTGTGCCACTTCCCTCTTCATAGCTGGCCACCAATACACCCTCTTCAGATCTTGATACATCTTGGTGGCTCCAGGGTGAATGCTGTATCTTGCATTATGAGCCTCTCTCATAATGTCTCCTTTAAGCCCGATGTCATCTGGTACACATAGTCTGTTCCCATAGCGGAGGATCCCCTTATCATCGAATCTGAACTCACTATCTTTGCCTGACTGAACAGTCCTGGCAATCTTCACTAACTTTGGGTCCTCGTGCTGTTTCTGAGCCACCTGCTCCAGAAACACGGGGGTTACTTTCATCTGTGCAATCAAAGCACCTGTACCAGACAACTCCATCTGTAGACCCTCCTCAATGAGCTTATAAAATTCCTTCACCACCGGTCTCCTCTCTGCCGCGATGTGGGATAGACTGCCAAGTGATTTCCGGCTTAAGGCATCGGCTACTACATTAGCCTTACCCGGATGGTACTGTATCTTACAATCATAGTCACTGAGCAGTTCTACCCATCTCCTCTGCCTCAAGTTCAAATCTCTCTGACTCAAGATGTGCTGCAGGCTCTTATGATCTGTGAAGATCTCACATTTTACCCCATAGAGGTAATGCCTCCACATCTTGAGGGCAAAGATAACCGCTGCCATCTCCAGATCGTGTGTGGGGTAATTCATCTCATGCCTCTTTAGCTGTCTAGAAGCATAAGCGATCACCCTACCATTCTGCATCAACACACAACCCAAGCCTACTCTGGATGCATCACAGAATACTGTGAAGTCCTCATTGCTGGTTGGCAGAGCTAACACTGGTGCTGAAGTCAACCTCTTCTTGAGCTCCTCAAAGCTTTCTTCACATCGATCGGTCCACTCGAACCTCTGATTCTTTCTGGTCAATCTGGTTAAAGGAGCTGCAATTTTGGAGAAGTCCTGTACGAACCTCCTGTAATAACCAGCCAAACCCAAGAAACTTCTGATCTCTGTCACTGAGGTGGGTCTGGGCCAGTTAGTCACAGCCTCTACTTTCTTGGGGTCTACCTCTATTCCATTCTCTGACACTATATGCCCCAAGAATGATATGCTCCTTAACCAGAACTCACACTTGGAGAACTTGGCATACAAGCCATGTTCCCTCAAGGTCTGCAAAACTATCCTCAGATGATGGGCATGCTCCTCTGCATTCCTGGAATACACTAGGATATCATCTATGAAGACAATAACGAAGTGATCCAGGTATGGTCTGAATATTCTGTTCATGAGGTCCATGAATGCTGCAGGGGCGTTAGTTAACCCGAACGGCATCACAAGGAACTCATAGTGCCCATATCTGGTCCTGAAGGCCGTCTTTGGCACGTCCTCCTCTCTGATTCTCAACTGATGGTACCCGGATCTCAGATCTATTTTGGAGAAACAACCCGCTCCTGCTAGCTGGTCGAATAGATCGTCGATCCTTGGCAATGGGTACTTATTCTTGATGGTGACTTTGTTCAACTGCCTGTAGTCGATACAAAGCCTGAGGGATCCATCTTTTTTCTTCACAAAGAGTACTGGAGCACCCCAAGGTGAGGTACTCGGTCGGATGAAACCCTTGTCTACCAGTTCCTGCAACTGTTCTTTTAACTCTTTCATCTCGGCTGGTGCCATCCTGTAGGGAGGGATAGAGATCGGTCTGGTACCAGGCATTAACTCAATTTCGAACTCTATCTCCCTAGCAGGTGGTAACCCTGGCAGCTCGTCTGGGAAAACATCTAAGAACTCACTCACCACAGGCACTGAGGCGGGCTCTCTAACATGACTATCCAACTCCCTCACATGAGCTAGAAACCCCTGACATCCCCTCCTAAGCAACCTACGAGCCTGAAGAGCTGAAATTAGACCTCTAGGTGTACCCCTATTGTCTCCTCTGAAGACGACCTCTGACCCATCCTGACATCTGAACTTAACTACTTTGTCCCTGCAGTCCAAGGTAGCACCATGGGTAGATAGCCAATCCATCCCTAGAATGACGTCAAAGTCTGTCAAATCTAGAACCACAAGGTCGGCGGACAAGCATCTTCCCTCTATAAAAACTGGACTACACTGGCAGACTGACTCTGCAACTGACGGGTCACACTTGGGTCCACTGACCCATAGGGGACACTCTAACTCAGAGACCATCAATCCTAACCTCTGAACGGCTCTCGGTGCAATAAAAGAGTGAGATGCACCCGGGTCCATTAATGCATACACATCAGAACACCCAATGATGAGTTTACCTGACACCACGGTGTTGGATGTGTTAGCCTCCTGCTGCGTCATGGTGAAGATCCTGGCTGGAGCCGACGGACCCTCACCTCTGAACCCTGCTGAAGAAGAGGCTGACCCTCTCCCTCTGCCTCTGCCACTGGCCTGTGTAGCAGCTGGAGCTACTGGCTGTGCCACACTTCCTGAAGCTGTCTGCTGTGTCTGTGCCATAGGAACTGCTTTAGGACATTGCCATGACATATGCCCCTCTTGCCCACATCTGTAGCAGGTCGTCGTCCCATACCGGCATAAACCCCTGTGTGGCCTACCACACTTCGCACAAGCTGCATTATCTGCCCCAGAACTAGAACCACTGCCAAACCCCAGACTAGACTTGACCTTGTTCCAGAACTTATTCTTCTTACCCTTGGGCTTACCCCATCTCTTACTGCCTGAAGCTGCTGCACTCAAGGTAGAGGGATCTAACCTTCCCCCTCCCGGAGTTTTAGAACCAGAAGCTTGTGCCACTGTCTGTTTGACTGTCCCCTGAACGATGGCACTAGCCTCCATTCTCCTAGCCATGTCTACTATGGCGTGAAAACTCTCTCTATCTGCTGACTGTACCAAGGAGGAATACCTGGGATGGAGCTTCATGATATACCTCCTCGACTTCTTCTGGTCTGTGCTAAGGTCTTGCCCAGCAAAAGGCAGCAACTCCATAAACCTGTCAGTATACTCGTCTACACTCATGTCATCGGTTTGCCTCAACTGCTCGAATTCTATCATCTTCAATTCCCTTGAACTATCAGGGAAAGCCCATCCTGCAAATTCATTAGCGAACTCCTCCCATGATAGGCTATCCACCCTCGGCTTCACATAGTTTTTGAACCACTCACGGGCCTTTTTGCATTTCAAGGTGAAACCAGCCATCTGAATGGCTCTACTATCATCAGCTCCGATCTCCTCTGTGATCATCTTGACCTTCTCCAAATATACGAACGGGTCATCGCCTGACTCAAACTGGGGAGCACCCAACTTCATGTAATCTGTCATTTTAGCCTTACTTCCCCCAGATGAGATAGGCTGAGGTATCTGGGTATCTGGGACTGTAGGTGCTGGTGGTGGTGGAGGTACAGCATCCCCTGAGGTAGGGTTTGCTGGATTTGGATAGTATGGTGGAGGTGGGTACACTGGGTACTGTGGATATGGTGGGTAGTATGGTGGGTATGGCATCTGTGTGGAGTAAGGGTTAAAACTAGGGTAATCCGATGTACCTCCCATCGAATACCCGGGATTTTGGGTGTAGGGCGGATAGTGAGGTGGCTGAACAAATCCCGAGGCCTGAGTGCCTCCTTGGGATTCTCCCATACCCTCTTCTGACATGCTGACGCCCAAACTGCCATCCCTCCTTTGATCAACATCCATCTGATCCCCCATATCCTCTGACATACCTCCCTGCACTGTTCCTCTGACTGATCTGCTTCTTCCCAGATCTAAAGACCTTCTAGGGTCTCTCACTGCTCGGTCCCTGTTGGACCTACTTGACATTGCCCTAGGCAATGTTGAAGGACGGGCACCAATGCCCTCGTCCTGAGGTGGTATTCCAGTCAATCGTGCAGATCGACGGGTTCCTCTCATCCTGTTTTCTGAGAAACAGTAAACATCACATAAACATTAGCATTAAATGGTTCATGTCGGCAAGCATGAACCTCACAGCTACATTATACACATAGCATATCATCATGGTATATCATACAATCATAGCAAGACAGGACTCTACATCCTATCCTAGTGGACATGATTTTTGCCTATTGTGCTTGACCTTCTACAACATCTATGAGCCCGACACTCTAGGTCCGACCATATGAACCTAGGGCTCTGATACCACTCTGTAACGCCCCGGAAATCCGGACCGCTACCGGCGCTAGGATTCAGGTCGGCTTAAGGCCGCCGGAACCCGTAGCAAGCCTACATACATCCTGTTCACCTGTTTAATCCCATACATGATCATCAAACATACATAAGAATTAAAAACTTTTCTTTTTCTTCATTCACCAAACTCAACCTGTGCATGCACTATATTCATCATATACATAAACATTAACCCCTCTGTGGGATTTCATCAAAGCCTCAAGGGCTATACATCATGTGGTGAGTTGGTTTACATCAATATCAAAACACAAGATCATGTACATACCAAGGGATTAACATATACCATGGTCAAGCACAACTCTATCCTCAATAACATAATTACATTACATTCTTATCATTTGTCATGTCCACATACTCTAGCTATTACATACATATGACTTTTCTCTTCTTTTCTTCTCTATCACTCCCGTACCTGCAAACCTGGGGTTAGGGGAGAGGGGTGAGCTAAAAGCCCAGTGAGTAGAAACTAAAAACATTATATTAAAGTTCATGCTTTCATGAAATGCATCATATCACAGACAATCCACATCAAGGGTGAACCTGTCACCAATTAGTCCCAACATAGTCTCGTGCCAGGCCGTAGCATGGGGTCCTGGTCTTCCTGTCATAACATACATAAAGTCTCGTGCCAGGCCGTAGCATGGGGTCCTGGTCTTCCTGTCATATCATATATAAAGCCTCGTGCCAGGCCGTAGCATGGGGTCCTGGTCTTCCTGTCATATCATATATATAAAGTCTCGTGCCAGGCCGTAGCATGGGGTCCTGGTCTTCCTGTCATATCATATATAAAGTCTCGTGGACTAATTGGATCATACAGAATTCACCCACAACCACAAAATAAAATGCAATGCGACATATTCGTGAACTAATGCAATCAGCCTATTACATGTCATCATGATGCATGAAACATGCTCAAAACATTTAATTGCTTGATTTAAAACATTAAGCTTGTTTCCACTCACCTCTGGTTAGCTCTGACCAGACACTGAAGCAGCTCACTCACTGCTGGGGTCCTCGGTTCCTCGGGTCCGAACCTACACAGGTGGACTCCAATGAGGAACCAAACATATATAAACACAACTCTAATACATCCCCCAAAAACCCCCTAAAACATCATGAAAACATCACAGAAAATATGCATGAAACGGCTGAACAGGGCACCTTCGGCGGCACCTTCGGCGGCCGAAAGTCCTGGACAGAGACGAAACTCAGCTAGGTTCGGCGGCACCTTCGGCGGCCGAAAGTGCCAGACAGAGACGAAAGTCTCTTTTCGGGGGCACCTTCGGCAGCCGAAAGCTGCCTTCACAAGAGGGGTTCGGCGGCCGAAACTCCCTTCGGCTGCCGAACCTGGTTTCTGCCAAACGGCAGAAACTTGGTTCAAATGAACCTCCTGCCTCCCAAAACCATAGATCATGCATATTTCTCAACCAAAACACACATACAAGTTCCTAGGGGTCTCAAACATGCATATACCCCATCTACAACACTTCATTCACACACAATCAAGCTACATTGCTCAAACATCATCAAAACCCCATAAACTCAACATATGTCCTAACATGCATTTCTACCCATAGATCTCACTTAAAACTTGTTTAAAACATATAAAGGGTGCAAGATCGACCCTTACCTCTTGAAGAAACGAGAGGAAAGCGATCCTAGCTTGGAGATGGAGAGATTAAGCTCTTTGAACCTCCAAGCACTCAAAACTTGCTCAAAGCTCACAAATCTTCAAAACAAAGTTATAAACTTGTTAAAACCATGGAAGATCTAGAGGAAACACTCAAGATCGAGGGAGGAACGGTGGAGACTCACCTTGGCCGACAATGGGAGAGAAAAAGCTCGCCCGTGCGGACCAAGGGGACCCTTTTATAGTGGCTGGCCAGGCCACGTTCGGGGGCCGAATGTGCCTCCGCATCCATGCAATGTTCGGCGGCCGAACATAAGGTTCGGCGGCCGAACCTGCACTTCCCTCACTTAGACTTTCGGGGGCCTAACGTGCCTCCCAAAGTCCATGCATGTTCGGCGGCCGAAAGTGAGTTTCGGCGGCCGAACCTGGGTTTTTCCTTAAAGAATTTTCATGCAAAAACTTATTTAAGATCATACTTAAAACATTAAAATACATGAAAACATTTTATAAAAACATGCTTTTACCCTTCTAGAGGTTTCCGACACCCAAATTCCACCGGACGGTAGGAATTCCGATACCGGAGTCTAGCCGGGTATTACAGATACCCCTGGAGTAAAACTCCCGGGTTGGCTATACTGTCTGACTCTGCTGACCCTTAACTGCTTACGCTGTGTCCACACTCTACACTGATTACTGATCACTCCTGTCTGTCCACAGTCCATTTGACTCTCTTTGCTCCCTACTGATTTTCCTTTCTCTTTACCGTTTCTCAGCCCTATTCACTACTCTGGTTACACTCACCTTTGCTTCTTTTTATTCAACCCGAGCAGAGGAGCAATAACTCTAAGGAAATGCTAGATGCCTAGCTTCAACTTTCTACTTACTGTAGTAATCGTATTGTGACCCTTCACAATGCATACAGTCATGCCCTGCAATCGAACTCATATTCCAGAACTTGGCCTCTATGCCGTGTTCTTTTATCTACCACACTTAGTAGATACTGGGCATGCTTTTCTATGTTTTGTTACGCACTCTGATCCTTGCCCACTTTTCTTCTTCTTTACTATCCTGGCTTTTTCTCTTTTGATCCTTTTTTTTTTCACTACACTGGACTATCTCTAGCGCTCTAGCTCTCTAGCTCTCTAGCGTTCTAGCTCTCTGTGTCTGTAGGATAATCTGAGAAGCGACTTCTGACTAAGGGTAGCTAACATCTCATCTGCCTCACCTAGGGCATACTGTCTTGTGTACTTAGAGTCGCTGCGCAGTTTTACCCCTTACCTCTGGGTTAGTCTCTTTACTCTCATAAAGATCTCACCTCTACGCAACTGCTAACCTGACTTTTCTCTAACTTGTGACCTATCGGTCCCAACTCGCAGATCTATTATGGCAAACAACCAGCTTCTACTAGCTGGTTCTATAGATCATCCATTCTGCATGGGAACACCTGTCCTTGGTAGTGATTTTGTGCAACTATTCCCAGGTGTGCCAAAATCTCAAGGTTTCATCCTTCGTTTCTCACAACGACACTGGAACACTCCAGGGTGTGGTACTAAGTCGGATAAAGTCCTTATCTACCAAGTTCACAACTGCTCTACTACTGCTTTTCTACTTCGTCCATGCTACAGGTACCATTTCAAGAGAAGAGGTGAAGATGAGTCTAGTCTCCATCCTCACTTCACGTCCAGACTCGATTGGTAATCCTGCTAGCTTGTCTGGGATAACACATATAACTCTCTATCTCTTTTTCTGTCTATGCGTACTGAGGCTGGTTCCCTGACCTGGCTATTGTGCTCTCAAACAAGAGCAAGAAAACCCCTGATTACCCTGCCTACAGATTTCACGAGTCTGTAGGGCTGATATCAACCTTCTGGGTATGCTATACTGTCCCCTCTAAGGACTAACTCTGATCCATCCGAGGCTCTGACCTCTAAACTCTCCTACCTGTCGTTACAGACTTAGGTAGTACCTCGAGTAGCTAGCCAATCCGCCCTAGATTGACATCACTAGTCAACTCTAGAACCATAAGGTCAGCTGGATTGCATCCACTACTCGCACCAAACTCTGACCTGAATCGACAGACTGACTCTGCCACATATGGATCACACTCGGGTCTATCAACCCAAAGAAACTGTCTAAGCCCAGAAGTTATCAACCCCCCTCTATCTACGGCTCTCAAGACAACAGGGAAAGAAACATCAGGGTCCACGATAACCTACACATCTGACCACTCTCAAGTGAACGTATCTGACGTCACCGTGTTCGATGTGTTAGCCTCCTACTGAGTCAGGATGAAGAGCCAAACTAAAGCTAACGAATCTTCCCTCGGGAACCGACCAAAGATTAGGAGAACTCTCTCCTCCTGTCTCAACCGCTGTCCTGAACCATGGCTAGAGCTACAGGCTGAGTGACACTACTAGCAGTCATCTGTTGGGACTGTGCCAATCAGGGTCGCAGTAGGATACTCACATAACATGAGTCCTTCCAGCTCGCATCTATACATGCCGTAGTCCCATACCAACAGACTACTTTCGTGTACACTCCACACCTCACGCATCCAGAACTATCTGAACCAGAGCTCATCGCCATCTAATCCCAGACCAAACTGAACTCTCCTTCTCCACATTCGTACTTTACCTTTATTCTATTCTATTCTTTCTCTGCTCTATATTTCTTTTCTTTGCTTCCTTTTCTCTTACTTACTTTTATTCTTTTTCTTATTTTTCACTTTCTTACACTATTCGCTGCCTTATTTCTTTACTTGGGGTCTGTACTCAAAGATGAGAGATCACTCTCTCTCTCTACCTGGAGTTATAACATCCATGGCTACAACTCTCGAGCTCTTTCCTGGCTCACTAACCGTTAATCACTCACTCGTCTCTGACCCTTTATCTCTGAACATTTAACTACCCTTTACTCTTCTCACATCAACTGATATTCGACCAGTGTCCAGAAAACCATACACATCAGAATACTCAAAGTGAGCTTACCTGGCACCACTGCGTTCGGTGTGTCTGTCTCTGGCTGATTCTGGGTGAAAATCCGAGCCGGAACTAACGGACTTCCACGTAAGGAACCTTCTGACGAAGGGACTACCCCTCTTTCTCTCCCTCTGCCTTGTATTGAGGTTGGAGCTTCTGGTGGACTTCTATTATCTGAAGATGACTGCGGGAACTGTGCGGATACGGTCATAATGGGACACTCTCGTGCCATATGCCCCTCCTGTCCGCACCTGAAACATGCTGTTGTCCCAGCCCGACAGACTCCTTTGTGCCTCCTACCACACGTCGCACATCTAGAACTATCCCAACCAGAACTCGAACCCTCACAAAAACCCATGCCAAACTTTACCCTATTCCAGAACTCTCTTTTCTTTGACCCTTTCAGTCCTCTCACTTTCTTTTTAGTTCGTGCAGCAGCCTCACCCAAAGGGAAACGGTCACTATTCTCTGGGTCATGTTCTATACTCATATTTTCTGTCTGTCCTGGCTGCTCACATTCACTCTCTTTACGCTCCCTTAAGCTATCTGGACAAGCCCATCCGGCAAACTCTGTAGCAAACTGCTCCCAGGATAAGCTTTCTACCCTCGGGTCCACATATTGGGTGAACCATTTCCTTGCCTGCGCACAATTCAATGTGCTCCCTGCCATCTGAATGGCTCTACTCTCACTGGCTCCCAACTCATCAGTTATCATCTTGACCAGTCTAAGATACTCACCAGGGTCATCACCAGTCTCAAATTTGGGAACATCTAATCTCAAATAGTCTATCAGCTGCACCATCCTTCCACCATGTGAACTAGACTTAGGTGTTTGAACAACTGGGGCTACTGGTTCTACTGGTGGTGGAGGAGGTGCAACATTCCCTGGGATAGGGTTTACTGAACCTGGGTACCAAAAGAAGGGTGGAAACATGGGATATGGTGGATGTGGCGGTGGATATGGCATAAAGGTGGGATATGGGTTATACCTAGGAAACTCCGATGTACCCCCCATCAGGTACTCTGCCCCCCACTAGTAGGGTGGATACTGAGATGGAACAAATCTCGAGGCCTGAGTGCCTCCTTGGGACTCACCCATATCTCCTCCTAACCCGCTCATGCCAAAGCCACCCTCTCTACTCTGCTCATCCTCCTCTCTTTCTCTCATAAACCCTGACATACCACTCTGGACAACTCCCCTTCTACTCTCATCAACAGACCTTCTAGGGTCCCTTGATGTACCTTCTCTGCTTACACTATCTGATGTTGCCCTTTGCAGAACGGAGAGATGAGCAGCCATGTCCTCATCCTCCGGCGGAGCTCCTGTCAATCTAACAGATCGACGAGTTCCTCTCATCCTGCCTCTGAAAAGCACAACATCACACAAACATATCAGCAAATGATCCATGTGAGAATACATGAATCCACAACACATATAAAGACCATAACAATAAACATGCAACTCATCATGGCATTTCACATCAGCATGCAAGACAGGACTCCACATCCTATCCTAGTGGACATGATGTTACCTATTGTGCTTCCCCTCCTATACAAGACAACACCTCTTTCCGATGTGGAAATCTGACCTTGAGCATCTTCGCTCAACACACCGTACTCGAAAGATCTAAAACTCTGACATCTTAACCTCTTTCCGATGTGAGATATCTCTGATCCCTGAGTATACTGACTCAGCACATCGTACTCTAGAGGCCCTATGCTCTGATACCAATCTGTAACGACCCGGAAATCGGTACCCCTCAGTAACGGTCCGAACCATCACTAGCACTAGGATCCAGATCGGCTTAAGGCCGCCGGGACCCGTAGCAAGCCGACTATACTCTCTGTGTACCTGATAAATCCCAGACATGATATAAATAGACTCAACAATCCTGTAAAACTCTGTAGGCTTAACTGCTGCTACTCAGATATGTCAATCTGAAATGGCCCTCAGGGCCTATACCAGGGACTGGGTCATGGGAACGAAACCCTTTTAATCTGTAACACATTCCACTGGTATCTCATCGAAGCCATACATTAAGCCTAACTCACACATTTCTCATCAAGAAACGTAAAACAGGATTCATGTACAGGGGAAAGCATACATCACGCAACAACAAAAACACTAGGGAAAGCACAAGTCTATCCGTATATGACAGTACAGGTCTATACATTACATGACAGTTAATCTTTTCAGTACATCATGTCCACTACACTATTACAGCATACATTCAAGTACAACTTTCCTCTGTACTCTTGCTGACTTTGATTTCCCATAGCTATCTCAGGACCTGCAAAACTGGGGGTAAGGGAGTGGGATGAGCTCTAGAGCCCAGTGAGGAGGAACAATAAAACAGTTCATTAATTACATGCTCTCATGAAATGCATCACATCACAAACATATCATCTCAAGGATGAACTTGTCACCAATAGCCCTCCACTACATGTGATAATCTGACCAACTGTGCCAGGGAGACGATGTCATCACCTGGTCTACTCTTAGCTCTGCTCTGAGATCATAACATGACCAACTGTTTCAGGGAGACGAGGTCATCACCTGGTCTACTCTTATCTCTGCTCTGACAGCCCAGCTGTCTCACTCATAGTACCAGGAGCGACCTGGCCTATCCAGGAGCGACCTGGTATGGCTATCTCATGCCATAACTCTGTATCTGCTCTCTGTCAAGGGCTAAGGATCATCCAACATTCATCCACAGGAATAACATCTTATGCAAATGCATCATATTCGTGAATTCTAATGCAACACAACCTAATACATAACATGGCAGTTTATGATGCATGGATCATGCTAGAATCGTGTCATTTCTCAAGATAAAATATTTCGTTTAGTTCCACTCACCTGTAGCCTCTACTTGGCTAACTCTGGGCTACCTCTACCTCTGAGACAGCTACGACTGCTAAACTCTGCGGTTCCTCGGGTCCAATCCTACAATGGAGGATGTAAATGAGGCACCAAACATACTCATAACTAACTCTTAACCAATGCCCCAAAACCCCTCTAGAACACTTCAAAAAATGCATGCGGAAGGCTGGACAGAACACTTTCGGCGGCAGGTTCGGCGGTCGAATGTCCTCTCCAGAGTCGAAACTCAAGTACCTTCGGCGGCCGAATCTCCACTTTCGGCTGCCGAACCCTTTCGGGGGTAAGGTTCGGGGGCTAAAACTCACTCCAGAGACGAAAGTCTCTAACCTTCGGCGGCACCTTCGGCGGCCGAATCCCCTAAACAGAGCCGAACCTCAAAAACACTCGAGGGCAAGCTGTGGCAGCCTAAGCCACCATGCAAGGGGTTCGGCGGCCGAATGCTCCTTCGGCTGCCGAACCTGAGTTCATCCAGAACTCAGCCCCGACGGAAACCTCCCTCCTTCATCCACTTCTTACTCGCAAAACATGCATAACTCCTCCCTCAACTCACATATACTTAAGTATATGTTCAAAGGGGTCTAAAACTACCTAACAACCCCAACACAAACAACAAACAAAACACATACACAAGCTTTCATGCATAAACTATCAAAAACATCAAAACCAAACCTACATATGCAACTCTACCCTTAACCTCTTCAAAAGCTGTCATAAATCATTAAAACAAGTTTAAAAACTTCCCTTACCTCTTGAAACTAGAAGCTGAACAACTTGAACTCAAAACTATGCACCAACACCTCTTCACAAGCTTCAAACCATCCCAAGCTTCAAACCACCAAAACCTCTCTTTTCTCTCCAACCCTTCAAAACGCGTGGAAACACACTTAACCCTCTGCACAAGCTGATAAAAGCTTGCAGATGAGTCAAGGGAGACGTGGCCTAACCTCTGGTCATGATCTGGAGGTGAACACCTGGCCAAACCACAGACTGAGGAGCGTGCACAACTAACCGACCACCTCAGCTTCGGCTGCCGAAACTGCATGCAAAACCATGCAACTTTCGGGGGCCGAACATAACCTTCGGCGGCCGAACCTGGCCTTTGTCCCCCAAGCCTTTTCTTTTCAAAACTCAATCCTATTCTATTCTTTGCAAAACTTTCTAATACCCTCCCACTAGAAGTCTCTGACATCCCCGAATTCCACCGGACGGTAGAAATTCCGATGTCTAAATTAGCCGGGTATTACAAAAAGACCACAAAAAGACCAATTCAAATTAGGATTCCAAGTCCTAATTGGATTAGGACTCTTCACCTATAAAAGGAGGCAGCCTCAAACCAGCATAAAATCATCTCTCCATCTTCCTTTCTTCATTTAAAACTCCATTATTAAACTCTTGTTTACTTTTAATATTTATGCAACTTGATCTTTCTATAATTATTGCTTTGCTTTTAGAATCAATTAAGGCCTGTTGCTTTTAATTGCTTAAGTAATATATTGTTTGAATGATTTAGATCCGTAATTGCTTAGGTTGTTGAAACTCAAGTATAATCGGTTGCATAATCTAAACTTGACCACGCAGTTGGCAAGAATAGAATTAGGTTTCTCTAAGTCTTAAGGCAGTTAACAGTTGAAAAGTCTGCCCTTTTTCCCGCTCTGCTGTCCCTTACTATGTCGATGTGATTTAGGCAAATCACTTGCCCAAATCGTTTCTGTGAATTCACTTCTAGGTTTCTGCCCCGGCTTCCTACCTCTGCTTCCGATGCTTGATTTGGGCAGTGATTTGGTCAAATCACTTTGACCCAATCACTTTTCCAGCTTTTTCTACACTTTTTCTCCAACTTTCCATTTTCTTCTTTTTCTATAAAAACATGACAAAAACCATAAATTAAGCTGAAAAATGTGTAATTAAACGGTAATAAAGATAGTAAAAATGTGACTAAATTATGTTTGATCAATCTTTGATGATGCACTTGGCATAAAAGGTTTGTTCTTTTTTCCTTTCTCGTTGCTCTTCTTTCTAATCCCATTAGAACTAGCAATAAGGCAACCTCCTTGCCTTATGACTGTGCATATTATTTTTGTGTAGTAACCAGGTGGTTATGCAACTTGGCAGTGTATACTCCATCTTTTTCATATTAAAGTTGTAATAAAACTACCAAAACTATCGATAAGAGACTGAAGGATCAAATCCAGTTGAAGAGCCTAATTGATGGAATAAATTCCTACTTAGAATAAAATTTGTGATAATGGTAAGTATGGTCGATCCCACTGAGACTAGTAAGTAAATTAATTCTATTGAATGACCAAGAAATAAAATAAAATAAAATAAAATAGGGGAGGTTTTGCATGTAGAGAAATAAAAAAAATAAATAAAACTAATTCAAAGAAAGAAGCAATTAAATTTAAGAGAGAGAAGCAAGATGACAAATATTTAGTCAAAGAAATAATCTTAGTTTCAGTTTTATTGATTGATTGCAGATATAAAAATAATCCAAAATTAATTATTGATAAACCAGTTATAGATATCGAAAATGCTTCAGATATCCAATTGATAGAGCATAATTTAGACCATATTATTATGATGTTATTGATGTTAATTTACATTATTTCTACATAATTTTGTGATTTTAATCTTATTCTGCAGAAAATGGTGTAAAGAGATAATTTGGAGAAAATGCCCCTAAAACTGCCTTAATTGGAGCAAAGGAGAGCAAGCATGCCAAGTGCAACTGAAAGGAGCCAAATAAGGAAAGTAATTTGAAATTCAAAATTCAAATCCTCAAGAGAATTCAAAATTCAAATTCAAGATTTAGCTCATTAAGGAAAGTGCTAAATAAGAAAAGTGCCAAATAAGGAAAGTGCAGTCAACAGATCAGTTTGAAATTCAAGATCTTCAAGAATTCCTTTTCCTTATTTGAGAAGCCAATTCTTTAAGATGCACATTTAGATTTTGAAATTCAAATTCAGCTTGTCAAAGAAGCCAAAGAAGTCACACATGTCACACATGCCTTGCACATTCAAAATTCAAATTGCAAAGAGAGGCCCCACATCCTTTATGCAATAGGTGGCAACTTGAAGACACTTGGACAGCAAGTAAGAAGACCTAGGGCAGCCCTTAATTCCTATTTAAACTCTCCTCAAAGGGGCGCCGATCCTCTCTCACCATTCTCTCCAATCGGCCGCCCAAGCTCCACCTCTCCAAGGGTTTGGTTCTTCATCTTCTCTTCTTCTTTTCCCTTTTTTTTGGTTTCGTTTCAGCCATGAGTGGCTGAAACCTTTTATTTTAGTTGAAGATTGGTTGAAACTTAAGTTGTTATATGGATTGTGAGATCTGAACATACATTGTTTGTCTTTGATTAATTCAATATTCATACAATTTCATGCTTGATTCCATTATTGCTTTGTTATTTTGATCAATGTGGCCACTTGATTCATGATTGCAAGGTAATATATTGTTAGTTTGAATAGTTTTAAGTCCATAATTGCTTGAATTGTTCAAACATAAGAACACTTGGTGTAAGAACTAAGGAAATTGTATGATCTAGCAACATCTCCATGCGTTTGGGTAGCTAGGATTAGATCTCTCTATCTCTTCATGCAATTGACAGTTGTTTTGATGCCTAAGACCCAAGGACGTTCCTTGGCAACTTGTTGATTAGTAATTATTTAGAGAACGTTCCCTAATTGGTTTATGATTAAGGAGAGACATGGTGGTGAGAAGCGTTTTCTACCTCCATAACTAATCTATTGAATCAATCAAAAAAACATAAGTTTTAATGATCAATCCCAACAACTGAAGTGAATCCAATTCTTCAACTAGAGCTTTCTCATTATTGATTTCCCTTTGTTTTTATTATTCGCTTTACTTTTATTGCTTTCAGTATTAGATTAATTAAATCAATCTCAAAACCCCCCTTTTTACTTTTATTGCACTTTATTTTTATTTTGCTTTCAGTTTCTTTACTTTCAGTTAATTCTCTTGGTCTTGACAAGGAAGATAGGTAAGTTTTCAATTCTCTGTGGATTCGATCCTTTCACTACTGTCTACAGTTGTAAGATTGTTGATAACCAGAAAGGTTATTTTTGACCGATTTCGACAACCGCGAGTCACCAATCTTAGATTTTAAACTAGTTAAGAGACACTCGTTAACTAACTCTAACTCTTGGACAACAATAGGAGACACTTCTAGAATTTAATCTAATTACAACATTAAGATTTAGAAGGATCTGATTCTAACTAATAAATGTGAGACGCTTGTTTGATTTAAGTTAGATTATATTGTTCCTTAGGAGAACCTTATGTAACCTAATTCACTACTTATTTCATTTTAAACTGAACAATTATAGATTTAATCAATCTGAATAGCAATATATTATTCTAACAACTGTGCAACGGGCCTTTATTATAATAATCAATAGAATAATAGTAAACACTAGTTATAAAAATAATATAAATATCAAAAACAATTAAAGAAACAATAAAATCACATAAATCTAACAACCAATTGAACTAAAACCTTAATTATCTTTTTAAATAAAAGAAAAAATTTAGCCACATATGTTTATTTAAACAGTTAATAACTACTAAAACAGTTAATTTTATTAATTATAATTTCTTTTTTATTATCAAAATTATTTAATTCCATCAAACCCATCAATAAATTCAAAACAATCAATTTAATGTGTATTTATCATTTAATTTATTTTCTTCTTTTTGATAAAGATATGCACTTTATTTTTTTATATAGTCTAAATTATAGACCACCTTTTTCAGATAATTTATTTATTAATATATATAAATTACCTCAATACAATATGCATTCAAAAAAATTACAATTCATTAACTTCAAAAATAATTTAATGACTTGATTCATTTAATTTTTTAATCTCTACAAAAATTACTTGTTGTGAAATCGATTCCATTTTCAAACTATCCTGAATAGGAGTTTGTGGAACTTGAATTTCTTCAAGTTGTATACTACTCCCACTGTTTTTCTTGAGAATAAATTATCTTTCTAGAAAAATAGCTTTTAGAGCAATAAACACTTTGTTCTCTTCAGGATTGTAGAAATAGTATCCTTTAGTTTCTTTAGGATACCCCACAAACAAGCACTTTGAAGTTTTGGCGGATAGCATTTCCGATGTTAATTTCTTAACATGAGCTTCACAATCCCAAATCTTCATAAAAGACATGTTGGGCTTTTTCCCGATCCATATTTCATATGGTGTCTTGTCAACTACTTTAGTTGGAGTTTTGTTTAGCAGGAATGCAGCTGTTTCAAGGGCAAAACCCCAGAAGGAAGTTGGAAGATCAGCTTGACTAATCATTGATCAAACCATATCTAATAGAGTTCGATTTCTCCTTTTAGACGCACCATTCCATTGAGGTGTTCCTGGAGGAGTAAGTTATAAAACTATTCCACACTCTTATAGATGATTGTCAAACTCTTAGCTTAAGTATTCGCCAACTCGATCGGATTGAATGACTTTTTATACCTTTGCCAAGTTGGTTTTGCACTTCATTTTGAAACTCTTTGAACTTTTCAAAAGTCTCAGATTTGTGCTTCGTCAAATAGACATAGCCATATCAACTAAAATCATCCGTGAATGTTATGAACTAGCTAAAAACCACCTTTAGCAGATGAGCTTAAGGGTCCACATATGTCAGTATGTATTACGTCTAATAACTCAGTTTCCCTTTCTCAACTCTTCCAAGTATAGAGGACAGTTCCCTGTCCAATGCCCAATATTGTTATAGTGGAAGCATGTGCTCTCTTGTTGCTTAGGCTTGGGCTTGGGTGCCTTTTTCTCCTTGCCTTTGGACTCAGGCCCAGCCTTGTTATCCTTGGGCTTAGGTGGAACCTTTCTCTTGCCTTTCCCCTTCTTGCTAATGCCCTTTTGAACCATGAGCACAAGATTAGTTTTATGGATGTTCTCTTAAGCACCTTGAGCATCCCATGCAACTCGGTAACTGATTTATCCATTTTGTGCATGTTATAGTTCATGATAAATAAATCATAACTATCCAAAAGTGACCCCAGAATTAGGTTAGTTGCAAGTTCCCTACAGACACACGCATCAAGCTTCTCAAGAGCAAGATACTCTTTCATCTTGAGTACATGGGAACTAACAGGAGTCCCCGGTGCCATCTTGCAGGATGTCAATGCCTTAGTAGTCACGAACCTTTCGTGAAAAGCTTGCTCTTGGAATATTTTCTTAAGATGTACCATTATTGCGAAGGCCTCTTGATCCATGAATTGCTTTTGCAAATCAGGAGTCATAATTGCCAACATGAGGCAGGTCACGTCATTCGATCACTTTTCTTTTTCTCAAAAGCCCGCCTTTGAGCAGCTGTGGCATTTCTTGCAAGTTCAACGGGTAATGGTTGATCCAATACATCTAACTTCTTCTCTTATTTGAGTACAATTCTCAAATTGTGAGACCAGTCAATAAAATTGATTCCATTTAGCTTTTCCTTCTCAAGGATAGATCGCAGTGAAAATATTTTATTGTTGTTTGTAGTCATAGTTCAATCTACAAAGTTTAATTGAAACAAGATTAGATAAGGTCTTTAATTATAATCCCACAATTCGAATTAATATCCCATAAATAATTCATTTGTTAGTGATTAAATTGTGGGTCAAGATCTGTATTTCGCTTTGTCTTAGTCAAAGTGAGTTTGTACTCTTAAGACTGGGCTATTTAGGTAGAAACTCTTTTCAATTATATCCTATATGATTCTTAGTTTTAATGGGTTGACATTGTATGTAAGGCACATACCCATTTTAGATTGCCAAGGCCAAGAGCAAATCTAACTACCCATGTTAAGTTTAAACCTACAATCAAGTGTTAAGCGTAACAAATTACTTTAATACTTGCCTCATAAATATAATCTAATGCACCTAGCTTTGGCTAGCCTACGCTTTGATGATCGATGCCTTGATAAGTTTCAATTTAGGAAGGCAATTCATATTGACTTAATTTTTAGGGATTATTTGGAAAACGGCTTACATGGTAAAACGGATATCCATACATTCACACATTCATAAGTATAAAGAGTAAAAGTAAACATGTCACTGATGGGCCAAAAGACCTATAAATGAGAACTAAGACCTATTACAAAATAGTCTTCTTCTTTGAGTTGGGCCAAAATGAATTACCTCACCAATTAGTTGAGCCAAAATGAATTACCTCACAACTACTGGGCCAAGACAAGTTAGCTCCCCAACTTGGGCTCCATCTTCAAATTCTACACTATAAAATTTAATGTACATTACAAAATTGATAAACGACACACATGCCATATTTAATTTACAAACCCAAAATAAGGCTCGTGAGTGCACCATGCAATGACGTTCATTATACATAGCAATAATAATCATAGCATTTCCGATTTTATTTTTAGTTTAAGCCCATTTTAAAATTGTGTGTTTAGCCTTTTAGAATTATCCCAATGAAGAGTTTGGGCCTAAGCCCATTAGGCCAACCATTGACCAACTCATCTTATGAGTCATTCTTAAAACCTAGAAACACAAACTTTAATTAATGCCATTAATCAAACAGCCCAATTTTCAATTTACAAGTTTAGTGGTTTAACATTTAAAGCATAAACATATAATTTGCATATACAAAAAACATGAAATAAATCAATGAGAAGAGTGTTTTCAACCTCCTAAACTAATTAAGAATGAGAGATGAGAGATCAGATGAGATGTCAGATACATCAGAATATCCTCTTTTTATAGTGCTAGGTGTAATACCCGGCTAGACCCCGGCACCGGAATTCCTACCTTCCGGCAGAATTTCCATTGGAATCTGAAATTTCTCGGATGTCGGAGCCTTCTAAAAGGGTAAAATAAAGGTTTTCTAAAATGTTTCTAAATGTTTTTATGGTTTTATTAGAGAAAGAAATTGAGTTTTGAAAAAGAAAAGAGCTTGGAGGCAAACCCAGGTTCGGCCGCCGAACATGGGGCAGATGCGGAGGCACTTTTAGCCCCCAAAAGTGGTCTGGCCAGCCACCTATAAAGGGCCCCCTGTTCGAAAATGGGCGAGTTTTTTCTCTCCATTTCCGGGCAAGGTGAGTCTCCGCCACCCCTTGTTGATCTTGTGCTTTTCCTTCAAGTCTCTCATGATTTTTATGAGTTTTCACTTTTGTTTTGAAGATTTTAAGCTAAGATCAAGCTTTTGAAGCTTGGAGACCCACGAAGCTGGATTTCTCCCAATCTCCAAGTTTGGATCACATCTCCTCTCGATCTTCAAGAGGTAAGTGTTAATCCTCGTCTTCTTTTATGTTTTAAGCAAGTTTTAAGAAGGGGTTAAGGGTTTTGATGCATGTTTAAGCTAGTTGTAAAATGTTAGGGTTTATATACCCTTTATGCTTAATGAGATTATATGTTGATGTTTGTTGGGGTTTAGACTAGTTTTATGCCCCTATATGCTTGAATGAGTGTTTATGCATGTTTTAGAATAGTTGAATGCATGTTGTGAGGTTTTGGGTGGCTGGATGTGAGAGGCAGAATCGGGTTCTGCCCTTTGGGAGAGCCCAGGTTCGGCCGCCGAACCTGCCTGTGGAAGCAGCTTTAGGCCGCCTAAACTCGCCCCCGAAAGTGCCTGACTTTCGGCTCTGGAGGGACCTTCGGCCGCCGAACCTGCCGCCGAAAGTCCCCTACCCAGCCTTCTTTTGCCTGTTTTTCCATGCATGATTATGATGTTTTAGGGGGTTTTTGGGGAGATGTTTAGAGTCATGTTAGAGTATGTTTGGTCCCTCATTTGAGTCCACCTATGTAGGATCGGACCTAAGGAACCGAGGTGATCAGAAGTGAGATAGCTGCTTTAGAGTTAGTTCAGAGTCAGCCAGAGGTGAGTAGAACTAAACTAATCTTCTATTTCAAGAAATCAAATGTTTTAAGCATGTTCATGCATCATGATATATAACAGGTTGTTTGCATTAGAATTCACGAATATAGCGCATTGCATTATTCATTGTGGGTATGGATGGACAATAGGACGACCCATTAGCCCTTTAGATATTATGTTATGTAACAGAAGTCCTGAGGAGCCCCACCGAGGGCCGGGCACAGAGCTTATGTATGTAATAGAAGTCCTGAGGAGCTCCACCGAGGGCCGGGCACAGAGTAGAGGGATTTTTGGGTCAGTCCATCCGTGATGTGAATTGTTTGTGCTGTGATGCATTCCATGAAAGCATATGTTTATTAAATTGTTTTTATTGTTCTGCTCACTGGTCTTTTGTAGCTCACCCCTCTCCCCTAACCTCTAGGTTTGCAGGAGCACAGGTAGCCATGGGAAAGTTGGCAAGGTTATGTTTATGTAATAGTTTAGTAGTGGACATGTAATGTAAAACGGTATAGTGTAATGTAATGTAGAGAAATGTTTCATGGTTTAGTATTGTGCTTGGCCCTAATGTATGGTTAATCCCTTTTTGTACATGATCTATATGAAATGTTTTAATGATGAGAAATGTTGAACCAAGCTTGATGTATGTTATATTGACCCAACTAGAGCATTTGATGAGGGCTCTAGTGTGGGGTTTTATGTTTACAGTTATGGTGCATGCACAGGTCAAGCTTGGTGTATGAAAAGTTTAAAATTTTTATGAAAATGTATGATCATGTATGGGATTTTATCAGGTGTACAGGATGTATGTTAGGCTTGCTACGAGTTCCGGCAACCTTAAGTCGATCTAAATCCTAGCGCCGATAGCGGTCCGATTTCCGGGTCGTTACACTAGGAGTCCTAACTTAACCTAAATACAAGTAGCTAAAATCAACGTTGAGTACATCTTGGTAGATGAGAGTTATCTATTTGTTTCTCGAATTTGAAACTGGACTTTGTTCGTCAAGTATGTTATGCCTATAACGTAGTCCATAATACAGTTCATCTGAAAATTAGAGTTTAAGTATGACTCTGCTTCTTATCCTTCTATGAATTTAATTATGTCCATGTTTGATTTTAAAATATAGAGTTCAAATTGGATTTTTCTCTTATTATTTTCCAATCCTTATTTAACCTATCAAGATATCAAAATTCAAACGAATCAACATGTTGTAAATAAAATCAAACTCAATTTTTAAGTGTTTTAGAATATTAAAACTACAAAATAACCCCACACTTAGATCAGACTTGTCCTCAAGTACGTACTCATCAATCAAAAAGGACACACAAAAGCTATCCATAATCAATGGCTCAAAGAGTTAAGTTAATTTACTTTAAGCAACTAGCATGCCACAGCAAAATCTCATCAGTGTATACAAATCATAAAAGAAATACTAATACAATTTTCAAAGCTGAAATGCAATAAAATCATTCTTAATATGTGATCATACAATTAAGTTCAATCAAATTCTTAAGTTAGTGCATAAAGAAACTCATACCCAACCAACCAAGAAGGTCTCTTTATAATTTTCACCAAGGAACACAAGAATTCAGTTTTTATTTATTTATTTATTTTATTATTATTATTATTTTTATTTTGAGATTTTTGTTGGCTCCTATAAGGATATACTCTCACAATACTAGTTTTCTCCATTCACATAGGACATCCCTTGCTTAAAGGGAATGGGCCCAAACCACCCTAACCAACCGGTGATGGTAAATCATATCATTAGTGGTATGTTTCAAACTATTAACAGTCCCTACGGGGTATAATTCTCCCAATCACTAGCTTTCTCCATTCATAAGAGATATCCCTTGCTTAAGGGGAACAAATGTTGTACCATTTGAACCAGCCAATGTTGGTAAACCACTCACTATTATTAATATTTTTTTTTTGAACTGAAAGCTTAGTTCCATGGGAAAGTGTTAAGACTTACTACAGTAGGTTAAAGTAAAGTTTTAAAATGCACTATTGGTCTTTTATCAAGCAATATCAATTTACTTAAATATAAGTTTACACATTTAAACTCATAAAAAAAATGTTAGAATCTCGTAATGATTTGCATAAAAAGATAAGAGAATGCCATTTGTATTAGCTATCTAAAATAATTTAATTTAACTCTGAAAGTTATTTTTTTCAACTAAAAAGAAAATAAATAAATCAAACAGAATAAAGAATAATTACAATAAAAGAAAATAAAGCTAATACTAAAGAACACAAAAACAGAACAGTTGAGCTCCATGTATATGGACAGACTCTCCCCCACACTTGGATCACATGGTCCTCAATGTAAAAAAAAAATTAAGGCAACTAAAGCAGGTATATGTCCAGCTTTCCCCCACACTTAGATCACAGTATAAAGCAAGAAGAGAGTTTACCGGTGTAAGGAAGGATGCCATTGCCTCCTACTGTCGCTGCTGGTCTGTGGAATGAATTGTGGCCTGCATGTCGTTGACTTTGTTTGCTAGGCATGCTAGATGAGTAGCAATGCGCTCCAAGATATTTTCAAAGTGATTTTCCATATGATCAATTCTGGTATTGAGAGCTTGAAATGCTTACTGGGCATTAAATAGAGGGTTAGCCATAGATGGAGTAGGGAGAATAGGAGTAGTGCGTACAACACCTCCCTTGAAAACTCGGCCTTATCATAGGATGATGGGACCTAGAGGACAAAGAGAAAACATAGCACAATTTTTGCACAGTAGACCCATATCATCGAGATTCATTAAATCCAAGGGCAACATGTCACAAGCTTTATGTAATACCCGGCTAGACTTCGGTATCGGAATTCCTACCGTCCGGTAGAATCTCGGATGTCGGAGACCCCTAGAAGGGTAAAACAATGTTTTCTTAAAATTTTTTTGATGTATTTTATGGTTTTTAATGAAAATAAAACCAAGTTTTGAGTGGAAAGGGCCTTGGAGACTTTGCCAGGTTCGGCCGCCGAAAGTCATGTTCGGCCGCCGAACGTGGGAAGGTTTTGGGAGCGCTTTAGGCCTTCGAAAGCCTTGTTTAAACCAGCCAAGGTTCGGCCGCTGAACCTCATGTTCGGCCGCTGAACTTGCATGCGCTGTGGGGGCACGTTAGGCCGCCGAAAGGTGGTAAGGACAGCCCTATAAAAGGACCCCATGGCCCAAACGGGCAAGCTTTTCTTCCCGTTTTCGGCCAAGGTAAGTTCTCCACTGCCCCTCCTCTGTTTTGAGCTTCTCCCTTCGAGATTTCATGTTTTTCTTATGAGTTTTCATCTTGTTTTGAAGATTTTCGAGTTTAAAGCGAGTTTTGGAGCTTTGAGGTTCAAGAACTCAAATCTCTCCCATCTTTGAGCTAGGGTCGTTTTCCTCTCGATCTTCAAGAGGTAAGGGCCGATCTTGAGCTTACTATATGTTTTTAACAAGTTTTAAGTTGATTCTTGAAGTAGAAATGCATGTGTAGGGTTTTATGAGTTTTTGGGTTTTTGTTGGATTATGGGAAATGTATGTTGGATTTGTGTTGTTTGATGTGTTGTAGATGGGGTTTTAGTTGGTTTGAAGCCCCTAGGAACTTGTATGCTTGAGTATGTGTGTTGTAGAATAAGTTTATGCATGATTGGAAGTTTCTGCCCTTTGGCAAAAACCAGGTTCGGCAGCCGAAGGACTTTCGGCCGCCGAACATGGCTGGGGAGGCAAGCCTTTCGGCTGCCGAAGCCTGCCCCCGAAAAGAGACTTTCATCTCTGTCTGGGACTTTCGGCCGCCGAAGGTGCCGCCGAACCTGCCTGGGTTTCGGCTCTAGAGGGACTTTCGGCCGCCGAAGGTGCCGCCGAACCTGCCCTGTTCAGCCTTCCTTTGCATGATTTTGCATGATTTTTTTGAGGTGTTTTAGGGGGTTTTTGGGGGATGTTTTTAGAGTTATGTTCTAGTTGTTTAGTCCCTCATTTGAGTCCACCTGTGTAGGTTCAGACCCGAGGAACCGAGGACCCCAGCAGTGAGTTAGCTGCATCAGTCTTTGTCAGAGCTAGCCAAGAGGTGAGTAGAATAAACCTTTACGGTTTAAAGCAAATAAATTATAAAGTTTTGAGCATGTTCATACATCATGAATGCCATGTGATGAATTAGGTTGTTTGCATTAGAAATCACGAATATGTTGCATTGCATTTATGATGTTGATGTGAATTGGTTATTGGATGACCCTTTAGTCCTCATATGGTATGATGATGTTACGGCATGATATGGTATGGAAGTCCAGGTTGTACCCATTCTACGTCCCTGGCACTATGTAAGAGAAAGTCCAGGTTTTACCCATTCTACGTCCCTGGCACATTGGAATGTTATGATATGTTATGTTAAGAGAAAGACCAGTTGTACCCATTCTACGTCCCGGCACTTTGGAATGTAAAGGACTATTGGTGACAATACCATCCGAGATGTGATTTGTTGTGATGTGTTGCATTACATGATGGCATGAGATTTTAAATGTTGTTTTCTATTATTCTGCTCACTGGGCTCTAGTAGCTCACCCCTTTTCCCTAATCCCCCAGGATTGCAGGTACGGGCTAGACTGAGAAGTCAAGAAAAGTAAAGTCATGTGTTTGTAATAGATAGAAAGTGGACATGATAAATTGTAAGATAATGTAAAGTTTGAATAGTCATGTTATGTATAATGATATTGAGGATTAGAAGTTGTGCTTGACCCTATGGATGTTGTTATCCCTTTTATTACATGATCTTAGATGTTTTATGATGTAGATGTAAACCAACTCAACACATGTTATGCCACCCATTGGGGGCATTGATGAGATCCCACAGAGGGGTCAAGTTTATGATTAAGACTATGTTCAGTGCATGCACAGGTTGAGTTTGGTGTATGATAGAATGTATGAAAGAAAAGTTTTAATTTTTATGTATGTTGTTGATCATGTATGGGATTAATCAGGTTCACAGGATGCATGTTAGGCTTGCTACGGGTCCCGGCGGCCTTAAGTCGACCCGGATCCTAGCGCCGGTAGCGGTCCGATTTTCGGGTCGTTACAGAATGGTATCAGAGCCCTAGGTTCATATGGTCGGACCTAGAGTGTCGGGCTCATAGATGTTATAGAAGGTCAAGCACAATAGGAAGATAATGTCCACTAGGATAGGATGTGGAGTCCTGTCTTGCATGATCATGTGAAATGCCATGATTATATGCATGTGCATTAATGATATGTGATGTATGTGATGAGGGTTCATGTGTGCCCGCATGAACCATATGATGCTAATGTTTGCTTGTTGTGTGCTGCCTTTCAGAAAACAGGATGAGAGGAACTCGTCGATTTGCACGATTGACTGGAGTGCCACCTGTGGATGAGGGCATGAGCGCCCGTCCTCCTACATTGCCTAGGGCAATGTCTAGTAGGTCTAACAGAGAAAGAGAAGTAAGAGACCCTAGAAGGTCTTTGGATCTGGGAAGGAGCAGATCAGTGAGGGGAACAATTCAGGGAGGAATGTCAGAAGACATGGGGGATGATATGGATGTAGAGCAGAGGAGGGATGGCAGTCTGGGAGTTAGCATGTCAGAAGAGGGAATGGGAGAGTCCCAAGGAGGCACTCAGGCCTCGGGATTTGTTCAGCCACCCCACTACCCACACTTCTCACAAAATCCCGGGTATTCGATGGGAGGTACATCGGATTACCCTAGCTTCACCCCTTATCCCACACAGATGCCATACCCACCCTACTACCCACCATATTCACAATACCCAATGTATCCACCCCCACCTTACTATCCAAATCCAGCAAACCCTACCTCAGAAAATGTTGCACCACCTCCACCACCTACAGAACCAACAGCCCCAGTTACTCAACCTTCTAGACCTAGCTCAGCCAGTGGGAGCAAGGTCAAGATGACCGACTACATGAAACTGGGTGCTCCTCAGTATGAAAAAGGGGATGACCCATTTGTGTATCTTGAAAGGGTTAAGGTGATCACAGATGAGATTGGGGCTGATGACAGTAGAGCCATTCAGATGGCCGGGTTCACGCTTAAGTGCAAGAAGGCACGAGAGTGGTTCAAGAATTATGTGAACCCGAGGGTGGACAACATGTCTTGGGAAGAGTTTGCAAACGAGTTTGCAGGATGGGCTTTCCCAGATAGTTCAAGGGAGCTGAAGATGATAGAGTTTGAGCAGTTGAGGCAGACTGATGAGATGAGTGTAGAGGAGTTCACAGACAGATTCTTGGAGCTGTTGCCATTTGCAGGGCAAAATCTTGACTCAGACCAGAAAAGGTCAAGGAGGTATATCATGAAACTCCACTCCAGATATTCCTCCTTGATCCAGTCAGCAGATAGGGAGAGCTTCCATGCCATAGTGGATATGGCCAGGAAAATGGAGGCCAGTGCCATCGTTCAGGGAACAGTCAGACAGTCTGTGGCACAGCCTTCTGGTTCCAAGATCCCAGGCTCTTCTTCTCTGAGTGCAGCAGCTTCAGGTAGCAAAAAGTGGAGTAACACCACTAGGAAGCCCAAGAAGAACAAGTTTTAGAACAAGGTCAAATCCAGTCTGGGACTAGGTAGTGGCTCGAGCTCTGGTGCGGATAATGCAGTTTGTGCAAAGTGTGGTAGGCCACACAGGGGAGTTTGCCGGGCTGGGACAACAGCCTGCTTCAGATGCGGACAAGAGGGACACATGGCTCGGGAGTGTCCTAGGGCAGCTTTTGGAGCACAGTCTCAGCAGACAGCTTCTGGTAGTGTGGCTCAGCCAGCAGCTCCAGCCACGACTCAGGCCAGTGGCCGAGGTAGAGGGAGAGGAGCAGCCTCTTCTTCAGCGGGTTTCAGAGGTGAAGGTCCATCAGCTCCAGCACGGATCTTCACAATGACTCAACAAGAGGCAGATACATCTAACATCGTGGTGGCAGGTAATTTAGTCATTGGTTGTTCAGATGTGTATGCCTTGATAGACCCTGGTGCATCTCATTCTTTTATTGCTCCGAGAGCCGTTCAGAGGTTAGGGTTGATGATCTCTGAGTTAGAGTGGCCTCTCTGGGTCAGTGGACCCAAGTGTGATCCATCAGTGGCAGAGTCAGTCTGCCAGTGCAGTCCAGTCTTTGTTGAGGGAAGATGCCTTTCCGCCGACCTTGTGGTTCTAGACTTGACAGATTTTGACGTCATTCTAGGGATGGACTGGTTATCTACCCATGGTGCTACCTTGGACTGCAGGGACAAGGTAGTCAGGTTCAGAGGTCAGGATGGGTCAGAGGTTGTCTTCAGGGGAGACAGGAGGGGTACACCTAGAGGTCTGATATCAGCTCTTCAGGCTCGTAGGTTGCTTAGGAAGGGATGTCAGGGGTATTTGGCTCATGTGAGAGAGCTTAGCAGTCAGGTTAGAGAGCTCGCCTCGGTGCCAGTGGTTAGAGAGTTTCTAGATGTCTTCCCAGACGAGCTGGCAGGTTTACCACCTGCTAGGGAGATAGAGTTCGAGATAGAACTGATGCCTAGAACCCGACCGATCTCTATCCCTCCCTACAGGATGGCTCCAGCCGAGTTGAAAGAATTGAAGGAACAGTTGTCAGAGCTGGTAGAAAAGGGCTTCATCCGACCGAGCACCTCACCTTGGGGTGCACCAGTCTTGTTTGTCAGGAAGAAGGATGGATCCCTTAGACTTTGTATCGACTACAGGCAGTTGAACAAAGTCACTACCAAGAATAAGTACCCGTTGCCTAGGATCGACGATCTATTTGACCAACTAGCCGGAGCAGGTTGTTTCTCCAAAATAGATCTGAGATCGGGGTACCATCAGCTAAGGATAAGAGAAGAGGATGTGCCGAAGACAGCTTTCAGGACCAGATATGGGCATTTTGAGTTCCTTGTAATGCCGTTCGGGTTAACCAACGCCCCTGCAGCATTCATGGATCTCATGAACAGAGTGTTTAGTCAATACCTGGATCACTTTGTTATTGTCTTCATAGATGATATCTTAGTGTATTCCAGGAAGGCAGAGGAGCATGCCCATCATCTGCGGTTGGTTTTGCAGACCTTGAGGGAACATGGCTTGTATGCCAAGTTCTCTAAGTGTGAGTTCTGGTTGAGGAGCATTTCGTTCTTGGGGCATGTAGTGTCAGAGAATGGAATAGAGGTGGACCCCAAGAAGGTAGAAGCTGTGGCTAACTGGCCTAGACCCACTTCAGTAACAGAGATCAGGAGTTTCTTGGGTTTGGCAGGTTACTACAGGAGGTTCGTTCAGGACTTCTCAAAGATTGCAGCTCCTCTGACCAGGTTAACCAGGAAGAATCAGAAGTTTGTGTGGACCGACCAGTGCGAAGAGAGTTTTGAAGAGCTTAAGAAGAGGTTGACTTCAGCACCAGTGTTAGCTCTGCCATCTAGTGATGAAGACTTTACAGTCTTTTGTGATGCGTCCCGTGTGGGACTGGGTTGTGTACTAATGCAGAATGAGAGGGTGATCGCTTATGCTTCTAGGCAGCTAAAGAAGCATGAGTTGAATTACCCCACACATGACCTTGAGATGGCAGCAGTAATCTTTGCACTCAAGATGTGGAGGCACTACCTCTATGGGGTAAAATGTGAGATCTTTACAGATCATAAGAGCCTGCAGTACATCCTGAGTCAAAGAGATTTGAACTTGAGACAGAGAAGGTGGGTAGAGCTGCTGAGTGACTATGATTGCAAGATTCAGTATCATTCGGGTAAGGCGAATGTCGTGGCAGACGCCCTAAGCCGGAAGTCACTAGGCAGTCTATCCCACATCACGGCAGAGAGGAGACCAGTGGTGAAGGAGTTTTACAAGCTCATTGATGAAGGTCTACAGTTGGAGTTGTCTGGTACAGGTGCTTTAGTGGCCCAAATGAGAGTGACACCTGTGTTTCTGGAGCAGGTGGCTCAGAAACAGCATGAGGACCCAGAGTTAGTGAAGATTGCCAGGACTGTTCAGTCAGGCAAGGACAGTGAGTTCAGATTTGACAGTAAGGGGATCCTCCGCTATGGGAGCAGACTTTGTGTACCAGATGACATAGGGCTAAAAGGAGACATTATGAGAGAGGCTCATAATGCAAGATACAGCGTTCACCCCGGAGCCACCAAGATGTATCAAGATTTGAAGAAAGTTTATTGGTGGCCAGCGATGAAGAAAGAAGTGGCACAGTTTGTGTCAGCCTGCGAAGTGTGTTAGAGGGTGAAGCTAGAACATCAGAAGCCGGCTGGAATGCTTAACCCGCTACCTATTCCAGAGTGGAAATGGGAGAATATAGCTATGGACTTCGTAGTGGGGTTACCGGCGACGTCCAACAGATTGGACTCCTTGTGGGTGATTGTGGACAGACTCACCAAATCTGCTCACTTCATCCCTGTCAGGAGTGGCTACTCTATGGACAAGTTGGCGCAGGTATATGTGGATGAGATCGTCAGGCTGCATGGGGTTCTTGTTTCAATAGTGTCTGATAGAGGGCCCCAGTTCACCTCCAGGTTTTGGCGGAGTCTGCAGAATGCCATGGGTACCAGGTTGGATTTCAGTACTGCCTTCCACCCCCAGACTGATGGACAGTCAGAAAGGACCATCCAGACTATCGAGGATATGCTCAGAATGTGTGTGCTGGATTTTGGCGGTTCTTGGAGGTAGCATCTACCTTTGGTGGAGTTTTCCTACAATAACAACCATCATGCTAGCATCGGGATGGCTCCATATGAAGCTTTATATTGAAGGAAGTGCAGATCACCTGTTTGCTGGGAAGAAGTTGGAGAAAAGGCCTTGGCAGGGCCTGAGCTAGTAGAGATTACCAGCAGGGTGGTACCCATAATCAGAGAGAGGATCAAGACAGCTGCAAGCAGACAGAAGAGCTATGCAGATATCCGCAGACGGCAAGTAGAGTTTCAGGAGGGGGATCTGGTATTGCTCAAGGTGTCTCCTATGAAAGGAGTGGTTCGCTTTGGGAAGAAAGGTAAACTAGCCCCATGATACATCGGACCCTTTGAAATCTTGCAGAAGATTGGGAATGTGTCGTACAAGCTAGAATTGCCTGCTTCAATGGCAAGAATCCATCCGGTTTTCCATGTTTCAATGTTGAGGAAGTTTGTGTCAGATCCGGGCAAGGTTCTTAGTGAGCCTGATGTGGAGATCCAAGAGGATCTCACATATGTTGAGCAGCCAGTGCGGATCATAGACACCCAGATCAGGAAGCTGAGAAACAAGGAAATCCCGATGGTGAAAGTCCTGTGGAACTACCACAATATGGAAGAATGCACTTGGGAGACACGGGAGTCCATGCTCCAGCAATACCCTTATCTTTTCTGAGGTTCGTTCCTTGTGATTTTTATGTGCTTTGTATGTATGATATGTGTATGCCATGCTATATGCTAGTTGAAGAACATTCGGGGACGAATGTTCTTAAGGGGGGGATAATGTAATACTCGGCTAGACTCCGGTATCGGAATTCCTACCGTCCGGGGGAATCTCGGATGTCGGAGACCCCTAGAAGGGTAAAACCATGTTTTCTTAAAATGTTTTGATGTATTTTATGGTTTTTAATGAAAATAAAACAATGTTTTGAGTGGAGAGGGCCTTGGAGACTTTGCCAGGTTCGGCCGCCGAAAGTCATGTTCGGCCGCCGAACGTGGGGAGGTTTTGGGAGCGCTTTAGGCCTCCGAAAGCCTTGTTTAAACCAGCCAAGGTTTGGCCGCCGAACTTGCATGCGCTGTGGGGGCACGTTAGGCCGCCGAAAGGTGGTAAGGACAGCCCTATAAAATGACCCCATGGCCGAAACGGGCAAGCTTTTCTTCCCGTTTTCGGCCAAGGTAAGTTCTCCACCGCCCCTCCTCTGTTTTGAGCTTCTCCCTTCGAGATCTCATGTTTTTCTTATGAGTTTTCATCTTGTTTTGAAGATTTTCGAGTTTAAAGCGAGTTTTGGAGCTTTGAGGTTCAAGAACTCAAATCTCTCCCATCTTCGAGCTAGGGTCGTTTTCCTCTCGATCTTCAAGAGGTAAGGGCCGATCTTGAGCTCACTATATGTTTTTAACAAGTTTTAAGTTGATTCTTGAAGTAGAAATGCATGTGTAGGGTTTTATGAGTTTTTGGGTTTTTGTTGGATTATGGGAAATGTATGTTGGATTTGTGTTGTTTGATGTGTTGTAGATGGGGTTTTAGTTGGTTTGAAGCCCCTAGGAACTTGTATGCTTGAGTATGTGTGTTGTAGAATAAGTTTATGCATGATTGGAAGTTTTGGAGGCAAATGCGCATAGAGGAGCCAAGTTTCTGCCCTTTGGTAGAAACCAGGTTCGGCAGCCGAAGGACTTTCGGCCGCCGAACATGGCTGGGGAGGCAAGCCTTTCGGCTGCCGAAGCCTGCCCCCGAAAAGAGACTTTCGTCTCTGTCTGGGACTTTCGGCCGCCGAAGGTGCCGCCGAACCTACCTGGGTTTTGGCTCTGGAGGGACTTTCGGCCGCCGAAGGTGCCGCCGAACCTGCCCTGTTCAGCCTTCCTTTGCATGATTTTGCATGATTGTTTTGAGGTGTTTTAGGGGGTTTTTGGGGGATGTTTTTAGAGTTATGTTCTAGTTGTTTGGTCCCTCATTTGAGTCCACCTGTGTAGGTTCGGACTCGAGGAACCGAGGACCCCAGCAGTGAGTTAGCTGCATCAATCTTTGTCAGAGCTAGCCAAGAGGTGAGTAGAATAAACCTTTACGGTTTAAAGCAAATAAATTATAAAGTTTTGAGCATGTTCATGCATCATGAATGCCATGTGATGAATTAGGTTGTTTGCATTAGAAATCACGAATATGTTGCATTGCATTTATGATGTTGATGTGGATTGGTTATTGGATGACCCTTTAGTCCTCATATGGTATAATGATGTTACGGCATGATATGGTATGGAAGTCCAGGTTGTACCCATTCTACGTCCCTGGCACTATGTAAGAGAAAGTCCAGGTTTTACCCATTCTACGTCCCTGGCACATTGGAATGTTATGATATGTTATGTTAAGAGAAAGACCAGTTGTACCCATTCTACGTCCCGGCACTTTGGAATGTAGAGGACTATTGGTGACAATACCATCCGAGATGTGATTTGTTGTGATGTGTTGCATTACATGATGGCATGAGATTTTAATTGTTGTTTTCTATTATTCTGCTCACTGGGCTCTAGTAGCTCACCCCTTTTCCCTAATCCCCCAGGATTGCAGGTACGGGCTAGACTGAGAAGTCAAGAAGAGTAAAGTCATGTGTTTGTAATAGATAGAAAGTAGACATGATAAATTGTAAGATAATGTAAAGTTTGAATAGTCATGTTATGTATAATGATATTGAGGATTAGAAGTTGTGCTTGACCCTATGGATGTTGTTATCCCTTTTATTACATGATCTTAGATGTTTTATGATGTAGATGTAAACCAACTCAACACATGTTATGCCACCCATTAGGGGCATTGATGAGATTCCACAGAGGGGTCAAGTGTATGAGTAAAACTATGTTCAGTGCATGCACAGGTTGAGTTTGGTGTATGATAGAATGTATGAAAGAAAAGTTTTAATTTTTATGTATGTTGTTGATCATGTATGGGATTAATCAGGTTCACAGGATGCATGTTAGGCTTGCTACGGGTCCCGACGGCCTTAAGTCGACCCGGATCCTAGCGCCGGTAGCGGTTCGATTTTTGGGTCGTTACACTTTATGCAAATCATTATTTGTTAAGTCAATCAATCCTTCATGTAAAGTAATGTGGGTGACTATGTGTCCTAGAATTACAGGTCTACGACAATTAACAGTAGTGCATATCTGTGAAGCAATAAAAGAACCCAAATTGACCCTTTTAGTCTCAGTCATGTACCATAGAAAAAATACTTCAGTCTTAGATAGGATCCCAAGAGAATCCTTCCTTCCTAAAAAAGAATATGCAAGCAAATGGTGCAAATAGATCAGTGTAGGTGAATGTAAATATGAATCACTCGATTTTTCAGGATTAAAAGATGCTGGTGGTCGATGTGTGAGTAGTTCATGCACTATCTGTGGGTTAAAGTCATTGCATATGTTAGTGTATGCATGCAAATAAGTTTTCGAGTGTGCAGATTCATCATCAATCAGCCCAAGTATTCTATTAAACTCAGTGAGTGAATATGCAAATCATTGACCCATTAATCTAAATTTGACAACCTCAATAGTATCGAGTGTGCAATCAGTTAGTGAATCAACAGAGAATATGGAATAAAATTCCCATATAAGTTCATAGTAGATGGGACAGTTAATGGCAAAGAAATTTTCCCAAACAATATTCATAATTAAAACATTCACATTTAAATTTAATTCTTGCACAGTAGGATCATATAAGACTGTACCTTGTACAATAGGAAGAGTTGTAACTACAATATACCTTGCTTTTTCTTTTGCATCTGTAAAATGAGAGTTACCGTTTAACTGTGATGGAGCCGGAGGTAGGTGATGCCTACCCCTTCCAAGGCATGACCGTGTACCAACAATAGAGACATTTACCATGGCGGGGTTATTTGCTAGAGATGCAGGAGAATGATCTCCCATAGAAGAAGTAAAGGTGGAGTGAAGCAAACTGGCAGAAAGATGTTCGTCGTCGATGGTGGCTGATGAGGATGAATCGGCAGGAGAGGAGACAACCGCGTTGGGGGAGTGAGGAGGTTGTTGGCAGTGGTAGTGTCATCGGGCGACGCGGGTAAGTGGTTTATCGCTGGTGCATTGTGCAACTGTGGCTGGTCATGAGGTGGAGAGGAGGCAACAACATTGGAACGTAAGGGACTCGCGATGGAAGAAGCAAAGCAATCTGGTGTGTCGATGATGGCTTGTCGTGGCTACGACATCGTGTGAAGGACCTGCGATGATAGAAGTGATGCAATCTAGTGAGACTTCGGCGATGGTGTTGGTGGTTCAGGGCGCGACAGGTTGCGACCGTTGAAGGTTCAAACTTGCCGGTCGTTAGTGGTGGTTGAGGAGGATCTGTGTTTAGGACCTATGAGAGTATGTGATATGCGGCTGCTGAAAGAGAGAGAAGAGAGAAAATTGATTTAGGTTTAGGAAGAGTAAAAAGTGAAAAATAAAGAGTAAAAAGGGAAACATTTACTGATATAACCCTAATACTATCTCCTACACCAAAACACACCATTTTGGATATGGAGAAAAAAAACACAAACCTATAAAATCTAAAGATTACCACTGAAGAAGAAGACTGGAAATTAAAATTAAATGAAACAAATAAAACATAAATAAGTAAAAATCAGAACAGCAGGACAACCTTGTTATCCAACGTGGGGTTGGTTATAGGCATAATGAAAAATATAAACATATCCTTGCGGAATCATTATATATATATATATATATATATATATATATATATATATATATATATATATATATATATATATATATTGCTATTATTTTTTGAATAAAAGAAATAAAATCTAACTAGAGAATGGCTGGAGTAGTTGTAGTTTATAGTCGTAACTAGACTCTATTTAAATATCGTGGCTATCAGACAATTTGGTGTTGGATCAGTTAAAGTGATCTCCTTAGCTGGTTCCACCTTGAACTCTTTATAAAATGGCTTGAGAAATACTTATTGGAATGACAATTTCAAACTGTATGAAGTGCGATTCTCATTTATGAATGGAGGTAGTTGACCGGACAGTAATTTCAATTCCACTTTTATTCCTTGCACAATAGAAGGTGAAAATTTAGTATAGATAATAGGTGATTCCTCAATAGAAGCAATATGGTGTAATGGTTTGTTTGCTTTTCATTTATATACCACTTCTTTTAAACAATAAAAAATTTTCTTCATATTCATTGAGTTGGATTTTCCAAAATTCTCATAAAGTTTAGTATTCAACTCATCTCCATATTCCAATTTAAACACTTACTGAACTAGAGATTTACTGGCATCCACTTTACACACACTAGAAACATTACTAGGGTATTTCACATTATCATAAACATTAAATTCAATGACTTCCCTACCAAACTCTATGGTGAAAGTGTCATCATAAACATTTATTTTCGTTCTAGCAATAGATAAAAAGGGTCTCCCTAAAAAAATATCACAAGAATTTAATAATTTATTATCCTCCGTAGGAACCATGTAAAAATCAGCAGGGAATATCAAATTATTTAATTGTACTAAAACATCCTCTAGCACCCCATCAGGATAAATAATAGAGCGGTAAGCCATTTGAATCACTACACCCGTTTCTTTTAATGGACCAATATTTAAAGATTGAAAAACTGACAAAGGCATGATATTTATTGATGCACCTAAATCACACATTACTTTTCTCACACCAATATTGACAATTTTACTAGAAATAGCAAACATACCTTAATCCTTGCATTTAGTAGGAAGCTTCATTTGGAACATAGCAGAAATATTTTTATCCATATAAACCTTTTGATAACCTACTAGCTTCTTCTTTTTGGTGCATAATTTCCTTAAGAATTTTGCATAGTGAGGCACCTGTTTAATTGCATCAAGCAATGATATATTTACCTCTACTTTGTAAAATCTCTCAATGATCTCCTTCTATTCTTTCTTCATTTTGGACTTGGAGGAAAAGGAGGTTTGATTATGAGATCATCATGTTTAGCTTGTTTAGGTGATAATGTCGATTTATTGTTTATTTCAAGTGCTGGAATTTCATTTTCCAAGTTTGCACTTTCTTTGTGCCCACGACTTACCTCATGATGATTTTGCAGCAACTCGTTTTCACTTCTCAATGTAATAGCACTTACATTCTGCTTGGGGTTTACTATGGCCTGAGAGGGTAGTTTACCTTGATTTTCCATTTTGTTCATTGATACTATCAATTGACTCATTTGTATTTTTAGATTATGAAAACTCATTCGGGTATCATGTTGAAATTGTTGAGTCTCCTATTGAAATTATTAAGTATTTAACTCTTAACAATGTCTTCCAAGGACATACCTAAATTAGACGAAGACGCTTGTTGCTGCTGCTGAATTTGTTTAGGCTGATAGCTTTGAAGATTTTGTTGCTTATAGCTAATTCGGGCGGTTTCTCCATCTTGGATTATACGTATTTGAAAAAGGATCGTGTAATATTCGGCTAAACTCCGGCATCGAAATTTCCACTTTTCAGCAGAATCTCCATCGAAATTTGGAATCTCAAAACTGGAATCTTTAAAAGGGTAAAATAAGGTTTTTATAAAATGAATTTTTGGGTTTTATTGTTTGGAATCGTGTTAAAAGAAAAGAGGAAAGAGTCTTGAGGAATCCTTAGGTTCGGCCGCCGAACATGGCTTCCTCAGCCACCAATAAAAGGCCATCCACCAAAAAATGTGAAGGTTTCTCTCCTCATTTTTGGGCAGAGGTGAGTTCATGCATCCTTTGAGGCATTTTTGTCGAATTTCTCCAAATCCCACAAGATTTCATGTTTTTCTTCTATGGTTTTGAAGATTTGAGGTCAAACCTAAAGTTTTCAATCGTGGAGACCTTCTGAGAATCATTTTTTTTCCTCTTCTACAAGCTTTAATTCCTGTGTTTCCCTTGTCCTTCAAGAGGTAAGTTCAATCTTTGCTTTCCTTCGGTTTTCTGAGAATTTCCAGCAAGTTTTTAAAGGGGTTTAAGGAATGGTTGATGATGCATGTATGTGTTTATCCTAAGGTTCTAAGGTTTGAGTCTATTTGTGTTGATGTATGCTTTCTCTTGTGCGTTGCTTTTATTGCATGTTGGGTTATGACTGTGCGGTTGTCGAAACCGGTCAAAAATAACCTTTCTGGTTATCAACAATTTACAACTGCAGATAGTGGTGAAAGGATCGAATCCACAGGGAATTGAGAACTCACCTATTTCTCTTTTTATGACCAAGAAAATAAACTAAAAATGAGATAAAAAAAACTGAAAGTGGGATCAAACGAGATAAACTGAAAGCAAAAATAAATTGCAGTAAAAGTAAAATGGGGGGGTTTGAGATTGATTGTAGTAACTAATAATGAGAATAATAATAGAAAGAGAATAATTAAAATAAAAGAGGAAATCAATATGAGAAAAGTCTAGTTGAAGATATGGATCCACTTTGGTTGTTTGGATTGATCATTGAAACTTAGATTATCTTGATTGGTTCAATAGATTAGTTATGGGGGTGGAAGACGCTTCTCACCAGCATGTCTCTCCTTATGATTAAATTAATTAAGGAACGTCCTCTAATCAATTATTGATTAACAAATTGCCAAGGAACGTCCTTGGGCCATAGACATCAAAACAATTGTCAATTGCATAAAGAAATAGAGAGATCCAATCCTAACTACCCAAACGTATGGAGATAACGCTAGATCATGCAATTCCTTGGTTTTCACACCAAGTATTCTAAGGTCAGAATATTTTCAGCAATTACGGACTAAAAATAATCCCAACTAACAATCAATTAACTTTGCAATTAAAATCAAGTGGCCAATTTGATCAAAACAACAAAGTAATCATGTAATTAAAGCATCAATTGCATAAATATTGAACAAAACCAAAGACAATAATTTATGTTCAGATCTCATAACCCATTAAACAACCTTAGTTTCAACCAATCCTCAACTAGAATTAAGAAAATCAGCCACTCATTGACTGAATTGAAAACAGAAAAATAAAAGGAAAAGAGGACGATTTCTGCCTTCTGCCTTCTGCCTTCTTGCGGAAATTGCCGAATTGAAGTGATTGTGAGTTGTCTGTCCTTGGCCACTTAAGGTCCTTTTTATAGGAGAGGAGCTGATTTAGGGTTTAATTGCTTCCCTCGTGCGCTGGAGTTGAAGTGGGAGCGCACTGGTCCATCTGCAGGAATGGCCGTCCATACGCGGGCTCGTTGAAGCGCCTTGGCGGGGCCCATGCTGGATGAAGATTGGTGTGCGGTCTCTGCCCATGTGCAGGAATTTGCGGCGTGCTGGTCCATGGTGAAGGAGTGCGCGGGTACTGCGTGAGTGGGCTGCGTGTGGTGGGTCCAAGCCGCGCTTGGCCCAAGGTGAAGGAATGCGCGGGTGCGTGAATTCGGTCCTCTCACGTGAATGGGCTGTCCACGGTGGAGTGCTGGTGAGCGTGAGTGATGAAGGTCCAATTGCTTTGGTGAGGTGAATTGCTCCATGGTGCATGTGCGGGCATTTGTGCGTTGGTGAGGTGCATTCCACGTGCAAGTGCGAATGGGCTGCAGTTGGAGTGAGCATTGAAATGCTTTCGTGGGCCCAAGGTGCAAGAGCGGGCTGTCCATAAGCGGGCCCAAGTTGCTTGAATATTTCAAAAATCTTTTCCTCATTCTTTGCTCCAATAAGGCAGTTTTAGGGGCATTTTCTCCACATTGTCCTTTTACACCATTTTCTGTAAAATAATATTAAAAGCAATAAATTAAGCAGAAATCATATAAATATTTATCAATAATATTAATATAAAATGGACTAAATTATGCTCTATCAAATACCTCCACACTTAGCCTTTTGCTTGTCCTCAAGCAAATAAACATAGTCAAACAAGCTTTCTCACTCTAGATCCTTATTTCCACTTAAACTCTTACTCTAAACCCCTATTTTGAATCATTGCAGTGAAGAATATATGCATGAAGATTACTCACCTCTTTTCCTTGTTTCCTTTTGCTTACCATGGCTAGGATTTGTTTTTCCCAAGAGAGACATGCACATTAATTTGTTAAGACTTTTTCTAGCTTTTGGATTGGCTTGCCCTTACCTTGAAGTACTTTATTCAGGCTTTTTGCACTTTGATTTTGCTTGAAAAAATCACCAACCTTTTGACGTGAAGGTACATATTTGTGATACCCACCCCCAGTTACTCAGTTGATCACCTTTCCAAGAGGCTACTAGCTCTTTTATTGGAACATTTTTTTGTGCTTTTGAGATCTTTGCCTTTGCTAAATTTTCTTTCTCTCAATGATTTGGGCAAATCATCACCAATTGCTAAATCAAGTCACATTAAGTTCATTCACACAACTTTAATTTATTCTCAATCAATTGAGGGTCATCAATATATTTTTCACCATGGCAAACTCAAAGATTCAATTCAAAAGGCAATTCTCAAACATGAATATAACCCACTGCAAGTGATTCAACATAAGTTTAAAGAGTTTTCACATCAATGGGGTCATGGAAAGAAAGACTCATTCAACATAGTTCATCAGTTTGAGTAGAGCAAAACAAAAAGAAAAAAAAAGGTTGTGGTTGTGTGTGTATTATTGAAAGTAAAAATAAACTAAAAGAAAGCATAAATCGCATAACTGAAAGGATTTTTTTTTTTTTTGAAAAAAATCTGAAAGGAGAAATTGCAAAAGAGAGAAGAAGAAGATAGAAAGAAAGAAAAAGAGAAGAGGAAGAAGAGATATGCACCCCCACACTTAAATCATGCATTGTCCTCAATGTAAAAGAAGAGAGAAGAAGAGAAGAGAAGAGAAGAGAACAAATGAAACTGAGTACTCCCCTGGGGTGTGGTGTGCATGGCATGATCACTATTCAGACCGAGAGAGTGGAATTTCTTCCACTACTTGAACTGCGAATCCTTCATAATATGGTTTCAATCGATGCCCATTTACTTTGAAGATTTTTTCAGTTTCTATGCTTTTGATGTCTACAGCTCCATGGGGGTAGACATGTTCCACAATGAATGGTCCAATCCACCTAGATCGTAGCTTTCCTAGAAACAATTTCAAACGAGAGTCAAAGAGTAAAACTTTATCACCAACCTCAAATTGTTTTCTTGAAAGATGACTGTCATGGGAGGCTTTGGTTTTTGTTTTGTAGTTCCAAGAGTTCTCATATGCATCTCGTCTTATCTCTTCTAGCTCTTGTAGTTGCAACTTGCGATGGTGTCCAGCTTCTTTGAGGTCCATGTTGCAATTCTTTACAGCCCAATATGGCTTGTGTTCAAGTTCAACTGGAAGGTGACAAGCTTTTCCATAGACCAATCTATAAGGGGACATACCTATGGGGGTCTTGTAGGCTGTCCTGTAGGCCCATAAAGCATCTTCCAAACGTGAACTCCAATCCTTTCGGTTGGGGGACACTGTTTTTTCTAAGATGGCCTTTATCTCTCTGTTGGACACTTCAGCTTGCCCATTTGTCTGAGGGTGGTAGGCTGTGGATGTTCTATGGATCACATTGTGCTTTCTGAGAAGGCTTTCCACTACCTTGTTGCAAAAGTGGGTCCCTCTATCACTGATGATTGCTTTTGGTACTCCATGTCTGGTGAAGATGTTGGTCTTAACAAAGTCAACTACTGCCTTTGCATCATCGATCTTTGTTGCTCTAGCTTCCACCCACTTGGATACATAATCCACTGCAAGGATGATGTAAGTGTATCCAAAGGATGGTGGGAAGGGGCCCATGAAGTCTATACCCCATACATCAAACACCTCGCAGACCATGATGGGGTTCTGTGGCATTTGATTCCTTTTGCTCAGATTTCCAGTCTGTTGACACCTAGCACAAGATCTGTAAAACAGAAAAGCATCTCGAAAAATAGTGGGCCAAAACAGGCCACTTTCAAGTATTTTATAAGCAGTCTTTCTTGGACCAAAGTGTCCACCACAACTATATGAATGACAAAAAGTAAGAACATAAGCTATTTCTTGGTCTGGTATACATCTCCTTATCATCTGATCAGCACAATGTTTCCACAAATATGGCTCATCCCAAACATAGTATTTGACATCTTTCTTTATCTTGTCTTTAGTGTGCCTTGGCATGTCAGAGGGTAAGTTACCTGTGGCCAAGTAGTTTACCATCTCTGCGTACCATAGTTCGTCAGTTTGAGCAAGGAAGATTTGTTCAAGGAGATCATCCTTACATTCTTCAGATTCAGGAGGGTGTTGCAAATGAGGACTAGAAGAGCTTGCTTGTGTTGGAATCTTGTCAGAAAGGGTTTCAGATTGTTTACCTTGCACAAGACTGGCCTTAGAGGACTCCTTGTGCGCAAAACTGGACTGCAGAAGAGGATTGGCGGGTGAGCTTTGCGTTGGGAGCTGAAGAGTTGCGCATGAAGGTGTTTCAGATGGCACAAGGCTCTTCTGTGCATCCGTCTGGAGGGAGTTTCCCTCATTCTGTGCTTGACTGTAAACTATCTGCTGGATGCTACAGACAGTTTCTTTCAGTTTTGGCTCTGTCTGGCTATCAATCTGTATCTGACCAGTATCTCTGCAGAAATCACTGTTAAGAATATTATCTTGATTTTCATTAAAAATTTCCTAACTCAAGCAGTCAACAATATCAAGACTATAAACAGGGGACATATCATGTGGATATTTCATAGCATCATAGACATTAAATTTAATCACTTCCCCTTCAAATTTCATAGTGAGAGTACCATCATGCACATCAATCTTAGTTCTAGCAGTACTCAAGAAAGGACGTCCAAGAAGAATGTCAGAACTAGTGCTACAACTATCTTCCTTAGTATCAATCACATAAAAATCTGCAGGGAAGACAAGTTCATCTACTTGGACTAACACATCTTCTAGAACACCTATGGGATATACCACAGATCTATCAGCTAGTTGAACCACAACTCTTATTTCTTTCAAAGCACATGCATTCAGAGATTTATAGATGGAGAGAGGCATAACATTGATGGATGCACCAAGATCACACATGGCTTTCTTGATACCAACATTCCCAATCTTACAAGAGATAGCGAACATACCTTTATCCTTGCATTTGGTAGGGAGTTCTCTTTTAATAACAGCAGTAACTACCTCACCTATACTTACTTTTTTCTCTTTCAGCAAGCTTTCTTCTATTTGTGTAAAGTTCCTTCAGAAATTTTGCATACCTAAGAATCTGCTTGACAGCATCTAGCAGTGGTATGTTGATTTCCACTTTTCTGAAAGTCCCAAGGATCTCCTTTTCCTCTTTTTCTTTTTGAGTTCTTTCAAATCTTTTTGAAAAAGGAGGTGGAATGTGAAATCTTACCTTTGGATCAGCTTTTTGCGCAGGAGGTGGTGCAGAGTGTGATGAAGAGGCTTCGGGTTGCCTTGGCTCTTGTGCAAGTGTTTCAGATGGTGTAGACTTTGGTGCAACTTGTCTTTCTTCCTCACATCTAGTATCTTGAAGTTCTTTCCCACTTATCAAAGTAATGGCACTTACATTTTATTTGGGATTTGCCTCAGTTTGGGATGGCAACTTTCCTTGAGCTTCAAGCCTATTTATGGAGATGGCCATTTGTCCCATCTGTTGTTGCATCATTTGCAAGGTCTTCATTACCTCATTATTAGTGTCCATTGGTGGTGCTGGTTGGACTTGGCTTCTTTGGTAACTTTGGTGATTCTGATCATTGTTGCCCTTTCCATAGCTGAAGTTGGGATGGTCTCTCCAACCTGGATTATAGGTATTGGAGTACGGATCATATCTGGGCTGGTTGTTGTACCTCCCAATTGTATTGGCTTGGTGATGGTCTTCTTGGAGTGTGGGGCATTGATCAGTTGGGTGTCCCACATATAAACAGATACCACATGGCCTTGATGGCTGGGGTGCTTGCATCTGTTGAGCTAATTCTATGGCAAAACTTTTCATAACATATGTTAGTTCAGAGACAATAGTAGAATTTACCTCATTGGCTCTTTGTAGTTGTTTTTCTTCTCCATATTGTCTGAGGCTACAAGAGTGGAGATCAATTCTCTTAGCTGTCTGGGTGTCTTGTCTTTAATGGATCCTCCACAAGCTACATCGATAAATTTTCTTTCCGAAGAAGACAATCCACCATAGAAGAACTCAATGAGGGCTCTATTTGTCATGTCATGTTGGGGGCATCCTGTACAAAGTCTCTCAAACCTTTCCCAATAATCATATAGATCTTCAGATGGTTTTTGTCTTATGCTTGTGATTTCTCTTATGATGCCAATTGATTTATGGGTCGGGAAGTATTTGTTCAAAAATATTTTGACCATGTCATCCCAAGAAGTTATGGATCCAGGTGGCAAATAAAATAACCAATCTTTAGCAAAGTCATCTAATGAAAAGGGAAAAGCTCTTAACTTGATATCATCTTCAAAAACACCCTGAGGTCTCATAGATGAACAAATAATGGCGAATTCTTTCAAGTGTTTGTGTGGATTTTCATTCTCTCTACCTCTAAACTTAGGGAGAATATGTATCAAACCTGTCTTTAGTTTAAAGGGAACCGTCAGAGGTGGGTAGGTGATGCAAAGTGGTGCGTAGTCACCTACAGGAGTGGCCAATTCTCTCATGGTTCTTTCTCTTTGTTCTTGAGGCCTATTTGCTGGATTTTCTTGGACTATTTGATTCTGGACAGCATGTCCATTTGGGGCAGCAACTTGTGGATTATGTTCAGCCATTGGTGCGGTTTGTTGGCAAAATTCGGTTGCTTCAGATGAAGCTTCTGCGGCTTGCTTTCTAAGTCTTCTGAGAGTGCGTTCAATTTCTGGATCAAAGGGCAGTGTGTCCCTGTGTTCAGATCTGGTCATGAAAGAAAAATAAACAAGTTAAATCAATTCTCCGGCAACGGCGCCAATTTTTGACTGTGCGGTTGTCGAAGCCGGTCAAAAATAACCTTTCTGGTTATCAACAATTTATAACTGCAGATAGTGGTGAAAGGATCGAATCCACAGGGAATTGAGAACTCACCTATTTCTCTTTTTATGACCAAGAAAATAAACTAAAAATGAGATAAAAAAAACTGAAAGTGGGATCAAACGAGATAAACTGAAAGCAAAAATAAATTGCAGTAAACGTAAAATGGGGGGTTTGAGATTGATTGTAGTAACTAAGAATGAGAATAATAATAGAAAGAAAATAATTAAAATAAAAGAGGAAATCAATATGAGAAAAGTCTAGTTGAAGATATGGATCCACTTTGGTTGTTTGGATTGATCATTGAAACTTAGATTATCTTGATTGGTTCAATAGATTAGTTATGGGGGTGGAAGACGCTTCTCACCACCATGTCTCTCCTTATGATTAAATTAATTAGGGAACGTCCTCTAATCAATTACTAATTAACAAATTGCCAAGGAACGTCTTTGGGCTATAGGCATCAAAACAATTGTCAATTGCATAAAGAAATAGAGAGATCCAATCCTAGCTACCCAAACGTATGGAGATAACGCTAGATCATGCAATTCCTTGGTTTTCACACCAAGTGTTCTAAGGTCAGAATATTTCCAGCAATTACGGACTAAAAATAATCCCAACTAACAATCAATTAACTTTGCAATTAAAATCAAGTGGCCAATTTGATCAAAACAACAAAGTAATCATGTAATTAAAGCATCAATTGCATAAATATTGAACAAAACCAAAGACAATAATTTATGTTCAGATCTCACGACCCATTAAACAATCTTAGTTTCAACCAATCCTCAACTAGAATTAAGAAAATCAGCCACACATTGACTGAATTGAAAACAGAAAAATAAAAGTAAAAGAAAAGAACCGAAGAGGACGATTTATGCCTTCTGCCTTCTTGCGGAAATTGCCGAATTGAAGTGACTGTGAGTTGTCTGTCCTTGGCCACTTAAGGTCCTTTTTATAGGAGAGGAGCTCATTTAGGGTTTAATTGCTTCCCTCGTGCGCTGGAGTTGAAGTGGGAGTGCGTTGGTCCATCTGCAGGAATGGCCGTCCATACGCGGGCTCGTTGAAGCGCCTTGGCGGGGCCCATGCTGGATGAAGATTGGTGTGCGGTCTCTGCCCATGTGTGAGAATTTGCGGCGTGCTGGTCCATGGTGAAGGAGTGTGTGGGTACTGCGTGAGTGGGCTGCGTGTGGTGGGTCCAAGCCGCGCTTGGCCCAAGGTGAAGGAATGCGCGGATGCGTGAATTCGGTCCTCTCACGTGAATGGGCTGTCCACGGTGGAGTGCTGGTGAGCGTGAGTGATGAAGGTCCAATTGCGTTGGTGAGGTGAATTGCTCCATGGTGCATGTGCGGGCATTTGCGCGTTGGTGAGGTGCGTTCCACGTGCAAGTGCGAATGGGCTGGAGTTGGAGTGAGCGTTGAAATGCTTTCGTGGGCCCAAGGTGCAAGAGCGGGCTGTCCATAAGCGGGCCCAAGTTGCTTGAATATTTTAAAAATCTTTTCCTCATTCTTTGCTCTAATAAGGCAGTTTTAGGGGCATTTTCTCCACATTGTCCTTTTACACCATTTTCTGCAAAATAATATTAAAAGCAATAAATTAAGCAGAAATCATATAAATATTTATCAATAATATTAATATAAAATGGACTAAATTATGCTCTATCAGGTTAGAGCCAGTTTTTTAGTCTCCTAGATATGTTAAACAGGTGTGGTTGCTGTTAAACCCTTTGCATGTGTGTTTTGAGGTGCTTTGGGAAGCTGAATATTAGGGCAAAATTGGGTTCTGCCTTGCTGGAGAACCCAGGTTCGGCCGCCAAACCTGCTTGTGGAGGCAGCCTTTTGGCCGCTAAATCTGCCCTTGAAAGTTCAGAATTCAGGTCTGTGAAGGGCTTTAGGCTGCCGAACATGCCCCCGAAAGTTCAAACTTTCGGATCTGTGAAGGGACCTTCGACCGCCGAACCTGCCGCCGAAAGTCCCATTGACTCGCGGTTGTCGAAGCCGGTAAAAAATAACCTTTCTGGTTATCAACAATTTACAACTCCAGATAGTGGTGAAAGGATCGAATCCACAGGGAATTGAATACTTATTTATTTTTCCCAACAAGATCAAGAGATTCAACTGAAAACACAACGGAAAGCAAGTAATTGAAAGCAAGACAAAAGTAAAGTGCAATAAAGTAAAAAAGGGGGGTTAGAGATTGATTTAACTAACAACTATTGAAAGTAATTAAATCAGCAAGTAATTAAAATAAAAGAGGAAATCAATATGAGAAAGGTCTAGTTGAAGATATGGATCCACCTTGGTTGCTTGGATTGATCATTGAAACTTATGTGCTCTTAGTTGGTTCAATAGATTGGTTATGGGGATGGAAAACGCTTCTCACCACCATGTCTCTCCTTATGATTAAATCAATTAGGGAACGTCCTCTAATCAATTACTAATTAACAAATTGCCAAGGAACGTCCTTACGCCTTAGGTATCAAAACAATTGTCAATTGCATGAAGAAAGAGAGAGATCCAACCCTAGCTACTCAAACGCATGAGATGTTGCTAGATCATACAATTCCTTAGTTTTTACACCAAGTGTTCTTAGGTCAGAATATTTTCAGCAATTACGGACTAACAAATATCCCAAGTAACAGTCAATTAACTTTGCAATCAAGAATCAAGTGGCCAATTTGATCAAAACAACAAAGCAATCTTAGATTTAAGCACACAATTGCATGGATATTGAACAAACCAAAAGCAAACACTTTATGTTCAGATCTCACAACCCTTTAAAACAACCTTAGTTTCAACCAATCTTCAACTAGAATTAAAGGTTTCAGCCACTCATGGCTGAACCAAAACAGAAAGTAGAAGAAGAGAAGGTGGAAGGAGGAACCAGCGGCGGCAAGAGTGGAGGAGGAGCGGCGGCCGAAGGTTGAAGGAGATGGGGTGATGAGTTCCTTGAAATCTTGTCTTCATAAGGCCTTTAAATATATCTTGGGAGGCTACCTAGGGCTTCTTGGGTGTCCATGCATCTTTTAGAGGTTGCCCAAAGTGCCCTTGGTCAATATGTGCCTTCTATGTGCATGTGTGAAGGCAAGGGAGGGGCTTTTTGGTCTTTTAATTGTTGTCCAAGGTGTGTCCAAGAAGTCTTCTTCACATTATTCTTGCCATTCATGCACTAAAAAGGAAGGTGGAGCCTTCTTTTGAATTTTAAATGTGCATGGCATGAAGTGGGAAACATGTGATCTTCAAGATTTGGCTTCTTGAATAAGGAAGAGGCAATTAGGGAGGACTTTCGGCTGCCTAAACTTGTTTTCAGAAGCTGGACTTTCGGCTCTGGAGCAAACTTTCGGCCGCCGAAGGTGCTGCCGAAGATGGGTGACTTTCGGCTCTGGACGAGACTTTCAGCCGCCGAAGGTGCTTCCGAAGGTGGTTTTTCCAGATTTGGCACTTTTTGGCAGTTTTGAGAGCATTTTCTCTTAATTGTCTCTTTACACCTAATATCTGCAAAACATGATTAAAACCACAAAATTAGGTAGAAAAGGTGTAAATAAACATCAATAAGATCATGATAATATGGACTAAAATATGCTCTATCAAATACCCCCAGTTACTCAGTTGGTCACCTTTCCAAGTGGCTACTAGCTCTGTTATTAGTCTTTTGACCATTGGAACAGTTTTTGATTTGTGCTTTTGAGGTCTTTGCCTTTGCTGAATTTTCTTTCTCTCAATGATTTGGGCAAATCAACACCAATTGCTAAATCAAGTCATGTTAAGTTCATTCACACAATTTTCAATTATTCTCTCTAATGAGGGTCATGAATATATTTTTCACCATGGCAAACTCAAAGATTCAATTCAAAAGGCAATTCTCAAACATGAATACAACTCACTACAATTGATTCAACATAAGTTTAAAGAGTCATCACATCAATGGGGTCATGGAAAGAAAAACTCATCCAACATAGTTCATTAGTTTGAGTAGAGCAAAACAAAAAGAAGAAGAAGGTTGTGGTTGTGTGTGTTTTATTGAAAGCATAAACTAAAAAAAATTTCAACTGTGGCTATTCATACTGAAAGAAACGCAAAAGTGAAAGGGGAAAAAGAAAAAATTTCGCAATCTGAAAGCATTGTGAATTTGCAGAAGAAGAAGGGAAGAAGAAGAAGGGAAGGGAGAAGAAGAAGAAGGGGAGAGGAAGAGAGATATGCACCCCCACACTTAAATCATGCATTGTCCTCAATGTATAAGAAACATAAAAGAACAAAGGAAACTGAATACTCCCTTGGGGTGTAAGGTGCATGGTATGTGATTCTTTAGGCTGAGGGATGTTGTAGTGGAATTTCTTCCACCACTTGTACTGTGAATCCTTCAAAGTATGGTTTCAGACGATGTCCATTCACCTTGAAGATTTTTTCAGTTTCTATGCTTCGGATGTCTACAGCTCCATGTGGATAAGCATGTTCTACTATGAATGATCCAATCCACCTAGACCGTAACTTTCCTAAAAATAATTTCAAACGAGAGTCAAAGAGTAAGACTTTATTACCAACCTCAAATTGTTTTCTTGAAAGATGATTGTCATGGGAGGCTTTGGTTTTTGTTTTGTAGTTCCAAGAATTCTCATATGCATCTCGTCTTATTTCCTCTAGCTCCTGCAGTTGCAGCTTGCGATGTTGTCCAGCTTCTTTGAGGTCCATGTTGCAATTCTTTACAGCCCAATAGGCTTTGTGCTCAAGTTCAACTGGAAGGTGACAACCTTTTCCATAGACCAATCTATAAGGAGACATACCTATGGGAGTCTTGTAGGCTGTTATGTATGCCCATAGAGCATCTTCTAATCTTGTACTCCAGTCCTTTCGGTTAGGAGACACTGTCTTTTCAAGAATGGCCTTGATTTCTCTATTGGACACTTCAGCTTGCCCATTTGTTTGAGGGTGGTAGGCTGTGGATGTCCTATGTATGACGTTGTATTTTCTGAGAAGGCTTTCCACTACCCTATTGCAAAAATGGGTCCCTCTATCACTGATGATTGCCTTTGGTACTCCATGTCTGGCAAAGATGTTGGTCTTCATAAATTCTACTACTACCTTAGCATCATCAGTCTTAGTTGCTCTAGCTTCCACCCACTTGGACACATAATCCACTGCAAGGATGATGTAAGTGTATCCAAAGGATGGTGGGAATGGGCCCATGAAGTCAATGCCCCAAACATCAAATACCTCACAGACCATGATGGGGTTTTGTGGCATTTGATTCCTTTTGTTCAGATTTCCAGTCTGTTGATACCTAGCACATGATCTGCAAAACAGAAAAGCATCTCGAAACATAGTGGGCCAAAACAGGCCACTTTCAAGTATCTTATGAGCAGTCTTTCTTGGACCAAAGTGTCCACCACAACTATATGAATGACAGAAAGTAAGCACAGAAGCTATCTCTTGATCTGGGATACATCTCCTTATCATTTGGTCAGCACAATATTTCCACAAATATGGTTCATCCCAAACATAGTACTTAGCATCTTTCTTTATCTTGTCTTTGGTATGCTTAGGCATGTCAGATGGCAAGTTACCTGTGGCCAAGTAGTTTACCATGTCTGCGTACCATGGCTCATCAGAGTGGGCAAGGAAGATTTGTTCAAGTAGGTCATTCTTACATTCTTCAGATTTTGAAAGGTGCTCTTGGCTTGACTGAAAAGGCGGGCTGGAAGAGCTTGTTTGCGTTGAAGGCTGTGGTGAAGGATTCAGCGGCCGAAGGATGTCTGTATTCTGCTGCCGAAAAAATTTCAGTCTGTGCAGGTTCATTCTGAAGTGGAGTAACAGAATTCGGTGTCTGAAGGACGATCAGATTCGGCGGCCGAAAGAGGTCTGGATTCGGCGGCCGAAAATTTTCAGTGTGTTGGGCAGGCTGTGGTGATGGACTCTACGTCTGGAAGGCAGTCAGGTTCGGCAATCGAAATTTGTCTGTATTCGGCGGCCGAAAGTCTTCAGTCTGCGCAACATCAATTTGTTGGATACTGCAAACAGTTTCTTTCAGTTTTGGCTCTTTCTGGCTTTCAATCTATATCTGATTAGTATCTCTGTAGAAATCACTATTAAGAATATTATCTTGATTTTTATCAAAAATTTCCTGGCTCAAACAGTCAACAATATCAAGACCATAAACAGGGGACATATCATGTGGATATTTCATGGCATCATAGACATTAAACTTAATGACTTCCCCTTCAAATTCCATGGTCAAAGTACCATCATGTACATCAATCTTAGTTCTAGCAGTACTCAAGAAAGGACGTCCAAGAAGGATATCAGAACTAGTATTGCAACTATCTTCCTTAGTATCAATCACATAAAAATCTGCAGGAAAGACAAGTTCATCTACTTTGACTAACACATCTTCTAGAACACCTATGGGATATACCACAGATCTATCAGCTAGTTGAATCACAACTCTTGTGTCTTTCAGTGCACATGCATTCAGAGATTTATAGATGGAAATAGGCATGACGTTTATAGATGCACCAAGACCACACATGGCTTTCTTAATTCCAACATTTCCAATTTTGCAAGAAATAGCAAACATACCTTTGTCCTTGCACTTAGTAGGGAGTTCTCTTTTAATAACAGCAGTGACAACCTCACCTACACTTACTTTTTCTCTTTCAGCTAGCTTTCTTCTATTGGTGCACAATTCTTTCAGAAATTTAGCGTACCTTGGGATCTGCTTAACAACATCTAGTAGAGGTATGTTGATTTGGACCTTTCTGAAGGTGTCAAGGATCTCCTTCTCTTCCTTTTCTTTTTGTGTTCTTTCAAATCTTTTTGGAAAAGGAGGTGGAATGTGGAAACTTACCTTTTGATCAATCTTCTGCGTAGGTGGTGCTTCAGGTTGCGCTGGAGAGGCTTCAGGTTGCCTTGGCTTTGGCGCAACTTGTGTTTCAGAAAGCGCAGGTGACAGTGCGGTTGTCGAAGCCGGTCAAAAATAACCTTTTTGGTTATCAACAATTTACAACTGCAGATAGTGGTGAAGGATCGAATCCACAGAGAATTGATTACCTATTTATTTTTCTCAATCAAGACCAAGAGAACTAATTGAAAACACAAGAGAAAGCAAGTAAATCAAAAGTTGAATGAAAGTAAAGTGCAATAAAAGTAAAAAAGGGGGATTTTGAGATTGATTTGTCTAACAACTATTGAAAGTAATTAAAACAGTAAGTAATCAAAATAGAATAAGAAATCAATATGAGAAAAGGTCTAGTTGAAGATATGGATCCACTTTGGTTGTTTGGGTTGATCATAGAAACTTAGGTTTTCTTGATTAATTCAATAGATTAGTTATGGGGGTGGAAAACGCTTTTCACCACCATGTCTCTCCTTATGATTAAATTAATTAGGGAACGTCCTCTAATCAATTACTAATTAACAAATTGTCAAGGAATGTCCTTGGGCCTTAGGCATCAAAACAATTGTCAATTGCATGAAGAATGAGAGAGATCTAACCCTAGCTACTCAAACGCATGAGATGTTGCTAGATCATGCAATTCCCTAGTTTTTACACCAAGTGTTCTTAGATCAGAATATTTCCAGCAATTACGGACTAACAAATATCCTAACCAACAATCAATTAACTTTGCAATCAAGAATCAAGTGGCCAATTTGATCAAAACAACAAAGCAATCTTTAGAATTAAGCACAATTGTATGAATATTGAATAAATCAAAAGCAAACACTTTATGTTCAGATCTCACAACCCTTTAAACAACCTTAGTTTCAACCAAACTTCAACTAGAATAAGGGTTTCAGCCACTCATGGCTGAACCAAAACAGAAAATAGAAGAAAAGAAAGCAAAAAGATGAAGAACTAAGATGGAGAACCCTTGGAGAAGTTGTATGGAACAAAATCTGCCTCTCTTGCCTTCATATGATGTTTAAATATGTTCTTGAGAGGCTGCTTAGGGTTTCATGCATCTTTAGGGAGTTGCCCAAAATGCCCTTGAGTCTTCTATGTGCTTGTGTGGAGTTGCAAGCCCTTTTTAGTCTTTTGTTTGATGTCCAAGTGTGTCCAAGAAGCTTTCTTCACATTATTCATGCACTAAAGAGGAAGGTGGAGCCTTGATTTGAATATTGAATGTGCATGACACTAAGTGGAAAATATGTGATCTTCAAGATTTGGCTTATTGAACAAGAAGGAGGCTGTTTGGAGGGACTTTCGGCCGCCTAAGTTTAGTTTCGGCGGCAGGACTTTCGGCTCTGGAATGAAGGTTCGGCCGCCGAAGGTGCCGCTGAACATGGGTGACTTTCGTCTCTGGAGCAAAGGTTCGGCCGCCGAAGGTGCCGCCGAAGATGACAAGCAGTTTTGGCTTCCGAAAGTGCTTCCGAAGGAGATTGAGTTTCGCCTCTGGACCGAAGGTTCGGCCGCCGAAGGTGCTGCCGAAGGTGGCTTTTTCCAATTTTGGCACTTTTTGGTATTTTTAAGAGCATTTTCTCCAAATTGCTTCTTTACACCTAATATCTGCAAAACATGATTAAAACCACAAAATTAGGTAGAATAGGTGCGAATAAACATCGATAAGATTATGATAAAGTGGACTAAAATATGCTCTATCAGCAGGGAAGGTTTCAGATCGCGCAGGCTTTGGTGCTATTTGCTTTTCTTCCTCATATCTTGCATTTTGAAGCTCTTTTCCACTTCTCAAAGTAACAGCACTGATATTCTGTCTGGGGTTAGTTTCAGTTTGAGAAGGGAGTTTACCTTGGGTTTCAGAATTGCTTCCGGATGTGGCCATCAGATCTATACACTGATTGAGGCTTTGTATAGCACCGGCCATGGACTTCATCATCTTTTCAAGGCGTTGGATAGGATTTGAAGGTGCTGGTTGGGCTTGGTTCCTTTGATAGTTCTGATTGTTGTTGGCCCTTCCGTAGCTGAAATTGGGGTGATCTCTCCAACCTAGATTGTATGTGTTTGAATATGGATCATGTCTAGGCTGGTTGTTGTACCCTCCAATGGCATTAACCTGCTGGTTGTCTTCTTGCAGCGTAGGACATTGATCAGTTGGATGTCCTACATATGAACAGATACCATATGGCCTAGGTGGTTGGGCTGCTTGCATCTGTTGAACCAGTCCTATAGCAAAATCTTTCATAACAGCTGTCAGTTCAGAAATAGTAGGAGAACTTACTTCATTGACTCCTCTTTGCATTTGCTGTTCTTCTCCATACTGCCTAGATGAGGCTGCAAGTGTAGAAATCAACTCTCGCATCTCCCTAGGTGTCTTGTCTGCAATGGATCCTCCACAAGCTATATCTATGAATCTCCTTTTTGATGAGAGCAATCCTCCGTAGAAGAACTGTATGAGGGACCTATCTGACATATCATGTTGTGGACAACCTGTACACAGTCTTTCAAACCTTTCCCAACAATCATATAAATCTTCAGTTGGTTTCTTTCTTATATGTAACGACCCGAAAATCGGACCGCTACCGGCTCTAGGATCCAAATCAGCTTAAGGCCGCCGGGACCCGTAGCAAGCCTAACATACATCCTGTGAACCTATTTAATCCCATACATGATCAACAACATACATAAAAATTGATCTTTTCTTTTTCATTCATGAACCAAACTCAATCTGTGCATGCATTAACATAGACATTAACATTTTCTTCGGCTCTTCAAAGCTCTCTTCACACTGAGTAGACCACACAACCCTCTGGTTCTTCTTGATCCATCTGGCCATAGGAGCGGCAACTCTAGAGAAGTTCTAGATGAACCTCCAGTAGGTAACCTGCCCAACCCAAAAAAACTCTTGATCTTTGTCACTACAATGGGCCTGGGCTAGTTAGCTACAACTTCAACTTCCTCGGGTTTACCTCACTTTTCTTTTTCCGACATACCATGACCCAAGAAAGATATGCTCCTTGACCGGAATTCACATTTGGAGAACTGGGCATCCAAGCCATGTTCTCTCAGGATTTGCAATCCTGACCTCAGGTAATGGGCATACCCTTCTGTATTTCTGGAACTCATCGAGGTACCGTCAATGAAGACAATAACGGAGTGATCCAGAAATCGACTAAAACTCTGCTTATGAGATCCATGAATGCTGTAGGGGCGTTCATTAACCCGAACGACATTCCTAGGAACTCATAGTGCCCATATCTAGTTCTAAATACTGCTCTCTGTACATCTTCTTCCTTGATCTTAACTGATGGTACCTGGACTTCAGATCTATCTTGGAAAGGCAACCAGCTCTTGCTAGCTGGTTTAACATAGATCGTCGATCCAAGGTAACAAATACTTGTTTTGGGTAGTGACTTTGTTCAACGACTTGTAGTCGATACAAAGTCCTGAGGGTCCATCCTTCATTTCCATAACCAACACTAGAGTATTGCAAGGCGAGGTACTCAGTCGGATGAAACCCTTGTCTACCAACTTTTTTTAACTGCTCTTTCTACTCCTTTAACTCTGCAGGTGCTACCCTGTAGGGAGAGGTAGGGATGGGTCTGGTCCCCATTATCACTTTAATTTAAAACTCCATCCCCCTAGCAGATGGTACACTCGGCGGCCTATCTGGGAAAACATCTAAGAACTCACTACTGGTACTGAGGCGGGTTTCCAGCTCATACAAGAGAGTTTCGCCGGTAGAAGTCCGATTTTCGGGCTGTTACATTATGCTAGTGATTTCTCTTATTATGCCAATTGACTTAGATGTTGGGAAGTATTTGTTCAAAAAGGTTTGGACCATATCATCCCAAGAAGTTATAGATCCAGGTGGCAAATAAAATAACCAATCTTTAGCAAAGTCATCTAATGAAAAAGGAAAAGCTCTTAATTTAACATGATCTTTAGAAATACCTTGAGGTCTCATAGATGAGCAAACAATATTAAACTCTTTCAAGTGCTTGTATGGATTTTCATTTTGCAAACCTCTAAATTTTGGGAGAAGATGAATCAAACCTGTCTTCAGTTCAAAGGGAACTGTCAGAGGTGGGTAGGTGATGCAAAGTGGTGCTTGATCACCTACTGGTGTTGCCAATTCTCTCATGGTTCTTTCCCTTGGCATCTGTGGTCTTATTGCTGGATTTTCTTGAATTATTTGGTTCTGGATAGCATGTCCATTAGGGGCAGCAGCTTGTGCATTAGGTTCTGCCATTGGTGCAAAATTCGGTTGCTGAAGTAAGGAAGGTTCGGCGGCCGAAGGTTGATGAAGTTCGACGGCCGAATGTTGGGCAGAATGCTCGGCAGCTTGCTTTCCTAATCTTCTGAGGGTGCGTTCAATTTCTGGATCCAAGGATAGAGTGTCCCTGTGTTCAGATCTGGTCATGAAAGAAAAATAAACAAGTTAAATCAATTCCCCGGCAACGGCGCCAATTTTTGACTCGCGGTTGTCGAAGCTGGTAAAAAATAACCTTTCTGGTTATCAACAATTTACAACTACAGATAGTGGTGAAAGGATCGAATCCACAGGGAATTGTATACTTATCTATTTTTCCCAACAAGATCAAGAGATTCAACTGAAAACACAACGGAAAGCAAGTAATTGAAAGCAAGACAAAAGTAAAGTGCAATAAAGTAAAAAAGGGGGGTTTGAGATTGATTTGACTAACAACTATTGAAAACAATTAAATTAGCAAGTAATTAAAATAAAAGAGGAAATCAATATGAGAAAGGTCTAGTTGAAGATATGGATCCACCTTGGTTGCTTGGATTGATCATTGAAACTTATGTGCTCTTAGTTGGTTCAATAGATTGGTTATGGGGATGGAAAACACTTCTCACCACCATGTCTCTCCTTATGATTAAATCAATTAGGGAACGTCCTCTAATCAATTACTAATTAACAAATTGCCAAGGAACGTCCTTGGGCCTTAGGCATCAAAACAATTGTCAATTGCATGAAGAAAGAGAGAGATCCAACCCTAGCTACTCAAACGCATGAGATGTTGCTAGATCATACAATTCCTTAGTTTTTACACCAAGTGTTCTTAGGTCAGAATATTTTCAGCAATTACGGACTAACAAATATCCCAAGTAACAGTCAATTAACTTTGCAATCAAGAATCAAGTGGCCAATTTGATCAAAACAACAAAGCATTCTTAGATTTAAGCACACAATTGCATGGATATTGAACAAACCAAAAGCAAACACTTTATGTTCAGATCTCACAACCCTTTAAAACAACCTTAGTTTCAACCAATCTTCAACTAGAATTAAGGGTTTCAGCCACTCATGGCTAAACCAAAACAGAAAGTAGAAGAAGAGAAGGTGGAAGGAGGAACCGGCGGCGGCAAGAGTGGAGGAGGAGCGGCGGCCGAAGGTTGAAGGAGATGGGGTGATGAGTTCCTTGAAATCTTGTCTTCATAAGGCCTTTAAATATATCTTGGGAGGCTGCCTAGGGTTTTTTGGGTGTCCATGCATCTTTTAGAGGTTGCCCAAAGTGCTCTTGGTCAATATGTGCCTTCTATGTGCATGTGTGAAGGCAAGGGAGGGGCTTTTTGGTCTTTTAATTGCTGTCCAAGGTGTGTCCAAGAAGTCTTCTTCACATTATTCTTGCCATTCATGCACTAAAGAGGAAGGTGGAGCCTTCTTTTGAATTTTGAATATGCATGGCATGAAGTGGGAAACATGTGATCTTCAAGATTTGGCTTCTTGAATAAGGAAGAGGCAATTAGGGAGGACTTTCGGCTGCCTAAACTTGTTTTCGGAAGCTGAACTTTCGGCTCTGGAGCAAACTTTCGGCCGCCGAAGGTGCTGCCGAAAATGGGTGACTTTTGGCTCTGGACGAGACTTTCGGCCGCCGAAGGTGCTTCCGAAGGTAGTTGAGTTTCGGTTCTGGATGAGCCTTTCGGCCGCCGAAGGTGCTTCCGAAGGTGGTTTTTCCAGATTTGGCACTTTTTGGCAGTTTTGAGAGCATTTTCTCTTGATTGTCTCTTTACACCTAATATCTGCAAAACATGATTAAAACCACAAAATTAGTTAGAAAAGGTGTAAATAAATATCAATAAGATCATGATAATATGGACTAAAATATACTCTATCACCCCTGCCAGCCTTTCCCTGCTTGTTTTCTATGCATGTTTTGGTATGTTTTAGAGGGTTCTTGGGGATTTATTTAGAGTTTTGTAAAAGTTATGTTTGGCCCCTTATTTGAGTCCATCTGTGTAGGATCGAACTTGGGAGACTGTAGAGGCCTGTAGTGATAGAGTTGCGTCAGTGTTAGGCGAGCATCGGCTAGAGGTGAGTAGAATTGAACTAATCTATTATTTTAAAGTGATCAAGCCTTTTAAGCATGCTCCTACATCACGAATGCCATGTATATGTATTAGGTTGTTTGCATTAGAATTCACGAATATGATGCATTACATAATTTACTGTTGTTGTGGATGGATGTTGGATGACCCACTAACCCTCGAGTATGATATGTTATGATGTATATAGAAGTCTAGGTCGAGGCTCATTCTACGCCCCTGGCAATATGTAAGAGAAAGTCCAGGTCGAGGCCCATTCTTCACCCCTGGAACTATGGATTTATTATGTTATTTTATGTTTAAGAGGAAGTTCTGAGGAGCACCCGTCATGGGCCGGGCACTATTAGAATTTGTAAAGGGTTACTGGTGAAAAATCCATCTTAATGTGAATTGTTTGTGTTGTGACGCATTTCATTCGATCATATGTTTATTAAACTGTTTTTATGTTCTCCTCACTAGGCTCTTGTAACTTATTCCTTTCCCCTAATCCCAGGATTGCAGGATCAGAGTTAGCTCGGGGAAGTCGGCTGAATTATTGGTATAGCCTTTTGTAATAGTATAGATGTGGACATGTTTTATTTTATGGTTTTAGAATTATGGTTTGCTCTAGTGTTTGTCTTGTAATCCCTGTTTATATGATCCTTATGTAAAAGTTTTAAGTATGAGTTTATATTTGAACTAAGCTTGAGTCATGTGATGTTTACCATACTAGAGCATTTGATGAGGGCTCTAGTATGGGTTTTATGTTCTTAGTTTTGACACATGCACAGGTCGAGCCTTGGTTCATGGAATATTTATGTTTATAGTTTCTTGTGATCATGTATGGGATTTTATCATGTGTAACAGGATGTATAGTAGGCTTGCTGTGGGTTCCAGCGATCTTATGTCGATCTGAACCCTAGCGCCAGTAGCGGTCCAGTTCCTAGATCGTTACAGAGTGGTATTAGAGCCCTAGGTTCATATGGTCGGACCTAGAGTGTTGGGTTCATAAATGTTATAGAAGGGCAAGCACAATTAGGAAAAATCATGTCCACTAGGATAGGATGTAGTGTAACGACCCCAAAATGGACCGTCACCGGCGCTAGGATTCAGATCGGCTTAAGGCCGCCAGAACCCGTAGCAAGCCTGCTATACTCTCTGAACACCTGTAAACAATCATACATGGTCATACATTTTCTGCGAAAATAAAAACTTTTCTCTGGACCAAGGCTTAACCTGTGCATGCACTATCTCTGTACTCTGTACCCCTGATTAGAGCTTGCTCTAGATGGGTTCATTCATACCTGTTAAGCCTGGTTTTTCACATACTTTATAAAACAGTTATACATAAACAGACCATGTATACAAAAGATTTACAACACAAAAATAACTAAGTCAAGCACAATTCTAACTTTATACACAACTGTTACATCTCTTGCAATTTACATGTCCACAATGTTCTATTACAAAACTCTTCTCTCTTCCTGTACTCTGCTGGACTTTCCCTGTACACTGTACACTGAACCTGCAAATCTGGGGTTAAGGGAGTGGGATGAGCTCTATAGCCCAGTGAGTAGAACAGTAAAATAGTCATTAACACATGCTCTGATGGAATGCATCAAACCACAGACAATCCACATCAAGGGTAAACCTGTCACCACATAGTCCCAGTAAATCTGCCGTGCCAGGGCGTAGAATCGAGCACCTGGACTTCCTGTCATATATGTATATGTGTATATAACACCTCTGTACTTACCATTGCCAGGGCGTAGTCAAAGGCTCCTGGACTTTGCTATACTTGCCAGGGCGTAGTCAAAGGCTCCTGGACTTCTCTCAGAGACTATTGGATCATTCAGCATTCACCCACATCAATAAATAACTATGCAATGCAACATATTCGTGGATTCTAATACAAATAACCTACTGCATACTTATGATGCATGAACTATGCTAAAAGCATTTCAGTTCTCAATTAAAAATATTAAGTTTAGTTCCACTCACCTTTGGCTAGCTGGACTGACTCTGCAGGCTCTGACAAACTCTGGCGCAGTACTCACTGCTGCTCTCTCTGGTTCCTCTGGTCTGTGTACGCACAGATAAACTCAAATGAGGGACCAAACTAACTTATAAACACCTCTATTTAATTCTCTAAGACTCCCCTTAAACTCACTCAAACATCCATGCAAAGCATGCAAGAGAAAGCTGGACAGAACACTTTCGGCGGCAGGTTCGGTGGCCGAAAGTCCTCTCCAGAGACGAAACTCATGCACCTTCGGCGACCGAATCTCTACTTTCGGCAGCCGAACCCTTTCGGGGGTAAGTTTTGGAGGCTGAAAGGCACTCTAGAGACGAAAGTCTCTAACCTTCGACGGCCGAACTCCCCTCCAGAGTCGAAAGTCCAAAAGCTCGGGGGCAAGGTTGGGCAGCCGAAGCCACCTCCTCATGGGTTCGGCGGCCGAATGTACCTTCCGCGGCCGAACCTGAGTTCATCCGCAAGGCAGAAACTTGCTCTGCCTCTCACCAAAAGCACAAAACTCTCCCAATCTCAACCACCTCAATTCCTCAACTTGCATACACCCAAGTATATGCTCAAAGCGGTCAAAAACTACCTAAAAACCCCAACAACACAAAACATAAAACACATATACAAGCTTTTCTCACAAAACCATCAAAAACTCTCTTTTAACCCTATTCATGCAACTCTCTCCCATAACCTCATAAAACCTTCAGAAAACATAAAAACAAGCTCAGGATCTTCACTTACCTCTTGAAACCAAGAAGATGAACGATCCTAACGTGGAGTTTTGGAGCAACTCTCCTTCAAACTCTCCAAACTTCAAAATTCAAGTTTCTAACTCAAAACCTTCAAAACAACATAAAAATCAATCAAATCTTTACATGATTTAATGAAAACATGAAGAAAACTCTAAAAAGAACAGGGTCTCACCTCAGAAGGTAAAAGAAACGGTGATCTTATCGTTTCAACCGACTGAGGGCCTTTTATAGGTGGCTGGCCAGACCACCTTCGGCGGCCACACGTGAAACCGAAAGCCATGCATGTTCGGCGGCCGAACCTGGCTTTTCTGCCTTGGTTCATTTCACTCAAAAACTCATTTCCTTATGCTTTAAAACTATGAAACATACCAAAACCTTTTAAAACCACATAAATCTAACCCTTCTAGAGACTCTCGGCATCTTGAACTCCATCAGAAAGTAGAATTCCGATGCCGGACTCTAGCCGGGTATTACATTCTCCCCCCCTTAAGAACATTCGTCCTCGAATGTTCCAAAAACAAACAACTAACACATAAAAAGGAGGAAACTAACCTCAAAACAAATATGGATACTGCTGAAGCATAGACTCCCGCGTCTCCTAGGTACATTCTTCTAGATTATGGTGGTTCCACAGAACTTTCACCATCGGAATCTCTTTGTTCCTTAGCTGTCTGATCTGCGTGTCCAGAATCTGTACTGGCTGCTCTATATAAGTGAGATCCCCTAGAATCTCCACATCAGACTCACTCAAAACCTGATTCGGATCTGACACAAACTGCCGTAGCATAGAAACATGAAATACCGGGTGAATTCTCTCCATAGAAGCAGGTAAATCCAGCTTATACGATACATTTCCGATCCTCTGTAAGATCTCAAAGGGTCCAATGTATCGTGGGGCTAACTTACCTTTTCTTCCAAAACGAACCACTTCTTTCATTGGAGACACCTTCAGCAATACCATACTACCCTCCTGAAACTCTGACTGCTTTCTGCAAATGTCTGCATAACTTTTCTGTCTACTCTGAGCTGTTCTGATTCTCTCTCTGATCATAGGCACCACTCTACTGGTAATCTCTATCAACTCTGGCCCTACAAGAGCCTTCTCGCCTACCTCTTCCCAGCAAACAGGTGATCTGCACTTCCTCCCATACAACGCTTCATAAGGAGCCATCCCTATGCTAGCATGATGGCTGTTATTGTAGGCAAACTCCACCAAAGGTAGATGCTGCTTCCAAGAACCGCCAAAGTCTAACACACACAGTCGAAGCATATCCTCTATGGTCTGGATGGTCCTCTCTGACTGTCCATCAGTCTGCGGATGGAAAGCAGTGCTAAAATCCAATCTCATACCCATCGCACTCTGCAGACTCCGCCAAAATCTGGAGGTAAACTGAGGTCCTCTGTTTGAGACTATAGATACTGGAACTCCATGTAATCTCACTATCTCATCCAAATATACCTGTGCCAACTTATCCACAGCATAGTTACTCCGAACTGGAAGAAAATGAGCAGATTTCGTGAGTCTGTCCACAATCACCCATATGGAGTCTATCCTGTTGGACGCTACCGGTAAGCCCACTACAAAATTCATGGCTATGTTCTCCCATTTCCACTCTGGTATCGGCAGTGGGTTAAGCATTCCAGCCGGCTTCTGATGTTCTAGTTTCACCCTTTGACAAACCTCACAGGCTGTCACAAATTGTGCCACTTCTTTCTTCATGGCTGGCCACCAATAGACCCTTTTCAGATCTTGATACATCTTGGTGGCTCCTGGGTGAACACTATACCGCGCATTATGAGCTTCCCTCATAATGTCTTCCTTCATACTGCTACTATCTGGTACACAAAGTCGACTCCCATAGCGGAGGATCCCTTTACTATCAAATCGAAACTCTGCACTGTTGCCTGACTGAATAGTCCTGGCAATTTTCATCAACTATGGGTCCTCGTGCTGTTTCTGAGCTATCTGCTTCAGAAACACAGGTGTTACTCTCATCTGTGCTATCAACGCACCTGTACCAGACAACTCTAGCTGTAACCCCTCTTCTAAGAGCTTGTAAAGCTCCATCACGACTGGTCTCCGCTCTGCTGCTATATGGGATAAACTGCCTAGTGACTTCCGGCTTAGGGCGTCTGCCACAACATTCGCCTTTCCCGGATGATACTGGATCTTACAATCATAATCACTGAGCAATTCTACCCATCTTCTCTGCCTCAAATTCAGCTCTCTCTGGCTCAAGGTGTACTGTAAACTCTTGTGATCAGTGAAGATCTCGCATTTAACCCCGTAGAGGTAATGCTGCCACATCTTGAGTGCAAAAATAACTGCTGCCATCTCTAGGTCATGGGTAGGGTAATTCATCTCGTGCTTCTTCAACTGTCTAGAAGCATAAGCAATCACCCTATCACTCTGCATCAAAACACAACCCAATCCCACTCGAGACGCATCACAGAACACTGTGAACTCCTCATTACTGACAGGCAGAGCTAACACTGGTGCTGTTGTCAATCTCTTCTTGAGCTTCTCAAAGCTCTCTTCACACTAGTCTGACCAGACAAACTTCTGGTTCTTCTGAGTCAATTTGGTCATAGGAGCCGCTATCTTGGAGAAGTCCTGAACGAACCTCCTGTAGTAACCTGCCAGTCCCAGACAGCTTTTAATCTCAGTCACTGTAGTGGGTCTGGGCCAGTTAGCTACAGCCTCTATCTTTTTGGGGTCTACCTCAATACCCTCTACTGATACTACATGTCCCAAGAAGGAAATGCTCCTCAACCAAAACTCACACTTCGAGAACTTGGCATACAAACCATGCTCTCTCAGTGTCTGCAGAACTATCCTCAGATGCTGGGCATGCTCCTCTGCATCTCTGGAATACACTAAGATATCATTAATGAAAACAATGACAAAGTGATCCAGAAACTCACTGAAAACTCTGTTCATGAGATCCATGAATGCTGCAGGGGCGTTAGTCAACCCGAACGGCATCACTAAGAACTCATAATGCCCATATCTGGTCCTGAAAGCTGTCTTTGGCACATCTGCCTCTCTGACTCTCAACTGATGATACCCGGATCTCAGATCTATTTTAGAGAAACAACCTGCTCCAGCTAGCTGGTCGAATAGATCATCAATCCTAGGTAAAGGATGCCTATTCTTGATAGTGACCTTGTTCAATTGTCTGTAGTCGATACAAAGTCTAAGGGATCCATCCTTCTTTCGGACAAAGAGCACTGGAGCACCCCAAGGTGAGGTACTAGGGCGGATGAAACCCTTATCTACCAAATCTTGCAATTGCTCTTTCAACTCCTTTAATTCTGCTGGTGCCATCCTGTAGGGAGGAATAGAGATAGGTCTGGTATCAGGCAGCAAGTCGATTTCAAACTCTATCTCCCTACCAGGTGGTAGTCCTGGAAGTTTGTCTGGGAAAACATCTGGAAACTCTCGGACTACTGGTAGCGAAGCTGGTTCCCTAACCTGTCTGTCTAGCTCTCTCACATGAGCTAGAAACCCCTGATAACCCCTCCTAAGCAAACGACGAGCCTGAAGGGCTGAAATCAAACCTCTGGGTGTACCCCTCCTGTCTCTTCTGAAGACACACTCTGACCCATCCTGGTATCTGAGGCTAACTATCTTCTCTCTACAGTCCAAAGTAGCACTATATGCAGATAGCCAATCCATCCCTAGAATGACATCAAAATCTGTCAAGTCTAGAACCACAAGGTCAGCTGGAAGGCATCTACCCTCTATGAACACTGGACTGAAACGACAGACTGACACTGCCACTGATGGGTCACACTTGGGTCCACTGACTCAGAGAGGATACTCTAACTCAGAACTGATCAAACCCAATCTCTCTATGGCTCTCGAAGCAATAAAGGAATGAGAAGCACTGGGGTCCATCAAAGCATACACATCTGAACACCCAATGATGAGATTACCTGACACCACTGTGTTCGACGTGTTAGCCTCCTCCTGTGTCACAGTGAAAATCCGTGCTGGGGCTACCGGATTTCCACCTCGGGAACCTACTGCTGAAGTAGAGGTTGCCCCTCTCCCTCTACCTCTGCCACTACTCTGAGGCATGACTGGAGCTACTGGCTGTACAACTGGCTGTACCACACTGCCTGAACTCATCTGCTGGGATGGTGCAAAAGTCACCTGAGGACAATCCCGAGCAATATGCCCTTCCTGTCCACATCTATAACAAGCTGTAGATCCCAACCGACAAGCTCCTCCATGTGGTCTTCCGCATCTTCTGCATACTGGATAAGCTGTGCCAGAGCTTGAGCCACTACCTATTCCCAGACTAGCCTTGGCTTTACTCCAGAACTTATTCTTTAACCCTTTTGCTCTATCCCATCTCTTGCTGCTTGCAATTGCTAAACTGGGGGCCTTAGAACCCGAAGCCTGTGCCTTTGACTGTTTCTGAATATTGGCACTAGCTTCCATTTTCCTGGCTGCGTCCACTATAGTGTGGAATCTCTCCTTCTCTGCTAGAAGAATCAAGGAAGAATACCTGGGATGCAGTCTCATAGTATATCTCCTTGCCTTCTTCTGATCAGTATCATAGGCTTGACCCACATACTGAAGCAAATCCAGGAACTTATCTGTGAATTCATCAACACTCATTTCGTCTGTCTGTCTCAACTGTTCGAACTCTATTACTTTCATCTCCCTAGAACTGTCAGGAAAAGCCCACCCTGCAAATTCATTGGCGAACTCTCCCCATGACATACTGTTCATCCTGAGTTCCACATAATTCTTGAACCATTCTCTGGCTTTCTTGCATTTGAGTGTAAACCCTGCCATCTCAGTGGCTCTACTATCATCTGCTCCCAATTCACTGGTTATCATCCTAACTGATCTAAGGTATTCAAATGGATCATCTCCCGTATTGTATTTAGGAGCATCCAATTTCAAGTACTCTGTCATTTGCACTTTACCTCCAGATGAGCTAGGTTGATGTCTGTCAACAACAAGGGCTACTGGTTCTGGTGGTGATGGTACTGGGTCATTTAGCTCTGGGTGTGCTGCACTTGGATGGATAGGGGAAGGTGGATACATAGGATATGGTGGGTAATAATGAGGATAAGGCATATATGGCATGTAAGTAGGATATGGGACAAAACTAGAGTACTCCGACATACCTCCCATCGGATACTCTAGGTCCTGCGGAAAGGCTGGATAGCCAAAACCTAAGGCCTGAACGCCTCCCTGCGACTCTCCCATACCTTCCTCAAATCTGCCTACACCCATGCTGTCATCTCTAGACTGGTCAATCTCCATAGCCTCCCTCCTTTCCTCTGATCTTCCTCCCCTAGCCGTTCCCCTTCTGCTCTCGTCGACAGACCTTCTAGGGTCTATTGACGTACCTTCCCTGCTAGATCTCTAAGACCTTGCCCTCGGCAATGCAGGAGGACGAGCAGCTATTCTCTCACTATCTGGTGGGACTCCAGTCAATCGAGCTGATCGACGAGTTCCTCTCATCTTGACTCTGGAAAAAAACACATAATATAGCACTTTAGCACATAAACACATATCAATAACTCATGGCATTTCATAGCATCAAACAGATAGGACTCAATACCCTATCCTAGTGGACATGATTTCCTATTGTGCTTGACCACTTCTAACCTCTATGAGCCCGACATTCTCTCTATAGGTCCGATCATGTGAACCTAGGGCTCTGATACCAATCTGTAACGACCCCAAAATGGACCGTCACCGGCGCTAGGATTCAGATCGGCTTAAGGCCGCCAGAACCCGTAGCAAGCCTGCTATACTCTCTGAACACCTGTAAACAATCATACATGGTCATACATTTTCTGTGAAAATAAAAACTTTTCTCTGGACCAAGGCTTAACCTGTGCATGCACTATCTCTGTACTCTGTACCCCTGATTAGAGCTTGCTCTAGATGGGTTCATTCATACCTGTTAAGCCTGGTTTTTCACATACTCTATAAAACAGTTATACATAAACAGACCATGTATACAAAAGATTTACAACACAAAAATAACTAAGTCAAGCACAATTCTAACTTTATACACAACTGTTACATCTCTTGCAATTTACATGTCCACAATGTTCTATTACAAAACTCTTCTCTCTTCCTGTACTCTGCTGGACTTTCCCTGTACACTGTACACTGAACCTGCAAATCTGGGGTTAAGGGAGTGGGATGAGCTCTATAGCCCAGTGAGTAGAACAGTAAAATAGTCATTAACACATGCTCTGATGGAATGCATCAAACCACAGACAATCCACATCAAGGGTAAACCTATCACCACATAGTCCCGGTAACTCTGCCGTGCCAGGGCGTAGAATCGAGCACCTGGTCTTCTTGTCATATATGTATATGTGTATATAACACCTCTGTACTTACCATTGCCAGGGCGTAGTCAAAGGCTCCTGGACTTTGCTATACTTGCCAGGGCGTAGTCAAAGGCTCCTGGACTTCTCTATACCCGTCAGGGCGTAGTCAAAGGCTCCTGGACTTCTCTCAGAGACTATTGGATCATTCAGCATTCACCCACATCAATAAATAACTATGCAATGCAACATATTCGTGGATTCTAATACAAACAACCTACTGTATACTCATGATGCATGAACTATGCTAAAAGCATTTCATTTCTCAATTAAAAATATTAAGTTTAGTTCCACTCACCTTTGGCTAGCTTGACTGACTCTGCAGGCTCTGACAAACTCTGGCGCAGTACTCACTGCTGCTCTCTCTGGTTCCTCTGGTCTGTGTACGCACAGATAAACTCAAATGAGGGACCAAACTAACTTATAAACACCTCTATTTAATTCTCTAAGACTCCCCTTAAACTCACTCAAACATCCATGCAAAGCATGCAAGAGAAGGCTGGACAGAACACTTTCGGCGGCAGGTTCGGCGGCCGAAAGTCCTCTCCAGAGACGAAACTCATGCACCTTCGGCGGCCGAATCTCTACTTTCAGCAGCCGAACCCTTTCGGGGGCAAGTTTCGGAGGCTGAAAGGCACTCCAGAGACGAAAGTCTCTAACCTTCGGCGGCACCTTCGGCGGCCGAACTCCCCTCCAGAGCCGAAAGTCCAAAAGCTCGGGGGCAAGCTTAGGCAGCCGAAGCCACCTCCTCATGGGTTCGGCGGCCAAACCTGAGTTCATCCGCAAGGCAGAAACTTGCTCTGCCTCTCACCAAAAGCACAAAACTCTCCCAATCTCAACCACCTCAATTCCTCAACTTGCATACACCCAAGTATATGCTCAAAGGGGTCAAAAACTACCTAAAAACCCCAACAACACAAAACATAAAACACATATACAAGCTTTTCTCACAAAACCATCAAAAACTCTCTTTTACCCCTATTCATGCAACTCTCTCCCATAACCTCATAAAACCTTCAGAAAACATAAAAACAAGCTCAGGATCTTCACTTACCTCTTGAAACCAAGAAGATGAACAATCCTAACGTGGAGTTTTGGAGCAACTCTCCTTCAAACTCTCCAAACTTCAAAATTCAAGTTTCTAACTCAAAACCTTCAAAACAACATAAAAATCAATCAAATCTTTGCATGATTTAATGAAAACATGAAGAAAACTCTAAAAAGAACAGGGTCTCACCTCAGAAGGTAAAAGAAACGGTGATCTTATCATTTCAACCGACTGAGGGCCTTTTATAGGTGGCTGGCCAGACCACCTTCGGCGGTCACACGTGAAACCGAAAGCCATGCATGTTCGGCGGTCGAACCTCAACTTCGGCGGCCGAACCTGGCTTTTCTGCCTTGGTTCATTTCACTCAAAAACTCATTTCCTTATGTTTTAAAACTATGAAACATACCAAAACCTTTTAAAAACACATAAATCTAACCCTTCTAGAGACTCTCGGCATCTTAAACTCCATCGAAAAGTAGAATTCCGATGCCGAACTCTAGCCGGGTATTACATATAGAGTCCTGTCTTGATGAAAGTGTGATGATGTGTGATGCCATGACTGTATGCATGTGCATTGTTGATATGTTATGTGTGATCCACATGAACCATATGATGCTAATGTCTATATGATGAATGTTTCTTTTCAGAAGACAGGATGCGAGGCTCACGTCGATCTGCACGGTTGACTGGAGTTCCACTTGAAAATGAGGGTATGGATGCCCTCTCCCCTGCCGCTCCGTCAAGAGCACAGTCAAGTAGGACTAACAGGGGTGAAACGTCAAGGGACCCTAGAAGGACTTTTGATGTAAATAGAAGAAGAATAGATCCGAAAACAATGTCTACAGATATTAAGGAAACAGTAAGGGATGATCAGAGGAAAGATGGAAGTCTGGGTGTGAGTTTTGAAGGAGAGGGTATGGGAGAGTCTGAAGGAGGCGCTCAGGCCTCAGGATTTGCCTACCCACCTCAGCACCAACCTTACCCACAGGGACCCGGGTATCCGATGGGAGGAACATCGGATTACTCTAGCTATCACCCGTACCCCTCACACATGCCCTATCCTCCCTATTACCCACCATATCCACCTTATCCCATGTTTTCACCTCCACCCTTTTATCAGAATCTGGCAAACCCTAACCCAGGGAGTGTTGCACCACCTCCTCCCCCACCATCAGAACCAGTAATTCCTGAAGCTCAACCTCCCAAACCTAACCCATCAGCAGGGAAAAAGGTTAAAATTACAGATTATCTGAATGTCTACATATATCAAGGAAACAGTAAGGGATGATCAAAGGAAAGATGGAAGTCTGGGTGTGAGTTTTGAAGGAGAGGGTATGAGAGAGTCTGAAGGAGGCGCTCAGGCCTCAGGATCTGCCTACCCACCTCAACACCAACCTTACCCACAGGGACCCGCGTATCCGATGGGAGGAACATTAGATTACTCTAGCTACCACTCGTACCCCTCACACATGCCCTATCCTCCCTATTACCCACCATATCCACCTTATCCCATGTTTTCACCTCCACCCTTTTATCAGAATCTGGCAAAGCCTAACCCAGAGAGTGCTGCACCACCTCCTCCCCCACCATCAGAACCAGTAATTCCTGAAGCTCAACCTCCCAAACCTAACCCCTCAGCAGGGAAAAAGGTTAAAATGACATATTATCTGAAGTTGGATGCTCCTAAGTGTAAAGAAGGGGATGACTCGTTCGAGTACATTAAAGCAGTGAAAATGATAGCTAATGAGCTAGGGGCCAATGACAGTAGAGCCATTCAGATGGCGGGGTTCACTCTAGAGTGCAAGAAGGTAAAAGAGTGGTTCAAGAATTATGTGGACCAAAAACTGGACGACTTATCCTCGGAACAGTTTGCAAATGAGTTTGCAGGATGGGCCTTTCCAGACAATTCGAGGGAGTTGAAGGTAATATAGTTTGAACAGCTATGACAGACTGAAGAAATGAGTGTGGATGAGTACACAGATAAATTTCTGGAGTTGCTTCAGTTTGTGGGTCAGGCTTATGACACTAACCGGAAGAAGGCTAGGAGGTATACCATGAGACTCCACTCTAGGTATTCCTCCTTGATCTTAGCGGTAGAGAGAGAGAGTTTCCACACTATAGTGGATACAGCCAGAAAAATGGAGGCTAGTGCCATCATACGGGGAACAATAAAATAACAGGAGGCAAAGTCCCCGAGTTCCAAGACCTCGAGTACAAAAAGATTTGATCTCTCTTCTTTAATGCAGCTACCACGGGGAGTAAAAAGTGGAACAAATCCACTAGGAAGACTAAGAAGAACAAGTTTTGGAACAGGTTGAAGTATGGTCTGGGAATGGGTAGTGGTTCAAGCTCTGGTTCAGATAGCTCTGGATGTGTGAGGTGCTGTAAGCCGCACAAAGGGCTTTGTCGGTTTGGGACTACAACTTGTTATAGATGTGGTCAAGAGGGGCACATGACACATGAGTGTCCCAATGCAGCTAGAATGACTCAGTCCCAACAGACAGCTTCTGGCAGCGTAGCTCAGCCAGCAGCTTTAGCCACATCACATGGTAAAGGGCGAGGTAGAGGGAGAGGGACAACCTCTTCTTCAGCAGGTTCCCAAGGGGAAGGTCCTTCAGGTCCAGCACGGATCTTCACCGTGTGATAGCGATTGTCGAAGCCGTCAAAAATAAACCTATTAAACAATCAACAATTAACTTGTAGATAGTGGCAATAGGGTCGAACCACAGGGATTTGATACTACGGATTTTCTTAATAATGACTTGGACAAGTAAATAACAAATAATTAAAAGAGGGGGGTTTTGTTTTGATGATTAAAACTAAATAGCAAGAGAAAGCAATAATTTAAATAGATGAGAATTTCAATAGGATAAGAATTCTAGTTGAAGCGTGGATCTATTTCAGTTTGTTTAGAATTGATCATTGATCTTTTTGATACTCTTATTTATTTCAATAAGTTAGTTTAGGACGTGGAAGACGCTTCTCACAATCCAAATTCCTCCTTAGTTTTAGTTTGATTAGGAAACGTTTGCTAATCAAACTCTAGTTAATAAGTTGCCAAGGAACGTCCTTGGGGCTTTTAGCATCGAACAACTGTTAACTGCATTAGGACTTAGAGAAACCCAACTCTAACCTTGCCAACCGCGTGGTCAAGTTTAGATTATGCAACTGATTATACTTGTGTTTAAACAATCTAAGCAATTACGGACCTAAATTATTCAAACAATATATTACTCAAGCAATTAAAAGCAACATGCCTTAATTGATTCTAAAAGCAAAGCAATAATTATAGAAAGATCAAGTTGCATAAATATTGAAATCAAATAAGAGTTTAATAATGGAGTTTTAAATCTCCCAATTCATCACAAATCTGAATATCCCCAATTTCAACTAGAAAAGATGGAATTTAGCCACTCATGGTGGACAAAATCACAGAAGAAAGAAGAAAGGAAGATGGAAAGGCTGCCGCAGACTTGCTGCTGTAATTCTGCAGTGATTCTGCTGTGGAGAGAAGATGATGATGCTGGGTTAGATGTTGTCTCCTTTTATAGCTTGAGAGTTTTAATCCAATTAGGGTTTGGAAATCCCCATCTTGACTTGGTCTTTTGTGGTCTTTGATTCCTCTTTGGATCTTGTATTTAATTGTGAATGGAATTCCTCAAGTGAAAGACCCTTTTCGTGGCTCTTGGGACTGATCTTGCAGTGTTTGAAATGGATTTGGACTTCTCCACTTTTGAATTTTGGTTTTCTGCACATTTTCCCACTTCTGCTGTCCTTCTCTGCGTCAAAGTGATTTGGGTGGGTGATTTGGGCAGATCACTTGCCCAAATCGTTTCTGTGAGCTTCCAGGTTTCTGCCTCAGCTTCCTCTGCTTGATTTGGCCAAATCACTCTGACCCAATCACTTTTTCAGCTTTTTCTGCACTTTTTCTCCAACTTTCCATTTTCTTCCTTTCCTGTAAAAACATAACAAAAACCATAAATGAAGCTGGAAAATGTGTATTTAAGCAATAATAAAGATAATAAAAATGTGGCTAAATTATGTTTGATCAAATACCCCCACACCTAGCTTTTTGCTTGTCCTCAAGCAACAAACAACTTAGTCAATCAAGCTCTTTTTTCTTTTGAGCCTAAGTACCACTTAATCAGCCCCCCCTAGACTCCCAAATTAAAGTATCACAGTATAGAGTACATGCACTAAGGTTGTTCTCCCTTTTCCTTTTTTCCTTTCACCTACCATGGCCAAAAGAAAGGTTTTTGGTTCAATCATGCTTATTCTTTTGTTTTAATCTTGATGCAACCCTCTAAGAGTAACTTGCCCTTCTTTTTAAACACACTTTTTATTCAGCAGCACTTTTTCTTTATTCTTGCCTGAAAAAGTCATCAACATTTTTACGCGAAGGTGCATATTGGTGATACCCACTTCCAGTTACTCAGTTAGTCACTTGTTCAAGTGGCTACTAGCTCTGTTCATAGCTCATTTGACCATTGGAACAGGTTTATGATTTGTGCTTTGTGCTGGTTTTTCTTTTTCTTTTCTTTTCATAATAGTTTGGGCAAATCAGCTCATAGGGAGTTACACTAACTTTTTATTTGCATGTATTTATATTTTTATTTCCCTTGACCACAGCAAATTTAAGGATTCAATTCAAGAAAAAAACTTCCAAAGTGAAGGTAGCACACTGTAATTGATTCAATTTAGGCTTAAAGGGGTGGAAAATCAATGGGGTCATGAGATAGGAAGCTTTTTTTACCTTGTTATCTATGCTGAGTAGAGCAAAAGCTAAGACAAAATTCTGTGTGTGTCCAGAAAGTGAAAAATGTGTGCAAAAGAAAAATGTGTGAAAAGAAAAAAAAATTTTGGTGTATGTCATAGGGCAAAAAGATGCAAAGAGAGACAAAAAGAAAGCAAAATATAGTGCAAAAATAATCCAACAGTACCCCCACACCTACTGCAAACATTGTCCTCAATGTTTAAACAAATATATAAAAAAATTAAGAAGGAAAGAGAAAGGGACTTCCTGGCCTGTGGGTGATTTGGCCAGGTGATTTGGGCAAATCACTCGGCCAAATCACTGTCTGTCATGGCTTGTAGGCAGGAAGTGGTCCACCAGCAGTTGCAACAGGTGCTCCATATGATGTATTATGTCCTCTATTCTGCTGAGACGAGCCTCTACTGTCTGGTCTTAAGGTGCTTCTGGTGGTACCTCATCTGCTTCTTGCTGTGGTGCCTCTTCTGCTGTCTCCTATACTGTCATCTCTGCTGTAGTTAAGTTTTGCTGATTTTCCCATCGATTTGCACAAATCACCTCTGCTGGGTTGCCTCCCAGTAGCGCCCTAGTTTAAAGTCGCGAGCTGGACTTTTCTGACTTGAAAGGCTCAAGTAATGGGGGGAGGGAAAAGGATCCCAACAGAATTAAGTAAGAAGTGCAGCACACCTTTCATTTTGGTTATAACCCATCCTATTTTTTTCATGTACTCATGAAGTAACATGATTAGTTTTTTCTCTTTCAAGTGAGTTGTGCTTCTAGCCTCTATGTTTGAATTTTTGAGGTGATTAGGCAGCACTTTGAACTCCAATTCATATTTCTCCATAAAAGGTGGCTGCAATCTGGTACTAAACTTGGGCAAATCAAATTCTGCTTGCACTGATGATTTGGGCAAATCAAAATCTGTCTGCATTGTTGATTTGATTTCTGCCAGTTCAAGTGATTTGGGCAAATTAGATTTTGTCTGTACAAGTGATTTGGGCAAATCGCCTCTAGACCAGTTTGTGCAGCATGCTGTCTCTTCCGTTTCTTTCAAATTTTTCCTGTTCTCCTCATCCTCCTGGCTAGTGTCCCTTGGTATTTGTTTGACAGCATCAAGCAAAGGTATATTGATCTCCACTTTGCGAAAGGTTGCAAGTATTTATTTCTCTTCTTTTTCTTTTTGTGATCTTGCAAATCTCTTGGGAAAGGGGGGAGGTACCTTGAATTTTTCTGCTGGTTGCTGTATTTTCTGCCTATGACTGGATTCTACCTGATCTGTTGATTTGGGCAGATCGACTTCTGCCTTCTCTGGTGATTTGGGCAGATCGCTACTGTTGGGCAGCTTAGTCTGCCTAGCAATTGGGTTAGTGATTTGGGCAGATCGACTGCCCTTATCACTTTCTGGCAGATTCTGTTCAATGACCTATTTTTGCATTTTCTCAGGCCTGCTATCTTACAGCTCTTTGCCACTCCTCAATGTGATAACACTAGCATTTTGCCTTGGATTTATCTCAGTTTGGGAGGGTAGTTTTCCTTGAGACTCAAGTTTGCTCACTGAAGTGGCCATTTGGCTCATTTGTTGCTCCAGATTTTGCACCGTATTTGCTAAGGACTTCACAATCTCTTCAAGAGGTGTGTTGGACTTTTGAGGTGCAGCTTGAGGTTGATTTCTTTGCTGGTAGCTTGGATATTGGTTGCCCCTTGCATAACTGAAATTTGGATGGTCCCTCCAACCTGGGTTGTAGGTGTTAGAATAGGGATCATACCTCCGTTGCCCATTAAATCCTCCTACTTGCTGGTCCTCTTCTTGAAGGGAGGGACATAGGTCAGTAGGGTGGCTCAAGTTTCCACATATTCCATATGGTTTGGGTTGCTGAATCTGTTGGACTTGTTGGGCTTGTTGGGCTTGACCCACAACAAGGCTACGAACAGCATTGGTGAGATCAAAAATTTAGGATGCTAAAGTGGATGTACTCACCTCATTCACCCTTCTTGGTGGCTGTTCTTGGTCTCCAAATTGTTGTGAGGCTGCTGCCATGGTGGAAATTAAATCCCTTATGGCTTGAGGTGACTTGTATTCAATTGATCCTCCACATGCTGCATCTATGAACTTTCTTTCCGAAGGTAGCAAACCTCCATAGAAGTATTCAATGAGTGACTTATCAGAGATGTCATGTTGAGGACAGCTTGTGCACAATCGATTGAATCTTTTCCAATATTCATATAGCTCTTCATAATCCTTTTGCTTGATGCAACTGATCTCTCTTTTGATGCCAATAGCTTTTGAGGTTGGGAAGTATTTGCTCAAGAAGACTCTCACCATCCCATCCCATGAAGTGATGGATCCAGGTGGTAAATAGAACAACCATTCTTTGGCAAAATCATCAAGAGAAAAGGGAAAAGCTCTTAATTTAACATGCTCTTCGGAAATACCTTGAGCCCTCATTGTTGAGCACACAATGTGAAATTCTTTGAGGTGCTTGTGTGGATCCTCATTTTTTAGACCTCTGAATTTTGGAAGGAGATGAATTAATCCGGTTTTGAGCTTAAAAGGGGCTGTCAAAGGTGGGTAAGTGATGCACCATAGTTCTTGATCATTCAAGGGTGTTGCTAGTTCGCGAAGAGTTTTTTCTTGTGCCATTGGAGCTCTTGCCTCAACGTTTTTAGCTTCAAATTCAGCAAGGACAGCAGCTGTGTAACAGCCCGGAAACCGGTACCCTTCTATAACGGCTCCAAACTGCTCGGCACTAGGATCCAGATCGGCTTAAGGCCGCCGGGACCCGTAGTAAGCCTCTATACATCCTGAACTTTAGGTATAATCCCGTGCATGATCAAACTTTTTCATAAAACTTAAGCTTTGGTCTCATAAAAACCTTTAAACTTGTTTTCCTTACCTCAGCTTGACCTATGCATGAAAACATAGAACCTCATACCAAATGGGTCATCAAGCTTGCTTTAAAACATATCCGCTTTGGGTCAAGGGATTGGAACCCTTTCTTCCCTCACGGGCCATTCAAAACTCATAACATTTGAAACATTTTCTCAAGATCATGCATAACAAAAAGGGATTTACCAACTCTCTAGGCAAAGCACAATTCTATACATCTCATGCTACAACACATGGTATATCTATACTTTTCTTAACTTGGCTCTATCTCTTTATAACATTACTCTTTCTACTCATTCATATGCTCACAACATGTCCATACATCGTCATCATCATCATGTCCACAACTAAACTATACAAGCATACAAAGCATTCATAGCATTACATAACATATCATCTCTTTAGCAACTTACATCACATACTATCTCCATAAACATATACAATAAGCATCTCTCCTTATACATAAACATAAACAGAACAAGCTAAGCTATTACAACCAAACATGGCAACCCATGCTTGAACCTCTTCTATCCCATAGTTCTTCTGACTTACTCTGGCTTGACATACTCTGGCCCTGCAAAACTGGGGTTAAGGGAATGGGGTGAGCTACAAGAGCCCAGTGAGTAGAAACAGAGAAAAACATTTGATTTAGTTCCTCCATTTTTAGGTATATTATTATGCCTTTTATTGTTCCACCCTTTTTATGTATTTTATTATAAAGACATTTTATTCAATTATTCTTCTTATTCATGCTTTCATGAAATGCGTCATATCACAATTATATCACAACAAACATCTCACCCCCGCTTGAGTTCATACTAGCAAATCTCTTCCTCTTGCGGGTGATTTTAGAGGGTTCACGTAACGTCCTTCCCCTCAGGGTTAGACATGACCCCAACGTTCCCTCTGTCAAAACTTGGCCCCGAAGGAGCTCTCATGGGGCTTTCCTATATGTACTCGCCCGATTGACAAAGACTCATTGACAGACTTGCGGGCTATTGAGGTCGCCTTGGTCCACCCATCACATCATATACATAGCACATTATGCAATGCGTCACCTTCGTGAAACTAGTGCAATCATCCTATAACATATAAACATGGTGCATGGGCATGGTGAAGCTAATGCAATCATCCTATTACATAACATGATGTATGAGTATGCTTTAGGCATTAGATTTCTTTTAACGTAAAAGATTAAGTTTAGTTCTACTCACCTGAAGCCACTGCTCAACAAACTCTGGGTCAACTAGCACTGAAGCTAGACACCTCTCCTCAGGTCCAATCCTACACAGATGGACTCACATGAGGTACTAAACACATTCTAACAACTCATAAGAAACTCCCCAAAAACCCCTCTAAACATCACTTAAACATGCATGGAAAACACCCAAGAAACGGCTGGACAGGGCACTTTCGGCGGCACCTTCGGCGGCCGAAAGTCTCCTCCAGAGACGAAACTCGGGTAGGTTCGGCGGCACCTTCGGCGGCCGAACCCTCTCTCCAGAGACGAAAGTCAGGCACTTTCGGCGGCCGAACATTGCCTTCGGCGGCCGAAAGTCTGCTTTCAAGCCACAACTCAACTTTCGGGGGCAAGGTTAGGCGGCCAAACCATGCATCCAAAGGCATGTTCGGCGGCCGAAACCACCTTCGGCGGCCGAACCTGAGTTCATCAGAACTCAGCCTTTGCACACCAGCCTCCAAAACCTTCCAAAACACCCCAAACCTCACGTACTCTCTCCCAAGCATGCATACACACTCCCACAAGCAAAGAGAGCAAAGAAACTAACTTAAACTCCTCAACACATCATCACATAACATACATTGGGCATAAAACCCACATAAACCCTAAACATGCATCTCTACCCATACTCAAACATTAAAACCTTCATAAAACTTCATAAAAACACTAGGGAAGCAAAGATCTACACTTACCTCTTGAAGATTGAGGGTGGTGTGATCTCTAACTCGGAGGTGTGGAGAATCCAAGCTCCAAAGCTCCAAGTTCCCAAAACTTCTATTTTAGCTTCAAAACTTCAAACCAAGGGTAGATCTTATGAAAACTTGAAGGATTTTGAAGAGAAGACACACAAGCAACCAAGGGAGGGCAGAAACTCACCTGAGTTCGAGAATGGGGAGAAAACTCGCCCATTTCCGATCTGAGGGCTCTTTATAGGTAGCCTGGTCATCAATCTTCGGCAGCCTAACGTGCCCCCTAAACTCATGCATGTTCGGCAGCCGAACCTCACTTTCGGCGGCCGAACCTTGGCTTGCTCCCACAAGACTTTCGGAGGCCAAAGGCGCTCCCGAAGCCTTCACATGTTCGGCGGCCGAACTTCACTTTCGGCGGCCGAACCTGGCAAACGCCTCCTTGCTCTTTCTCTTCAAAAACTCAACTCTTTTCTATTTAAAACCATAAAACACTTAAAAACATTTTAGAAAACTTTTCCTTTACCCTTGCTCTACCCCCCCAAAGAGGATCCGACACCCGAGATTCCACCGGACGGTAGGAATTCCGATGTCTGAACGAGCGGGGTCTTACATTCTTCCCCCCTTACAGAACATTCGTCCCCGAATGTTCAAACAAAAACACACAAACAAACAAAACCTCAAACTTGCGCTTGAACGCCACAAGCTTCTGCTGCGCTACTCTGATCCTTCTCTTCTTCTTCCTTCACCGATCTTGCTCTTCTCTTCTGCTTTCTATTCTACTCTTACTCTTCTCTGCTATACTTTTACCCTCTATTCTGTCACAAATCTCTTCTCTAAGCTTCACAACCTAAAACCGAATCTCAGATCTAGGAAAACAACCGACTCTTGTTAGCTGATCCCGTAGATCGTCAATCCAAGGTAGAGGTTGCCTACTCCCGGTAGTAACCCTGCACAACTGCTGACAGTCGCTACAAGGGTTCAAGGATCCATCCTTCCTTTCCCTCACAACTCTGGAGCGTTCCAGGGTGAGGTACTGAGTCAGATAAAACCCCTGAACACTCGCTCTATCTATGGCACTAGGGCTGGTTCCTAGACCTGCCTGCTCAGCTCACAAACCCGAGCTAGAACTCTCTACTAACCACTCCTATACACTCTACGAGCCTGACAGCTGACATCAAACTTCTAGGCATCCTACACGATCCCCTCTGGAACCTACCTCGGATCCATCTTGAACTGTGATCCTGACTACCTTGCGCTGCAGACGCAGATAGCATTAGCACCACAAGTAGAAAACCAATCCATTCCCCGAATGACATCCAGACACTCAAGTCTAGGACCTCAAAATCGGGTGGAAGGCATCTACTCTCAATGACACTGGACTGATCCTCTGCTCAGATGAATCCTACCCGGGTCTATTAACCCAAAGAGAACACTCTACACCCAGATGCTATCAATTCAACCGTCTGAGGGCTCCTAGAGCAACGAACAAGAACACACCAGAGGTACAAAACACACACATCAGAACACGAACAAGTGAGTGTACCTGGCACCACTGTGTCCGATGTGTCTGCTCCTCTTCCTTGCTCACTGGTCTGAGCCACATTACTTGGAGCTAACCGCTGGGACCGTATCATCCTGGGTGCAGTAGGACACTCACGTGCTATGTGCCCCTCCTGTCCGCACCTATAACAAGCTGTTGTCCCATAACGGCAGACTCCCTTGTGCGACCTTCCGCACCTCATACATCTTGTAGTGCCTCGACCAGAACTCGAACCATCTTCAACATCTAGCCTAAACCTCTTCCACAGCCTACCCTCTCTAGTCTTGCCCCATTGCTTAGGGGTTCTGGTTCTTCCCCACTTTCTACCTCTCTTGGTAGCTGTACTCATCATGGAGGGATCAACTTCTCCTGAACTTGAACTCTTAGAATCCTTAGACTTTTCCATACTTTCCTCATCCATGTTCACTTGCAAACTAACATCCCTCCTCTGCACCATAACTTCTCTGCTGACTTCAACAAACCTTTCAGGGTCTCTTGCTCTGTCATCTCCACCTGACCTCGCAAGGGAAAAAGGCTCACTTTCCCACTCAGATGGATCTGACTCCATAGAGCTCCTAGCACCTTGCATCTCAGCTTGTCTGAAACACAACAGGCACACAAGCACACATAAGCATCACATCATATCATATGGTCCATGACAAACACATGAACTCACAACACATAGCACAAAGGCAAACATAAGCATCACATCACATAGCATGTCATCATATCATATGGTCCATGTGATAAACACATGACCCCTCATGCAACATATATCATGGATGAACCTGTCACCTACAGCCTACAACATAGCAAAACATGCCATGACCAACTGTGCCAAGGGCCACTCTTGGTCGCTCAGCTCATCTCATATCAGTACATATCGTGCCATCTCGCAGCTAAGGGACTAGCAACATCCATAATACAACATAAATGCACATGCATCACACATGGCATTACACATCATCAAGCAAGACAGGACTCCTCATCCTATCCTAGTGGACATGATCTTACTCTTAATCTCTCTTAATGTGCTTGCCCTCCTAACATCTAGCACAACCTCTTTCCGATGTCTGAGCATCTTCGCATCAAAACACCGTACTCTTGAGGCCCTATGCTCTGATACCAACTGTAACAGCCCGGAAACCGGTACCCTTCTGTAACGGCTCCAAACTGCTCGGCACTAGGATCCAGATCGGCTTAAGGCCGCCGGGACCCGTAGTAAGCCTCTATACATCCTGAACTTTAGGTATAATCCCGTGCATGATCAAACTTTTTCATAAAACTTAAGCTTTGGTCTCATAAAAACCTTTAAACTTGTTTTCCTTACCTCAGCTTGACCTATGCATGAAAACATAGAACCTCATACCAAATGGGTCATCAAGCTTGCTTTAAAACATATCCGCTTTGGGTCAAGGGATTGGAACCCTTTCTTCCCTCACGGGCCATTCAAAACTCATAACATTTGAAACATTTTCTCAAGATCATGCATAACAAAAAGGGATTTACCAACTCTCTAGGCAAAGCACAATTCTATACATCTCATGCTACAACACATGGTATATCTATACTTTTCTTAACTTGGCTCTATCTCTTTATAACATTACTCTTTCTACTCATTCATATGCTCACAACATGTCCATACATCGTCATCATCATCATGTCCACAACTAAACTATACAAGCATACAAAGCATTCATAGCATTACATAACATATCATCTCTTTAGCAACTTACATCACATACTATCTCCATAAACATATACAATAAGCATCTCTCCTTATACATAAACATAAACAAAACAAGCTAAGCTATTACAACCAAACATGGCAACCCATGCTTGAACCTCTTCTATCCCATAGTTCTTCTGACTTACTCTGGCTTGACATACTCTGGCCCTGCAAAACTGGGGTTAAGGGAATGGGGTGAGCTACAAGAGCCCAGTGAGTAGAAACAGAGAAAAACATTTGATTTAGTTCCTCCATTTTTAGGTATATTATTATGCCTTTTATTGTTCCACCCTTTTTATGTATTTTATTATAAAGACATTTTATTCAATTATTCTTCTTATTCATGCTTTCATGAAATGCGTCATATCACAATTATATCACAACAAACATCTCACCCCCGCTTGAGTTCATACTAGCAAATCTCTTCCTCTTGCGGGTGATTTTAGAGGGTTCACGTAACGTCCTTCCCCTCAGGGTTAGACATGACCCCAACGTTCCCTCTGTCAAAACTTGGCCCCGAAGGAGCTCTCATGGGGCTTTCCTATATGTACTCGCCCGATTGACAAAGACTCATTGACAGACTTGCGGGCTATTGAGGTCGCCTTGGTCCACCCATCACATCATATACATAGCACATTATGCAATGCGTCACCTTCGTGAAACTAGTGCAATCATCCTATAACATATAAACATGGTGCATGGGCATGGTGAAGCTAATGCAATCATCCTATTACATAACATGATGTATGAGTATGCTTTAGGCATTAGATTTCTTTTAACGTAAAAGATTAAGTTTAGTTCTACTCACCTGAAGCCACTGCTCAACAAACTCTGGGTCAACTAGCACTGAAGCTAGACACCTCTCCTCAGGTCCAATCCTACACAGATGGACTCACATGAGGTACTAAACACATTCTAACAACTCATAAGAAACTCCCCAAAAACCCCTCTAAACATCACTTAAACATGCATGGAAAACACCCAAGAAACGGCTGGACAGGGCACTTTCGGCGGCACCTTCGGCGGCCGAAAGTCTCCTCCAGAGACGAAACTCGGGTAGGTTCGGCGGCACCTTCGGCGGCCGAACCCTCTCTCCAGAGACGAAAGTCAGGCACTTTCGGCGGCCGAACATTGCCTTCGGCGGCCGAAAGTCTGCTTTCAAGCCACAACTCAACTTTCGGGGGCAAGGTTAGGCGGCCAAACCATGCATCCAAAGGCATGTTCGGCGGCCGAAACCACCTTCGGCGGCCGAACCTGAGTTCATCAGAACTCAGCCTTTGCACACCAGCCTCCAAAACCTTCCAAAACACCCCAAACCTCACGTACTCTCTCCCAAGCATGCATACACACTCCCACAAGCAAAGAGAGCAAAGAAACTAACTTAAACTCCTCAACACATCATCACATAACATACATTGGGCATAAAACCCACATAAACCCTAAACATGCATCTCTACCCATACTCAAACATTAAAACCTTCATAAAACTTCATAAAAACACTAGGGAAGCAAAGATCTACACTTACCTCTTGAAGATTGAGGGTGGTGTGATCTCTAACTCGGAGGTGTGGAGAATCCAAGCTCCAAAGCTCCAAGTTCCCAAAACTTCTATTTTAGCTTCAAAACTTCAAACCAAGGGTAGATCTTATGAAAACTTGAAGGATTTTGAAGAGAAGACACACAAGCAACCAAGGGAGGGCAGAAACTCACCTGAGTTCGAGAATGGGGAGAAAACTCGCCCATTTCCGATCTGAGGGCTCTTTATAGGTAGCCTGGTCATCAATCTTCGGCAGCCTAACGTGCCCCCTAAACTCATGCATGTTCGGCGGCCGAACCTCACTTTCGGCGGCCGAACCTTGGCTTGCTCCCACAAGACTTTCGGAGGCCAAAGGCGCTCCCGAAGCCTTCACATGTTCGGCGGCCGAACTTCACTTTCGGCGGCCGAACCTGGCAAACGCCTCCTTGCTCTTTCTCTTCAAAAACTCAACTCTTTTCTATTTAAAACCATAAAACACTTAAAAACATTTTAGAAAACCTTTCCTTTACCCTTGCTCTACCCCCCCAAAGAGGATCCGACACTCGAGATTCCACCGGACGGTAGGAATTCCGATGTCTGAACGAGCGGGGTCTTACAAGCTGGTTCAAGAACAATGGCTGCTGCATTTTCTGCCTCTTTAGGTGCTGCTATGACTGTCTTTATAGCAGCTGGTTCAGTTGCTGTTGTAACGACCCGAAAATCGGACCGCTACCGGCACTAGGATCCAGATCGGCTTAAGGCCGCCGGGACCCGTAGCAAGCCTAACATACATCCTGTGAACCTGTTTAATCCCATACATGATCAACAACATACATAAAAATTAAAACTTTTCTTTTCATTCATGAACCAAACTCAACCTGTGCATGCATTAACGTAGACATTAACATTAACCCCACCATGGAGTCCTCATCAATGCTCCAAAGGGGTACCATAATCATGCATTAAGTTTGCTAAAACATAAACATCAATAAAAGATCATGCATTCATAAAGGGATTACACAGCTAGGGTCAAGCACACTTCTAAACCTCAATACCGTCATTACATTACATAACTCAATATTACATTACAACATCCATCATGTCCCTTACTAGCTATTACATAACCAAAACTTTACTCTATCTGACCTCCTGCTCTAACCTATACCTGCAAACCTGGGGTTAAGGGAACGGGGTGAGCTAAAAAGCCCAGTGAGCAGAACCATAAAATATTTTAATTATTCATGCTTTCATGGAATGCATCATAGCACAGACATTTCACATCAAGGACGGACTTGTCACCAATAACTCTCATTTCTCATAAACAATCATACATTTGCCCGGACGCGTGGCATGGGCAGCGCGGGACTTTCTGTCATGGTGCCAGGACGCGTGGCATGGGCAGCCCTGGACTTTCTGGGTTACATACTGAGAGCTAGTGGGTCATCCAACATCCATCCACATCAACAGTATAAATGCAATGCATCATATTCGTGATTACTAATGCAATACAACCTACATAACATGGCATTTATGATGCATGGATCATGCTAAACATTTTATTAAATTTAAAGCATAGTTCTGTTCTACTCACCTCTGGCTGATGTTCTAGGGACTCTGAAGCAGCTAGCACTGCTGACCTCCTCGGTTCCTCGGGTCCGAACCTACACAGGTGGACTCAGATGAGGGACCAAACATACATAAACATAACTCTAAAACATCCCCCAAAAACCCCCTAAAACACCTCAAAACGATCATAGAAAACATGCAAGAAATGGCTGGACAGGGCACTTTCGGCGGCAGGTTCGGCGGCCGAAAGTCCCTCCAGAGCCGAAAGTCAGGCAGGTTCGGCGGCACCTTCGGCGGCCGAAACTCCCAGACAGAGACGAAACTCATGCATGTTCGACGGCACTTTCGGCGGCCGAAACTGCCCTCCAGAGACGAAAGTCCTCTTTCGGGGGCAGGCTTCGGCAGCCGAAGGCTGCCTCTACAAGCGGGTTCGGCGGCCGAAAGTCCATTCGGCGGCCGAACCTGAGTTTCTCCAAAGTGGCAGAAACTCAACTCCAACATGCACAAACGCCTCCCAAACCTCTCAAACATGCATAAACCTGATCTACAACATGCATACTCAAGCAAACAAGCTCCTAGGGGCTTCAAACTATCTTAAACCCCAACTACAACACATCAAGCAACCACAAACATCATACATTGCTCAAAAACTTAACACAACCCATAAAACCAACCAAAACCTAAACATGCATTTCTACCCCATAGATCAACTTAAAACTTGTTTAAAACATACAATGAGCTCAAGATCAGCCCTTACCTCTTGAAGATCGAGAGGAAAACGACCCTAGCTCGGAGATGGGAGAGATTGAGTTTCTTGAACTTCAAAAGCTCCAAAACTTGTTTTATACTCGAAAATCTTCAAAACAAAGTGAAAACTTGTGAAAATCTTGAAAGATCTGAAGGAAGCACTAAAAATTGGTGAGGGACGGCGGAGAGCTCACCTTGGCCGAAAATGGGGAGAAAAGCTCGCCCATTTCGGCTAAGGGACCCCTTTATAGGTGGCTGGCCAGGCCACATTCGGGAGCCGAACGTGCCCCCGCATGCATGCCATGTTCGGCGACCGAACATAAGGTTCGGCGGCCGAACCTAGACTTCCCTCACTCATGGTTTCGGGGGCCTAAGGCACACCCGAAGCGCATGCACATTCGGCAGCCGAACTTGAGGTTCGGCGGCCGAACCTGGGTCTTCCTCCAAGATTATTTTCATGAAAAAACTCATTCTTACTTGATTAAAACCATAAAATACATTAAAACATTTTATGAAAACATGACTTTACCCTTCTAGAGGTTTCCGACATCCGAGATCCCACCAGACGGTAGGGATTCTGATACCGGAGTCTAGCCGGGTATTACATTCTTCCCCCCTTAAGAACATTCGTCCCCGAATGTTCACCAACAAACATGGCATGGCATAAAACATACACATTAACATAAAACACATAATACTTACTTCAAAAGAGATGAGGATATTGCTGGAGCATGGACTCCCGTGTCTCCCAGGTACACTCCTCTATGTTGTGGTGATTCCAAAGGACTTTCACCATCGGGATTTCCTTGTTTCTTAACTTCCTGATCTGGGTGTCTAAGATCCGTACTGGCTGTTCAACATAGGTGAGATCTTCTTGGATCTCCACATCAGGCTCACTAAGAACCTTGCTCGGATCTGACACGAACTTTCTTAACATGGAAACATGGAAAACCGGATGGATTCTCTCCATTGAAGCAGGCAAGTCCAGCTTGTACGATACATTCCCAATCTTTTGCAAGACTTCAAAGGGTCCGATGTACCGTGGGGCCAGCTTACCTTTCTTCCCGAACTGAATCATCCCTTTCATTGGAGACACCTTGAGCAATACCAAATCCCCCTCCTGAAACTCTACTTGTCTTCTGCGGATGTCTGCATAACTCTTCTGCCTGCTTGCAGCAGTCTTGATCCTTTCTCTGATTATGGGCACCACCCTGCTGGTGATCTCTACTAGCTCAGGCCCTGCCAAGGCCTTTTCCCCAACTTCTTCCCAGCATACAGGTGACCTGCACTTCCTTCCATACAAAGCTTCATACGGGGCCATCCCTATGCTAGCATGATGGCTGTTATTGTAGGCAAACTCCACCAAAGGTAGATGCTGCCTCCAAGAACCGCCAAGTCCAGTACACACATTCTGAGCATATCCTCTATTGTCTGGATGGTCCTCTCTGACTGTCCGTCCGTTTGTGGATGGAAAGCAGTGCTAAAATCCAACCTGGTACCCATAGCGTTCTGCAGACTCCGCCAAAACCTAGAGGTGAACTGGGGCCCTCTATCAGATACTATTGAAACAGGAACCCCATGCAGCCTGACAATCTCATCTACATACACCTGCGCCAACTTGTCCACAGAGTAGTTGCTCCTGACTGGGATGAAGTGAGCAGATTTGGTGAGTCTGTCCACGATCACCCATATGGAGTCTAATCTGTTGGACGTCGCCGGTAACCCCACCACGAAGTCCATAGCTATATTCTCCCATTTCCACTCTGGAATAGGTAGTGGGTTAAGCATTCCCGCCGGCTTCTGATGTTCCAGCTTCACCCTCTGACACACTTCGCAGGCTAACACGAACTGTGCCACTTCTCTCTTCATAGCTGGCCACCAATAGACCTTCTTCAGATCTTGATACATCTTGGTGGCTCCAGGGTGAACGTTCTATCTGGCATTATGAGCTTCTCTCATAATGTCTTCTTTTAGCCCTATGTCATCTGGTACACAAAGTCTGCTCCCATAGCGGAGGATCCCCTTGCTGTCGAATCTGTACTCACTATCTTTGCCTGACTGAACAGTCCTGGCAATCTTCACTAACTCTGGGTCCTCATGCTGTTTCTAAGCCACCTGCTCCAGAAACACGGGTGCCACTCTCATCTAAGCAATCAAAGCACCTGTACCAGACAACTCCAACTGTAGAACTTCATTCATGAGCTCGAAGAGCTCCCTCACTACTAGCCTCCTCTCTGCTGAAATATGGGACAAACTGCCAAGTGATTTCCGGCTTAAGGCGTCCGCCACAACATAAAAGGAAAATACATTAGTTAGATCAAATCCCCAGCAACGGCGCCAATTTTTTATAGCGGTTGTCGAAGCCGTAAAAAATAAACCTATTAAACAATCAACAATTAACTTGTAGATAGTGGCAATAGGGTCGAACCACAGGGATTTGACACTACGGATTTTCCTAATAATGACTTGCACAAGTAAATAACAAATAATTATAAGAGGGGGGTTTTGTTTTGATGATTAAAACTAAATAGCAAGAGAAAGCAATAATTTAAATAGATGAGAATTTCAATAGGAGAAGAATTCTAGTTGAAGCGTGGATCTATTTCAGTTTGTTTAGAATTGATCATTGATCTTTTTGATACTCTTATTTATTTCAATAAGTTAGTTTAGGACGTGGAAGACGCTTCTCACAATCTAAATTCCTCCTTAGTTTTAGTTTGCTTAGAAAACGTTCGCTAATCAAACTCTAGTTAACAAGTTGCCAAGGAACGTCCTTGGGACTTTTAGCATCGAACAACTGTTAACTGCATTAGGACTTAGAGAAACCCAACTATAACCTTGCCAACCGCGTGGTCAAGTTTAGATTATGCAACTGATTATACTTGTGTTTAAACAATCTAAACAATTACGGACCTAAATTATTCGAACAATATATTACTCAAGCAATTAAAAGCAACATGCCTTAATTGATTCTAAAAGCAAAGCAATAATTATAGAAAGATCAAGTTGCATAAATATTGAAATCAAATAAGAGTTTAATAATGGAGTTTTAAATCTCCCAATTCATCACAAATCTGAATATCCCCAATTTCAACTAGAACAGATGGAATTTAGCCACTCATGGTGGACAAAATCACAGAAGAAAGAAGAAAGGAAGATGGAGAGGCTGCCGCAGACTTGCTGCTGTAATTCTGCAGTGATTCTGCTGTGGAGAGAAGATGATGTTGCTGGGTTAGATGCTATCTCCTTTTATAGCTTGAGAGTTTTAATCCAATTAGGGTTTGGAAATCCCCATCTTGACTTGGTCTTTTGTGGTCTTTGATTCCTCTTTGGATCTTGTATTTAATTGTGAATGGAATTCCTCAAGTGAAAGACCCTTTTCGTGGCTCTTGGGACTGATCTTGTAGTGTTTGAAATGGATTTGGACTTCTCCACTTTTGAATTTTGGTTTTCTGCACATTTTCCCGCTTCTGCTGTCCTTCTCTGCGTCAAAGTGATTTGGGTGGGTGATTTGGGCAGATCACTTGCCCAAATCATTTCTGTGAGCTACCAGGTTTCTGCCTCAGCTTCCTCTGCTTGATTTGGCCAAATCACTCTGACCTAATCACTTTTCCAGCTTTTTCTGCATTTTTTCTCCAACTTTCCATTTTCTTCCTTTCCTGTAAAAACATAACAAAAACCATAAATTAAGCTGGAAAATGTGTATTTAAGCAATAATAAAGATAATAAAAATGTGGCTAATTTATGTTTGATCACCGTGACACAGCAGGAGGCCAACACATCAAACACAATGGTGTCAGGTAAACTCACTATTAGGTGTTCTGATGTGTATGCTCTTATGGATCCCGGTGCCTCTTATTCTTTCGTTTCTCTGAGAGTCGTAGATAGTTTAGGTTTGATAGCCTCCAGGCTAGAGTGTCCTTTTTGGTTTAGTGGGCCCAAGTGTGATCCATCTATGGTAGAGACAGTCTATCAGTTCAACCCAGTTATAGTTGAGAATAGGTGCCTTCCAGCCGACCTTGTGGTTCTATATTTGACTGATTTTGATATAATTATAGGGATGGATTGGCTCTCTACTCATGGTGCTACCTTGGACTGCAGAGACAAGGTAGTTAGGTTCAGAGAACAAGATGGATCGGAGGTCATCTTTCGAGGAGACAAGATAGGTATGCCTAGAGGTTTGATATCTGCCCTGCAGGCTCATAGGTTGCTTAGGAGTGGTTGTCAGGGATTTCTTGCACATGTCAGAGAGTTTAATGGTCAGGTTAGGGAACCAGCTTCAATGACCGTGGTTAGAGAGTTTCTTGATGTTTTCCTAGACGAGCTACCAGGTTTACCACCTGTTAGGGAAATAGAGTTTGAAATTGAAGTAATGCTAGGAACTAGACCCATCTCTATTCCTCCCTACAGGATGGCACCTGCCGAGTTAAAGGAGTTAAAAAATCAGTTGCAAGAATTGGTAGATAAGGGTTTTATCCGACCTAGTACCTCACCTTGGGGTTCTCCGGTTTTGTTCTTGAAAAAGAAGGATGGATCTCTAAGACTTTGTATTGACTACAGACAGTTGAATAAAGTCACTACCAAGGATAAGTATCCGCTACCTAAGATCGATGATATGTTTGACCAACTAGTAGGAGCCGATTGTTTTTCCAAGATAGATTTGAGATCCAGGTACCATCAGTTGAGAGTCAGAGAAGAAGACGTGCCTAAGACAGCTTTCAAGACCAGATATTGGCATTATGAGTTCCTAGTAATGCTGTTCGGGCTGACCAATGCCCCTGCAGCATTCATGGATCTCATGAACAGAGTTTTTAGACAGTTTCTAGATCACTTTGTTATTATTTTCATTGATGATATCTTGGTTTATTCCAGAAATGCAAAGGAGCATGCCCACCATCTGAGGAGAGTGTTGCAGACCTTGAGAGAGCACGGCTTGTATGCCAAATTCTCTAAATGCGAGTTCTGGTTGAGGAGTATCTCTTTCTTGGGGCACGTAGTGTCATAAAAAGGAATCGAGGTGGACCTTAAGAAAGTAGAAGCTATAGCTAACTGGTCCATACCCACTACAATGATAGAGATCAAAAGTTTTCTGGGTTTGCCAAGTTACTACAGGAGATTCGTTCAGAATTTCTCCAAAATAGTTGCTCCTATGACCAGGTTGACTAAGAAGAATTAGAAGTGTGTCTGGTCAGATCAGTGTGAGGAAAGTTTCGAAGAGCTAAAGAGAAAATTGACGTCAGCACTAGTATTGGTTTTGCCTACAAGTAATGAGGATTTCACAGTATTTTGTGATGCATCCCGAGTGGGACTAGGTTGTGTGTTGATGTAGAAAGAGAGGGTAATTGCTTATGCTTCTAGACAGTTGAAGAAGCACGAGCTGAATTATCCTACACATGACCTAGAAATGGCAGCTGTGATCTTTGTACTCAAGATGTGGAGGAGTTACTTGTATGGAGTAAAATGTGAGATCTTTACAGATCATAAGAGTTTGCAATACAACTTGAGTTAGAAAGAGTTAAACTTGAGGAGAGGAGATGGGTAGAACTGCTTAGTGATTATGATTGCAAAATCCAGTATCATCCGGGTAAAGCTAATGCGGTGGCAAATGCTCTTAGCCAGAAATCACTTGGCAGTTTATCCCACATCACAGTAGAGTGAAGACCAGTGGTGAAAGAATTTTACAGGCTTATTAGCGAAGGCTTGCAATTAGAGTTGTCTGGTACAGGTGCATTAGTAGCATAGATGAAGGCGACACCCGTGTTTCTAGAGCAAGTGGGACAGAAACAGCACGAGGATCCCGAATTGGTGAAAATAGTGAGAGTTGTTCAGAAAGGCAAGAATGTTTATTTTAGGTTTGACAATAGAGAGATCCTCTATTACGGGAACAGATTGTGTGTACCAGATGATAATAAGCTTGAAAGGAGACATTATGAGAGAGGCTCATAATGCTAGGTACAGTGTTCACCCTGGAGCCACCAAAATGTATCAGGATCTGAAAAGAGTTTATTGGTGGCCATTGATGAAGAGGGAAGTGGCTCAGTTTGTGTTCGCTTGTGAGGTATGTCAGAGGGCGAAGCTAGAACATCAGAAGCCAGCTGGAATGCTCAACCCACTACCAATTCCAAAGTGGAAATGGGAACACGTGGCGATGGAGTTTGTAGTGGGATTACCAGCAACATCCTATAGACATGACTCTATATGGGTAATAGTGGATAGATTGACTAAATCTGCTCATTTTATCCCTGTCATGAACGGTTATTCTGTGGACAAACTGGCGTAGATATATGTGGAGGAAATTACCAGGCTGCATGGGGCCCCAGTTTCTATAATGTCATATAGGGGACCCCAGTTTATCTCTAGGTTTTGGCGGAGTCTGCAAAATGCTATGGGCACGAGGTTCGACTTTAGCACCGCCTTCCATCCACAGACTGATGGACAGTCGGAGATGACCATCCAAACTATAGAAGACATGCTAAGGATGTGTGTGCTAGACTTTGGTGGTTCTTGGAGGCAACATCTACCATTGGTAGAGTTTGCCTACAATAACAGTTACCATGCTAGCATTGGGATGGCTCCTTACGAAGCTCTGTATGGGAGGAAGTGCAGGTCACCTGTCTGCTGGGAAGAAGTGGGAGAAAGGGCTTTAGCAAGGCCAGAATTAGTAAAGATCACCAGCAGAGTAGTGCCTATTATCAGAGAGAGAATCAAAACAGCGGTGAGCAGGCATAAGAGCTATGCAGACGTCCACAGAAAGCAAGTTGTTTTCCAGGAGGGGGATATGGTATTGCTTAAGGTGTCTCCTATGAAGGGGGGGAATTCGTTTTGGAAAAAAGGTAAACTATCTCCAAGGTACATCGGGCCCTTTGAAATCCTACAAAGAATTGGGAATGTATCTTACAAGTTAGATTTACCTGCTTCTATGGAGAGGATCCATCCGGTTTTTCATGTTTCTATGTTACAAAAATTCATGTCGGATCCGGGCAAGGTTCTTAGTGAACCTGATGGGGAGATCCTAGGAGATCTCACCTATGTCGAGCAGCCAGTTCGGATCATAGACACGCAGATCAGAAAGCTAAGGAACAAGGAAATCGTGATGATGAAAGTTCTTTGGAACCACCACAATATGGAAGAGTGCACCTGGGAGACTCGAGAATCTATGCTTCAGCAGTACCCCTATCTCTTTTAAAGTAAGCGTTATATGTTTTCTTGATGTATATGATGTGCTTGTTTGCTTTTTTGAATATTTGAGGATGAATGTTCTTAAGGGGGGGAAGAATGTAATACCCGGCTAAACTCCGGCGTTGGAATTTCCACTTTCCGGCGGAATCTCCATCGGAATCTGGAATCTCAAAATTGAAATCATTAGAAGGGTAAAATAAGGTTTTCATAAAATGAATTTTTGGGTTTTATTGTTTGGAATCGTGTTAAAAGAAAAGAGGAAAGAGTCTTGAGGAATCCCTAGGTTCGACCACCGAACATGGCTTCCTCAACCACCTATAAAAGGCCATCCACCCGAAAATGTGAAGATTTCTCTCCTCATTTTCGGGCAGAGGTGAGTTCATGCATCCTCTAGGGCATTTTTGTTGAATTTCTCCAAATCCCTCAAGATTTCATATTTTTCTTCTATGGTTTTGAAGATTTCAATTCAAACCTAAAGTTTTCAACCATGGAGATCTTCTGAGACTCGTTTTTTTTCCTCTTCTACAAGCTTTAATTGTTGTGTTTCCCTTGTCCTTCAAGAGATAAGCTCAATCTTTGCTTTCCTTCGGTTTTCTGAGAATTTCCAGCAAGTTTTTAAAGGGGTTTAAGGAATGGTTGATGCATGTATGTGTTTATCCTAAGGTTCTAAGGTTTGAGTCTATTTATGTTGATGTATGCTTTCTCTTGTGCATTGCTTTTGTTGCATGTTGGTTTAGAGCCAGTTTTTTAGTCTCCTAGGTATGTTAAACAGGTGTGGTTGCTGTTAGACCCTTTGCATGTGTGTTTTGAGGTGCTTTGTGAAGCTGAATGTTAGGACAGAATCGGGTTCTACCTTGCTGGAGAACCCATGTTCAGCCTCCAAACTTGATTGTGGAAGCAACCTTTTGGCCGCTGAACCTACCCCCGAAAGTTCAGACTTTCAGATCTATAAAGGGGTTTAGGTCGCCGAACCTGCCCTCGAAAGTTCAAACTTTTAGATATGTGAAGGGACCTTCGGCCGCCGAACCTACCGCCGAAAGTCCCCTGCCCAGTCTTTCCCTGCTTGTTTTTTATGCATGTTTTGGTATGTTTTAGGGGGTTCTTGGGGAGTTGTTTAGAGTCTTGTAAAAGTTATGTTTGGTCCTCATTTGAATCCATCTGTGTAGAATCGAACTTAGGAGACCGTAGAGGCCTGCAGTGACATAGCTGCGTCAGTGTTAGGCAAGCGTCTGCCAGAGGTGAGTATAACTGAACTAATCTATTATTTTAAAGTAATCAAGCCTTTTAAGCATGCTCATGCATCATGAATGCCATGTATATGTATTAGATTATTTGCATTAGAATTCACGAATATGATGCATTGTATAATTTACTGTTGTTATGGATGGATGTTGGATGACCCACTAGCTCTCGAGTATGATATGTTATGATGTATATGGAAGTCCAGGTCAAGGCCCATTCTACGCCCCTGGCAATATGTAAGAGAAAGTCCAGGTTAAGACCCATTCTACGCTCCCGACACTATGGATTTATTATGTTATGTTATGTTTAAGAGAAAGTCCTGAGGAACACCCGTCGTGGGCCGAGCACTGTTGGAATTTGTAGAGGGTTACTGGTGATAAATCTATCTTGATGTGAATTGTTTGTGTTGTGACGCATTTCATTCGATCATATGTTTATTGAACTATTTTTATGTTCTGCTTACTAGGCTCTTGTAACTTATCCCTTTCCCCTAACCCAAGGTTTGCAGGATCAGAGTTAGCTCGGGGAAGTCAGCTGAGTTGCTGGTATAGCCTTTTGTAATAGTATAGATGTGGACATGTTTTATTTTATGGTTTTAGAATTGTGCTTTGCCCTAGTGTTTGTCTTGTAATCCCCATTTATATGATCCTTATGTAAAAGTTTTAAGTATGAGTTTATGTTTGAACTAAGCTTGAGGCATGTGATGTTTACCATACTGGAGCATTTGATGAGGGCTCTAGTATGGGTTTTATGTTCTCAATTTTGACACATGCACAGGTCGAGCCTTGGTTCATGAAATGTTTATGTTTATGTTTTCTTGTGATCATGTATGGGATTTTATCAGGTATAACAGGATGTATAGTAGGCTTGCTACGGGTTCCGACGATCTTATGTCGATCTGAACCCTAGCGCCGATAGCATTCTGATTCCCGGGTCGTTACAGATCATACTTTATTTTTGGAAGACCTGGGAACCCCTTTACAGCATCCACATACTGGTCATCTTCTTGAAGTGAGGGGCACATATCAATGGAATGACTCGGATTAGTGCAAATTCCACAAGTTTTGGCCTGTTGTGCCTTCATTGTAACAAGATTTTCAACTAAAGTGGTTAGATGAGAAATTCTAGATTCAATAGAAGAATTACTTACCTCGTAAACTCTCCTATGAGAGTCTTGTATAGGTACAAATTGCTATGAATTTACTGTCATCGTGGATATCAATTCTCTAGCCTTTCAAGGTGTTTTTTTATGTATGGCACCTCCACTTGCAGCATCTACCATATGTCTTTCCATGGTTGTGAGTCCCTCATAAAAATAAAGCATGAATTATTTATTTGAAATATCATACCTAAGACAGCTTGCATATAGGCGTTTAAATATCTCCCAGTAATCATGAAGAGTTTCTATTTCCTTCTGCTTGATTCCCCATATTTCCCTTCTAATTTTAGATGCTCTAGAAGCGAGAAAGAATCAATCTAAAAATAATTTTACAACCAATCTTTTGCATTGTCAGCTAAAGAGAAAGGAAATGCCCTTAGCTTGATTTGTTCTTCTGTAATTCCTTGTGGTCTCATGCTGGAGCATACCACATGAAATTCTTTCAAATATCTATGAGAATCTTTCCTTTCAATTCCTTTAAAGATAGGGAGGAGATGAATTAATCCTGACTTTAGCTCAATTAGTGCATTTAGTACAGGATAGGCGATGCAAAGGGTTTGAGGGTCATCAACATTGTCAACATCCTGTATTGGTTGCTCTTTAGCCATTTTCTCTTCTGCGTCAGACTCATCAGAAGTATCGTCCGTGTCAGATAATGTTTCCTCTGTGCCCACGACTTGTTCGTTGATAGCAATCTGTTCCTCAATAGCTATCCCTTCTTCAACAACAACCTGTGCTTCAATAACGATTTGTTCCTCAACAGCAAGTTGCACCTGATCACTAGTGTTGGACGATAAAAGGTCTTTGTTTAGCTGTTTGGCCTCTTTTCTCAGCTTTCTCGCGATTTTCTCGATTTCTAGATTGAATTCGAGTTTGCCTACAAGATTAGAACGTGTCATTCAAAAAAGAATTAATAAAATTTTAGAACCAGTCCCCGGAAACGGCGCCAAAATTTGATAGGCGTCAAAACTATCAAAAATAAATTTCTGCTTAGAATAAAATTTGTGATAATGGTAAGTAGGGTCGATCTCAGTAAGACTGGTAAGGAAATTAATTCTATTGAATGAATAAGAAATAAAAATAAAATAAAATGGGAGAGGTTTTGAATGTAGAGAAGTGAAAAATAAATAAAACTAATTTAAAAAAAAAGAAGCAATTAAATTTAAGAGAGAGAATCAAGATAAGAAATATTCAGTCAAAAGAATAATCTTAGTTTCAGTTTTATTGGTTAATCACAGATATAAAAATAATCTAAAATTAATTATTGATAAACCAATTATAGATATCAAAGACGTTTAAGATATCCAATCCTTTCTTAAATTTTAAAATAGCTAAAAAACGTGAGTTAACTAGCTAAAAGACGCGAGTTAACTAGCTCTATCTCTTGAACAACCATAGGAGACGCTCCTAAAATTTAATCCAATTACAGCATTAAGATTTAGAATGACCTGATTCTAACTAACAAACGCGAGATATTTGATTTATTTAAGTTAGATTATATTGTTCCTTAAAAGGGTCTTACATAACCTAATTCACCACTTGTTTTATATTAAACTAGACAATTATGGATTTAATCAATCTGACTAATAATATATTATTTTAACAACTGTACAACGGACCCTTATTATAATAATCAATAGAATAATAATAAATACTAGTTACATAAACAATATAAATATTAAGAACAATTAAAGAAACAATAAAATCACATAAATATCACAACCAATTGAACTAAAACCTTAATTATCCTTTAACTGAAATAAGAAATTTAGTCACACATATTTATAGCAGAAACACCACAATTAGAATAGTGTTTTTAGCCTCCTAAACTAATTAAGAATGAGATATGAGAGATCAGATGAGATGTCAGATATATCAGAATATCCTCTTTTATAGTGTTAAGAATCCTAATTTAACCTAAATATAAGTAGCTAAAATCAAAGTCGAATACATTTTGGCAGATGAGAGTTATCTGTTTGTTTCTTGAATTTAAAACTGGACTCTATTCGTCAAGTATGTTATGCTCATAATGTAGTCCATAACACAGTTAATCTGGAAATTAGAGTTTAAGTATGAATTTGCGTCTTATCCTTCTATGAATTTGATTGTGCCCACATTTGATTTCAAAATATAGAGTCCAAATTGGATTTTTCTCTTATTATTCTCCAATTCTTATTTAGCCTATCAAAATATCAAAATTTAAACGAATCAATCTGTTTTAAATAAAATCAAATTCAATATCTAAGTGTTTTAGAATATTAAAACTATAAAATGTGCATATTATCATTAATCATCTTATGAACAAGTGGAACCACATCTCTTCCCTAATGGAGTTTTATACGGAATATCTGCTTTGAAATTTGGTATCTTTGAACCTTGCTATACTCACCATATAGCTCCTTTAGATGGAGTAACATAGGATAAGCATATTCCATATTTTCATGTTGTCTTTTGATCTCGTCCTCCATAGAGGCAAGCGTATAACACCTAGCTCACATGTCATCATCCAACCACTTTTTTCAGGCAAGCGTATAACACCTAGCTCACATGTCATCATCCAACCACTTTTTTCAGAGTCTCATGTTCCTTTGGTTAGGCCCGTTCAAGTAAGGTTTCAAAAACAGGAGATTCCAAAACATAGTAGTTCCATTCAGAATTTAGAACAATTTTGAGTTTCCTAAACTAATAAAGGAAATTAGGGTCATTCAATTTGCAATTTTTCTACAATGCAATTAAGTGCATTTCTAGGTTTTGGTCCCATTTTGATTATTAGAAAATTAAGGGTAGAAAATAACAAGATTAATTTGTGATTATGTTTATATAATTTTACTATGCATAATGATTATGGTCTTTTAATCATATGCCCTCCCACTACTTTCTTATATTCATTACTTTCTTTTCAAATCAGCCATATCTAATCTAATCATTTTAGTTTAGAAGCTTTTCTGGTCAGCCTAGTTATTATTAGGTTACACTTTTCACATTAGCCATTTAATCCATGCATATCTCATATGCATACATTCATTTGGCTAATGAAAAATAAAAAGCATGATTATGGACATTTACTAAATGAATCCGATCTAAGCCACTGGATTGGTGTCTAAGGCCATTCCTAAATAGCAACCATCTAGCATAACATTTATATTGACTAAAGTATTTATAAAATATGTAGATCCTTGTCTTCATACTTGTCCTCCCATTTATTTTGATTAAGGACTTGAGCCTCCATCTTTATTTGCATTACAAATCGAATTATTATAATAATCATCCTTGTCATACCGAGGCAAGAATATAAATACAAATAAATATGGTAGCTCAAAGACTCAAAAGGATAATTACAAATTATAAAAGAATAACCTACTCTATTACATTTCCAAAGCAAATAAGATACACAATCATATTGGTTTTCTAATGTCCATGATCATGCATCATGCATCATGCATCATGCATCATGCATCATGCATCATGCACATTCATATATTCAACAATTGAATATAAAAGCATGCCATGATAATTTTAAAATGTATCTATAATTATCGTATGTTTATCAATAAATTTATTCACTTTGAAATCATATTTTAAATTGAAAATTGTTGGAAAAAAAAAAATAAACACTTTAGTTATTAAATTTGGACGTTTCAAGGTCAAGTGTAACTTTTGCATGTTTGAAAATAGGAAAAAATATGGGTCACACACGGGTCTGACCCATGTTTAGACTCCACTACGCCATTACACTGTCTGTCAGGCCGTGTCATTGAGTTCAATTGCATGGCCTGGTTGTGTAGTGGGAGACTGGGTGCTAGCCCACGTAGTCAAACCATGCGGGCACTGTTGCCCAGCATCAGGACATTTAAAACATGGCTTGATGCAAGGGATATTTGCTGCCGCATTTATTCACATATGGACTTTCTTTTAATCCTTGCAAATTTTAAAAATTTGCAATTAGGTCCAAAAGGTCCCAAATTTCAAAACCCAATATATTTAAGCAATTTTCCAACACAAAGGCCTATAGGGTGGTTCTAATACCAATTATAAGCAGACATAATTTCATCCAAACAATTCAACGTTCTAATTAAACTAAGTTACATGCTCGATGCTCTAATCTTTATTTTAATAATGAATAAAAATATAAGTATTAATTAAACATATTTTATATGTTTTTAGTTCAATCAAGACCCATTAGCCATTTGGTAGAAATTAAAGAAGCAACCAACACTGTCCTAAATTAAGTTTAGGAGTCCCAAAAGACTAAAATAACTTTCTATAAAAAAGTGCCACAAGGTAGGTAATTGCTAGGCGAGTGTTCGGGCGTTAGTCCCAAAAAACAAAGGTAAGTTTCTGCTAAAAAGCATCACAAGGTGGGTATTCGCTAGGAGAATTTTTGAGCGTTAGTCCCAAAAGACAAAGACAAGTTTTTTGTCGAAAATCACTACAAGACAAGAAACTGTTAGGCGAATCTTTGGGCATTAGTCTCAAAAGACAGATGAGATTTTCTGCTAAAAAAGCTATGAGGCAGATAACCACCAGGCACATGACCGGGTATTAGTTCCAAAACCGTGGAAAACAATTGTAAGCTTCAAATCTAAAGAATCAACGACCAGCGGGGGACTTCTGATATAGCATAATAATTGCCCAATGTAGAACATGTATTGGTATTTAAAGACAGAGTCACATGGTAAGGGTCTGATTAGAGGATATACGGTCCCACTGAAGGAAAATAAGGCTCAAATGCTTCCAGTCTCAACCCTTCGTCAAGACTCGCCCTCTCAACTACGGAGCGAGACTCCACGGGAAATTACTACTAGAGAACACAATCCAGCAGATCTCCATTACACTTCTAATCATAGGATCCCCTATTAATTAGCTGGTACCAACCATATTTTCAGGAGATGTGATAATTAACTCCATCTTCTTAGAGCATGAAAGCTAATGATTGCAGAGACCAAGGTACACATTCTTACACCATTACTCTTGAGTTTTAAGCAATTCCTTACATTCGTCCTTCTCTTCAACTTTCTGATTGAGCATCGGAATATATGCCGTAGGCGCTAACCACCTCACATCCTCCTTCTTGCAGGTTGAACAATCGCAATACAGTTTCGTTTCAGCCACATCAAATACATACCATGAGAGATTAAAAAAAAATTATCATTCTTTTATTTTTGATATGGCCGAAACGAAACTATGATGTGATTGGCTAATCTATAAGAAAGAGAAAGTAAGGTAATTGGCGTCTACGGCAGCTATTCTGACACTCAAGTTAGTAAACTGAAGAGAATGACGAGTATAATATAATGCTTAGAACTCGATAGTAGTTGTGTGAAAATTGCGCACATTTATCTCTGTGATCGTTAGTTTTTATAGTGTAAGAAGATATAGTTAATTATAAAATTTCCTGAAAATTCAGTAATGATGTAACCGGCTAATTAATAAAGGATATTATCGACTAATCGGTTAGGGATTCCACAATTTCAGGAGTAATGGGGATCTGCTGTATTGTGTCTAGTAACAGTAATTTTATATGAAGAATTGACCTCTTCAGGGGAGAATGTCCAGGTGCAACGGTATCCAGATCTTCCTTTCCACAGGTGGGACTGTGTATCGATTTATCAAATTCTTATCATCTGCCCTTATTTTATGGTGACAGCTTATGTCTTATTTTGAGCGATCGTTGTCCAATATCAACTTCCTTCTGTAAATATTCTCAAATATAATCCTTTATTTATAGGCATTAATAGATGTATTAAAATAAATTCTTATGCATGCCATGTTCGGCAATAATATTAATTATAATTGTGGTCAGCTGCTGTAATACTAAATGGTTGTTTAGGTATCTTAGTAATTAAAAAAGCTCCTTATAGTGTTAGGTCAAAACACTAATCTCTGGAGGATAGAGATTGGAGGGTGTTTTTGGTGTAAACAAGGAGTAATTATTACCCTTTTAATTTTTAATCTTTCTTATTTTTTTAATATTAATAAAAAATAAAATTAATTTATAATCTAAAAATGAGATGGTATGAGTCCTTTTCTCCTATTTAAAAATTTCTCAAATTGAAGTCTTAAATTGAAGTCTTAAATGTGATGTACTTTTAAAATTTGAGAGAGGTTATTTTATTTTCTTAATAGATTTAACCGTTGTAAATTTAAATTAATCGAATTAATAAACTCATCTATCAAATAGTTTGTATATCAAATATTTATTTAATAAAAATATTATAATAGCTAATTAAAAATAAATTAATAAATTTTTAAAAATTAAAATATTTATAAAATAAAAAAAAAATGATATTTATTAGTAAAATAGATAATAAATTATATATTTTTAGTTCAGTTTTATTATTAACCTCCTGCTAAACAACATTAATAGGATGATCCATTATTTATTTATTACATTATTTATAATTACTCTCTTAAAATTTATAATCTCTATTAAATAATTCATATTATCAAATATGGTTAAAATATAAGTAAGAATATAACTATATATTTAAAAATTTGTAATATAAAATGAATTAGATAATAAATTTATGAATTATAAACATCACATTATCGTATTATTCATAATATTAAATAATTTAATTTATTTCATGTCTCAACTAACATTCCAATAATTAGCTAGCTGTTGATGTTGTTGTCAAAAGAAAAGCTACCAGTTGATTCATTAGAGTCGTGCAATATAAAATTGGATCCTTTACCTAAACAAAGAAATTAAGTTGGCGCAACAAGAAATTCAAAACAAAATAATTTAATTAGCATTTTAAAGAAATTAAAAATTACAACTGAAATTGAATTTTTTAAAAAATATAATTTAGTTTCTAGAGTTTACTATTATTAATATTTGAATCTTTATATATTAAAATTAAACTATTTATTCCATCTCTTACGTAGCACATTTAAGTTTTTTTTTTTTTTCATTTTGTCGTTATTATTTTAACAAAATTTACTATATAATCCTCATATATTTAAATTATTTACTAAAATTTTCAAAAATAATTTGAAAAAAGCTTCATACGTAAAATTACATTTTGGTATTAAAAAGTTCTTATAAAATATACTATATTTATAAATTATAAAAGTTAAATTATAAACTACAACCAATATGATTAATTAATTAAAATTAATTAGGTATAAATTAAGAAATTACATTTGATTTTTCTTTTTTTATAGTATATTTTCAGTCTTTATATTTTTAACTTTTGAAATAATTCCATTAATTTATATTAATATACCTTTAGAATTAATTAATAGCACATCAATTATGTATTATTATTAAAATAAAAATTATTATAAAAAATATAAAAATATAACTATAATATTTTATTAATAATTAATCGATAATTTAATTTTTAATATTTCAAATAATCTTAATATTTTATTTAAGCGATTAATTTTTTTATAATTTAGTCAGTAATTTTTTTTTTACTTATAGTGAATTAAAATATTTAAATTTACCTAATACCATTTAAAATAATTGAAACTAACAAATTAAAGTAATTAAAATAATTGAATTTAATATAAAAATAAATGTCAAAATACATACTTTTTTCTTTTTTATTTCTTTTTTTTTTTTTTAAATTACATCCTCAATTTTGTAGTCATTCTATTTATCCCTTGGACTTGCCATTTGAACTTAAATCTCTGGTGAATTATGTATCAAATCTGTACGCACTATGAAAATTAATTTTCGTTTCTTGTCATTTCATACTATGATTTAAATCCCTTTGAGAAATATATGAAAAGAAAGAGAGAAAATTTGGCTAAATTTTTTACCATTATATTTATTTGTTCTTTTCATAAGTCAGCATATTTAATGAATTTCACTTGTTGAGAGAGCATTCAGCAGAATTAAATTATTTGAGAGTTTATAAATTTCAAATGTAAATACAAAACTGATAATATAACTTTTGTGAAAAGTTGAATGCAAAAAATATCCTAAAAGAAATTATACATTTAAGATAAAACTGAAAAATAAAGTTTGAAATAAGGTTCTATATTTTATTTATAATAGTCCAGTTTTCTAATAAATTATAAGTAATTTAAAATATGAATCTTAACATAATTAGTTATGATTAATTTTTATAATACATTAGAATTTTAGATAATAATCGAAAACTTAATAAATTTTTAACTCTAAAATCTAATATAAAATAATTATTAATATAATTCATTATTATTAAAGTTAATATATGTCTAAACTAAGATATTAACTCATGTGCATAAATATCCCTAATTTAGATTAAGAATAATATATACTTTCAAATTTTTTTAAACTTATCTTAACAAGTAAGAGAAATTAAATCAGGATAACAATGAAATCTAAAGTTAGAAAATTATGTTTATCCTCAAGAAATTAGGAGCTCTAGAACCTCTTAACCTATTTATGGAAATACTAGATAGAGCAATACGGTCCAACATAGCTATGAGGCATATGATGTTTGGAAGAAGTGATTTCAATTGCTCACAGTGAGCAATATACATGATATTGTTATGCTTGAGTTTATAAAATATGATTTAATAACAGACATATGGTATGTACCTGAACGCAAGATTCGAAGAAATCTCGCTTGCCAATTTGATAGCTTACATTATATAATCAAACGTTTATAAGAAGAGTTCTCGTCATGATATAAGAAGAGTTCTCGTCATGATATAAGAACACGTCTTAAAATCATTAGTAGTATAGTGAATGAGCTAAAAGATGCTCGTCATAAATTGATTGACAAATAGAAGGTTCAAGCGGTCATATGCTCTTTACCCAAACACCTAGAATCACATGAAAAATATTATTTACTCGCAACATCCATTTTAAGTATATGGAAGATGTTATGCACTTCTTACAGTTAGAGAATGAATGTCAGCGTTTAAATCTAATGAGTACAAAAGTGTATATAACTAGCTTCCTAAAGAAGAAAGGAGAACTAGTAAAAACATCAAGGTGGTAAATAGTATGGGATAGAAAAAGTTATGCCTAATAAGAAATAACAATAAAGGGAAAGGCAAAGGTCCTTTCGGATAGAAGAAGAAAAATACTGCTAAGGGCAAATGTTGTAACTGTATAGAACAGGATCAAAATACCTTCATGGAACTTTGATGACTTCTTCTATGAGCAAGATGGATATTCGTTAGGAACTCCAAAGTGGAGGTGAAGGGCTTAAGCACCGCGAGCTTACTATATATAGTAAGCTAATTCTATTCCTATATAATATCCAATTTGTTACATAAATTCAATGGAATTTATTATTTGTATTGGTGTTGATTAAACTTAATTTGTTTTATTTTCATGAACTAGGTATAAACTTGTTTTAAGTATAAGTTCTAGTAGTTCTAGATATTTCATGAATACTCATATTGGCTTAGAAGTTATATGTAACTACAATAGTATATTTTTTTCCTATTTTACATCTTTAGATACGTCTACGAATGATGTAAACATGCGGTATGTTATACTTGGCCACATAGGCTAAAAGATATGCAACGATTAGTCAAAATGAGCCTATTAAATAATATTAACAAAGTAGATATGCTCACTTATAAATGTTGCCTAATTTGAAATTATCTAGGAATAAGAGTTGAATTTCTATTGTGTTTAATTTTTTCTAGTAAATGTGATTATATGTATGGGGGCTAAACATAGGGGGCATTATTTCATAATTACTGACTACTCTCAATATGGATATGTCTATTTGATATCTCATTAAATTGAGATTTTAAGTTACTTCATTAAATAGTTGGATTTAGTTGAGAATCAATTAGCAAAAGAAGTAAAGGCTTTAAGAACCAACTAAGGTAGAAAATTTCTATAAGAGCAATTTAGTAATTGTGTAATAGAAAGGAGAAATAGAACCCTATTTAGATAGGTCAATAATGAGATGAGCTAATTTTGTCAATCATCTATTGGAGTGATACATTATCAGTAATCACTATTGAACTTAACCTAATACTCACATAATCAATAACTTCCACTTCATATGAGTTATGGACTAAACACAAATTTGTTTGTGAATTTTAAAATTATAGAGTTGTAAAATTACTCACAAACCTTGTTATAAATTTAGATGACCAAGGGGAAGAATATGTCTTTTCAAGATATTTTTGAGTAGTTAAAAGGGTATGTATTATTTAGTGAGTAAGAGAATGAAAGTTTAACTAAGTTTGTATCATAGGGGATCGCATTTTTAGAAATTTTTTTTACTTTCAAGCACAAAAAAATAGGATAAGTCTTACTTCTAAATTAAACTTGTGAATAGACTGCTTTCACTAAAGAAATTTTTTGACAGACACACGTCCAAGTGGGAGCAATATGGATACAGATGAATATAGTAATTAGTTTCATAATTGCATATTAAAATGAGTATAGTCATCGAATCTAGTCTTAGTGGGAGTAACATGCATATTGATGAGTCAATAAATCAATCTCAGCTATGACAAACGTGTCATCTAAAGATTTTCAATTATTGTTTTGAGATTGAAGGGAAAGTATTTATTGTTACTTCTGATGGAGATCAGCTGAGAAATGTGTTTCTTAAGCTCTTAGATCTTCAACTAAGAAAAAAATGGATTAAAATAATGGAATGGAAAATGAAGTCAATAAAAAGTTAGTCAATGTAGAGTTACAATTAGGATGTAAAGCAATTGAGAATTAGTGTATTTTCAAAATGAAGCATAAGGCTGACGGCAGTATCAAGAGATACAACTCATTTGGTAGTTAAGCGGATACACACAATACGAAGGAAAAAATTATAAAGTTTTTTTTTTCAATCTGTTGTGAGGTTTATCTCGATAAGATTTTTTTTAAAATTGTATTAGTTGCTAATTTAGATCTTAAGTTACATCAAATAGATGTAAGTAAAGACTATTTTTTCTCAAACAGAGAATTAAAATTTACATAAAACAGTCCACAATTTTCAGTGTAAATGGCCAAGAGCATAAAGTGTGTAGATTCTTAAAGTCATTCTAAGGCCTTAAACAGTCTTCAGAACTATGGTATATTAGATTTCATAATACTATTAGTGTAATACCCGGCTCGAGTCCGGCCTCGGAATTCCTGTCGTCTGGTGGAATCTCGGGTGTCGGAACCCTCGAGAAGGGTAAAGACCTATGTTTTCATGAGTGTTTTAAGAGTTTTGAATGGTTTAAAGTGTTAAAGGAACTAAGTTTTGAAAGAAAAGCAATAAGGGAGAAATGCAAAGGTTCGGCCGCCGAAGGTCATTTCGGCCGCCGAACATTGCATGGTTTCGGATTCACGTTCGGCTGCCGAAGGTGGTCTGGCCAGCCACCTATTTAAGGGCCAAAGGTCGATGGAAGGAGGATATTTCTCCTCCACTTGCAGCCAGAGGTGAGTTCCAGCCTCTCCCAAGTTGACTTTCATGTTTTTCATGTTTTTCACCAAATCTTTCAAGGGTTTTACAAGTCTTGGTGTGTTTTGAAGGTTTTGAGCAAAACTAGCAAGTTTGGAAGTTTGGAGCTTTGGAAGAGGTTTTCTTCATATCTCCACGTTAGGATCACTTGATCTCTTGTTTGGAAGAGGTAAGACAAGATCCAGAACCTCTTTTACTGATTTTTGAAGGTTTTATGGGAGTTGTATGGATAGTATACATGAATAGGGTTTTGGTTGAGGTTTTGCATGATTTTGTGTTTAAGCATGTTTCAGTGTTGTTTGCTATGTTTCTTGGGGTTATAAGTGAGTTTTAGGCCCTTTTATGCATGTTTTATGGTATGTGCTAGTTGGGAGTAGTTGATATGCATGTTGGGTAAGTTTGGGGGAAAGGTTTGCATGAAACAGAGCAGGGTTCTGCCCAGCGGGCAAAACCAGGTTCGGCCGCCGAAGGAAGGTTCGGCCGCCGAACCCCTTGTAGAGGCAGTTTCGGCTGCCAAAGCTTGCCCCCGAAACTTGGGACTTTCGTCTCTGGAGGCAAGGTTCGGCCGCCGAAAGTGTCGCCGAAGGTTGAGTTTCGTCTCTGAACGAGACTTTCGGCTGCCGAAGGTGCCGCCGAACATGCATGAGTTTCGTCTCTGGAGAGGGGTTTCGGCCGCCGAACCTGCCGCCGAAAGTGCCCTGTCCAGCTTTCTTTTGCATGTTTTATGTGATTGTTTGGGGATCGTTTAGAGGGTTTTTGGGGAGTTTCTTAGAGATGTTCTTGAGTTAGTTTGGTCCCTCATTTGAGTCCACCTGTGTAGGTACGGACCAGAGGAACCCCAGAGAGCAGCAGTGAGCACTGTTTCCGAACCTGCCGAGTCAGCCAGAGGTGAGTGGAACTGCTCTTTTCAGAACTAAACTATTTTGAGCATATGTCATGCATCATAAGATTAGTAGGATGTTTGCATTAGTTTCACGAAGTTGACGCATTGCATAATACGATGTATATGAGGCTGTGGATAGACCAAGGCGACTCCAATAGCCCAAACTCTGTTATAAGACCTGGCCGGGCCAGGCAGCCATCTGTAGGTAAGACCTGACTAGATCAGGCAGCAAAGATAGTAAGACCTGGCTGGGCCAGGCAGGCAGAGTGGTAAGACCTGGCCGGGCCAGGCAGATTGAGGTTGTAAGACCTGGCTAGGCCAGGCATCCTTTGAGTGGGATTTTTGGTGGTCATGTCTATCCCTGAGATGATGTGCTGTAGTGCATTCCATGAGATCATGTTTTCAATCTATGGTTTATAGTTCTGCTCATTGGGCTTGTATAGCTCATCCCTCTCCCCTATCCCCCAGGTTTGCAGGTTCAGAGTCCAGAGGGAGTCCAGCAGGGTGTGCAAGAAGAAGAGTTATGTAATAGCTAGTGTGGACATGTACATGTAAAGAGATAATGTATAGTGTATAGCTTTGTGCTTGACTTATAAGAGTTGTAATCCCTTGTTGTAGACACATGATTAGTTTATGTATGTTTCTTTTATTGTTAATGAATATGAGAAAACCAGGCTTAACATTATGAGTTGAGAGACCAGAAAGAGTGCATGCACAGGTTAAGCCTTGGAGGAAAGAAAAGTTTTAATGATTTGACAGAAAATGTATGATCATGTATGGGATTTCACAGGTACACAGACAGTATAGCAGGCTTACTACGGGTCCCGGCGATCTTAAGTCGATCTGGATCCTAGTGCCGGTAGCAGTTCGGTTTCCGGGCTGTTACAGATTGGTATCAGAGCCCTAGGTTCACATGGTCAGACCTCTATAGGTAGAGTTGGGCTCATAGAGGTTTAGTGGGTCAAGCACAATAGGAAAACATTTCCACTAGGATAGGATGTTAGTCCTGTTGATGTGCAATGCTATGATGCATGTGTTGTTTTCCTCTATGTGTTGCTTATGTGCTCTGTTATGTGTTGTTTTCCAGAGAGAGTTAAGATGCGAGGAACTCGTCGATCCGCGAGATTGACTGGAGTCCCACCTGAAAGTGAGGGTACAGGTGCTCGTCCTCCTGCATTGCCAAGGGCAAGGACTCACAGGTCAAGCAGGGAGGGAACGTCAAGAGACCCGAGAAGGTCTTCTGACGAGAGCAGAAGAGGAATAGGCAGAGGGGGAAGATCAGAAGAAGAGAGAGTTGCTATGGAGGAGGCTCAGAGTAGAGATGTAAGTATGGGTATAGGAAGGTCAGAAGAAGGTATGGGGGAGTCCCAGGGAGGCGCGCAGGCCTCGGGGTTTGGCTATCCACCCTTTCCACAGGGCCCAGGGGATCCGATGGGAGGCACGTCGGATTACTCCAACTTTGCCCCATATCCACCTTACATGCCATATATGCCCTATCCTTCCTTCTATCCACCACCATATCACATGTATCCACCCCCACCTTTTTATTCAAGTCCAGCATCGCCTGAAGCTAGAGAAACAGTACCTCCACCACCACCACCTGAACCAGCAGCCCCTGTTGTTGAAGCACAACCCAGTTCTTCAGGGGGAACAAAGGTGAATATGACAGAGTACTTAAAGTTGGATGTTCCTAAATTCAATACGGGAGATGATCCCTTTGAGTATCTCAGTGCAGTCAGAATGATAACAAGTGAGTTGGGAGCAGATGAGAGCAGGGCCATTGAGATGGCAGGGTTCACATTAAAATGCAAGAAAGCCAGAGAATGGTTCAAGAACTATGTGGACCCTAGAATAGACAGTATGGCATGGGAAGAGTTCGCCAACGAATTTGCTGGGTGGGCTTTCCCTGACAGTTCCAGGGAGTTAAAGGTTGTGGAGTTTGAACAGTTGAGACAGACGGAGGAGATGAGTGTTGATGAGTATACAGATAAGTTCCTGGAATTGTTACCATATGTGGGACAGGCGTATGATACGGATCAGAAGAAGGCAAAGAGATATGCCACGAGGCTTCATCCCAGGTATTTCTCCTTGATTCTCCACGCGGAGAAGGAGAGTTTCCACGCCATTGTGGATGCTACTAGAAAGATGGAGGCCAGTGCCATAAGTCAGGGTGTAGTCAAGCAATTAAAGGCACAGTCTTCTGGTGCTAAACCAGGTTCCTCCTCACAGAGTACGACAAGTGCGAGCAAAAAGAGATGGGATAAATTCAGAGGAAAGAGAGGCAAGTTCTGGAACAGGATTAAGACGGGTCTGGGAATGAGTAGCGGCTCCAGCTCTGGCAGAGAGCTTCCAGTTTGCAATAGGTGTGGGAGACCGCACAGAGGAGCTTGTTTGTTGGGATCTACAGCCTGCTATAGATGTGGGCAGGAGGGACATTATGCACGGGAATGTCCTCAGGCGACTTTGGTTGCACCATCCCAGCAAATGACCGCAGGTAGTGTCGTCCAGTCAGCAGCTTCAGCCCGTCCACCAAGCAGTGGCAGAGGTAGAGGAAGAGGGGCAGCCTCTTCATCAGGGATGGGTTCCCGAGGTGCAGGTCCGTCAGCTCCAGCACGGATTTTCACCATGACGCAGCAGGAGGCAGACACTTCGAACACAGTGGTGTCAGGTACTCTCATCATTGGGTGTTCAGAGGTGTATGCTTTGATGGACCCCGGTGCTTCTCACTCTTTCATTTCTTCTAGAGCCGCAGAGAGCTTGGGGTTGATTGTATCTGAGTTAGAGTGTCCTCTCTGGGTCAGTGGACCTAGATGTGACCCATCATTGGCAGAGTCAGTCTGTCAGGTCAGTCCAGTGTTTATAGAGGATAGATGCCTTCCAACTGACCTTGTGGTTCTAGAGTTGACAGATTTTGATGTCATTCTAGGGATGGATTGGTTATCTACCTATAGTGCTACCTTGCACTGCAGGGACAAGGTAGCGAGTCTCAGAGACCAGGATGGGTCAGAGTGTGTCTTCAGAGGAGACAAGAGAGGGACACCTAGGGGTTTGATATCAGCCCTCTAGGCTCGTAGGATGTTGAGGAAGGGGTGTCAGGGGTTCCTAGCGTATGTGAGAGAGCTAGACAGTCGGGTTAGGGAACCATCCTCAGTACCAATTGTTAGAGAATTCCCAGATGTGTTTCCTGAAGAGCTTCCAGGACTACCACCTGATAGGGAAATAGAGTTCGAGATAGAGTTGATGCCCGGTGCCAGACCGATCTCTATTCCTCCCTGCAGGATGGCGCCAACAGAGTTGAGAGAGTTGAAAGAACAGTTACAGGATTTGGTAGCAAAAGGTTTCATCCGCCCGAGTACCTCCCCATGGGGTGCTCCAGTCTTGTTTGTCAGAAAGAAGGATGGACCACTTATACTTTGTGTCGACTACAGACAGTTGAACAAAGTCACTATCAAAAACAAGTATCCTTTACCCAGGATCGATGATCTATTCGACCAACTGTCAGGAGCAGGTTGTTTTTCTAAGATAGATCTGAGATCCGGACGCCACCAGTTGAAGATCAGAGAAGGAGATGTATCCAAGACTGCTTTTCGAACCAGATATGGGCATTATGAGTTCCTAGTGATGCCGTTCGGGTTGACTAATGCCCCTGCAGCATTCATGGATCTCATGAACAGGATTTTCAGGGAGTACTTAGATCGTTTTGTGATCGTCTTTATAGATGATATCTTGGTGTACTCCAGGAATGCGGAGGAGCATGCCCAGCATCTGAGGGTAGTTTTGCAAACTTTGAGAGAGCATGGCTTGTATGCCAAGTTCTCCAAGTGCGAGTTCTAGCTAAGGAGTATTGCCTTTTTGGGACATGTCGTATCAAAGGAAGGAATAACAGTAGATCCCAAGAAGGTAGAGGCAGTAGCCAATTGGCTTACACCCACGACAATGACAGAGATCAAGAGTTTTCTGGGTTTGGCAGGCTACTATCGGAGGTTCGTTCAGGACTTTTCGAAGATAGCTGCTCCTATGACCAGACTGACCAGGAAGAATCAGAAGTTCGTATGGTCAGAGGATTGTGATGAGAGTTTTCAAGAGTTGAAGAGACGGTTGACTTCAGCACCGGTGTTAGCTCTGCCGATCAGTGAGGATGATTTCACAGTGTTCTGTGATGCATCCCGAGTGGGATTAGGTTGTGTGTTAATGCAGAATGACAGAGTGATAGCTTATGCTTCTAGACAGCTTAAGAGGCACGAGCTGAACTACCCGACACACGATCTTGAGATGGCAGCTGTTATCTTTGCACTTAAGATGTGGAGGCATTACCTCTATGGGGTAAAGTGTGAGATCTATACGGATCATAAGAGCCTGCAGCACATCTTGAGTCAGAGAGAGTTAAACTTGAGGCAGAGACGGTGGGTAGAATTGCTCAGTGATTACGATTGTAAGATCCAATATCATCCGGGTAAGGCTAATGTTGTAGCTGATGCCTTAAGCCGGAAGTCACTTGGCAGTTTATCCCACATTGCAGTAGAGAGAAGACCGGTGGTGAAGGACTTTTACAGACTCATGGATGAAGGGCTACAGTTGCAGTTATCTGGTACAGGTGCTTTGCTTGCACAGATGAGAGTTACACCAGTGTTTCTAGAGCAAGTGGCTCTGAAACAGCACGAAGACCCTGAGTTAGTGAAGATTGCCAGGACTGTTCAGTCTGGCAACAGTGCAGAGTTCAGATTTGACAGTGAGGGGATTCTTCGTCACGGTAAGAGATTATGTGTACCAGATGATAGCAGTTTGAAGGAAGACATTATGAGGGAAGCTCATAGTGCGAGGTATAGCGTTCACCCTGGAGCCACCAAGATGTATCAAGACCTGAGAAGGGTGTATTGGTGGCCAGCGATGAAGAGGAAAGTGGCACAGTTTGTGTCAGCCTGCGAGACATGTCAAAGAGTGAAGCTAGAACACCAGAAGCCGGCTGGAATGCTTAACCCACTGCCGATTCCAGAGTGGAAATGGGAGAACATCGCTATGGATTTTGTAGTGGGGTTACCGGCGACGTCCAACAGGCTAGACTCCATATGGGTGATTGTGGACAGACTGACGAAATCTGCTCACTTCATTCCAGTCAGGAGCAACTATTCTGTGGACAAGTTGGCGCAGGTTTATGTAGAAGAGATAGTCAAGCTGCATGGAGTTCCAGTGTCGATAGTATCAGATAGAGGACCGCAGTTCACCTCCAGATTTTGGCGGAGTCTGCAAGCTGCTATGGGTACAAGATTGGATTTCAGTACTGCTTTCCATCCACAGACAGACGGTCAGTCCGAGAGGACCATCCAGACCATAAAAGATATGCTAAGAATGTGTGTGTTAGACTTTGGCGGGTCTTGGAGGCAGCATCTACCTCTGGTGGAGTTTGCCTACAACAACAGCCATCATGCTAGCATAGGGATGGCTCCTTATGAAGCTCTGTATGGGAGGAAGTGCAGAACACCTGTTTGCTGGGAAGAGGTAGGAGAGAAGGCTCTTGCAGGGCCAGAGTTAGTTGAGATTACCAGCAAATTAGTGCCTGTGATCAGAGAGAGGATCAGAACAGCTGTAAGCAGGCAGAAAAGCTATGCAGACATCCGTAGGAAGCAGATAGAGTTCCAGGAGGGGGATATGGTATTGCTAAAGGTGTCTCCAATGAAGGGAGTGGTTCGCTTTGGAAAGAAGGGTAAATTGGCTCCACGGTACATAGGTCCCTTTGAGATCTTGCAGAAGATCGGGCCTGTGTCGTATAAGCTGGATTTACCTGCATCAATGGAACGAATTCACCCGGTATTTCATGTTTCTATGTTGAGAAAGTTTGTGTCAGATCCAGAGAAGGTTCTTAGTGAGCCTGAGGTGGAAATCTTAAACGATCTCACCTATGTCGAGCAGCCAGTGCGGATCATTGACACCCAGATTCGAAAGCTGAGAAACAAGGAGATACCAATGGTGAAAGTCCTGTGGAACCACCACAACCTAGAAGAGTGCACCTGGGAGACACGGGAGTCGATGCTCCTGCAATATCCATATCTGTTTTAAGGTTAGGTTTTCCCCTTGTTATGTGTCTATGTGTTTATGTGTGTTGTTGTTTGAGGAACATTCGGGGACGAATGTTCTTAAGGGGGGGAGAATGTAATACCCGGCTCGAGTCCGGCCTCGGAATTCCTGTCGTCTGGTGGAATCTCGGGTGTCGGAACCCTCGAGAAGGGTAAAGACCTATGTTTTCATGAGTGTTTTAAGAGTTTTGAATGGTTTAAAGTGTTAAAGGAACTAAGTTTTGAAAGAAAAGCAATAAGGGAGAAATGCAAAGGTTCGGCCGCCGAAGGTCATTTCGGTCGCCGAACATTGCATGGTTTCGGATTCACGTTCGGCTGCCGAAGGTGGTCTGGCCAGCCACCTATTTAAGGGCCAAAGGTCGGTGGAAGGAGGATATTTCTCCTCCACTTGCAGCCAGAGGTGAGTTCCAGCCTCTCCCAAGTTGACTTTCATGTTTTTCATGTTTTTCACCAAATCTTTCAAGGGTTTTACAAGTCTTGGTGTGTTTTGCAAGTTTTGAGCAAAACTAGCAAGTTTGGAAGTTTGGAGCTTTGGAAGAGGTTTTCTTCATATCTCCACATTAGGATCACTTGATCTCTTGTTTGGAAGAGGTAAGTCAAGATCCAGAACCTCTTTTACTGATTTTTGAAGGTTTTATGGGAGTTGTATGGATAGTATACATGAATAGGGTTTTGGTTGAGGTTTTGCATGATTTTGTGTTTAAGCATGTTTCAGTGTTGTTTGCTATGTTTCTTGGGGTTATAAGTGAGTTTTAGGCCCTTTTATGCATGTTTTATGGTATGTGCTAGTTGGGAGTAGTTGATATGCATGTTGGGTAAGTTTGGGGGAAAGGTTTGCATGAAACAGAGCAGGGTTCTGCCCAGCGGGCAAAACCAGGTTCGGCCGCCGAACCCCTTGTGGAGGCAGTTTCGGCTGCCAAAGCTTGCCCCCGAAACTTGGGACTTTCGTCTCTGGAGGCAAGGTTCGGCCGCCGAAAGTGCCGCCGAAGGTTGAGTTTCTTCTCTGGACGAGACTTTCGGCTGCCGAAGGTGCCGCCGAACATGCATAAGTTTCGTCTCTAGAGAGGGGTTTCGGCCGCCGAACCTGCCGCCGAAAGTGCCCTGTCTAGCTTTCTTTTGCATGTTTTATGTGATTGTTTGGGGATCGTTTAGAGGGTTTTTGGGGAGTTTCTTAGAGATGTTCTTGAGTTAGTTTGGTCCCTCATTTGAGTCCACCTGTGTAGGTACGGACCAGAGGAACCCCAGAGAGCAGCAGTGAGCACTGTTTCCGAACCTGCCGAGTCAGCCAGAGGTGAGTGGAACTGCTCTTTTCAGAACTAAACTATTTTGAGCATATGTCATGCATCATAAGATTAGTAGGATGTTTGCATTAGTTTCACGAAGTTGACGCATTGCATAATACGATGTATATGAGGCTGTGGATAGACCAAGGCGACTCCAATAGCCCAAACTCTGTTATAAGACCTAGCCGGGCCAGGCAGCCATCTGTAGGTAAGACCTGACTAGATCAGGCAGCAGAGATAGTAAGACCTGGCTGGGCCAGGCAGGCAGAGTGGTAAGACCTGGCCGGGCCAGGCAGATTGAGGTTGTAAGACCTGGCTAGGCCAGGCATCCTTTGAGTGGGATTTTTGGTGGTCATGTCTATCCCTGAGATGATGTGCTGTAGTGCATTCCATGAGATCATGTTTTCAATCTATGGTTTATAGTTCTGCTCATTGGGCTTGTATAGCTCATCCCTCTCCCCTATCCCCCAGGTTTGCAGGTTCAGAGTCCAGAGGGAGTCCAGCAGGGTGTGCAAGAAGAAGAGTTATGTAATAGCTAGTGTGGACATGTACATGTAAAGAGATAATGTATAGTGTATAGCTTTGTGCTTGACTTATAAGAGTTGTAATCTCTTGTTGTAGACACATGATCAGTTTATGTATGTTTCTTTTATTGTTAATGAATATGAGAAAACCAGGCTTAACATTATGAGTTGAGAGACCAGAAAGAGTGCATGCACAGGTTAAGCCTTGGAGGAAAGAAAAGTTTTAATGATTTGACAGAAAATGTATGATCATGTATGGGATTTCACAGGTACACAGACAGTATAGCAGGCTTACTACGGGTCCCGGCGACCTTAAGTCGATCTGGATCCTAGTGCCGGTAGCAGTTCGGTTTTCGGGCTGTTACAATTAGATTTTATGATTTCACTGTGATTAATAAGCATCATTAGAAATATACGTAAAAGATCTAAAAATAAATTAGTAAACTTATCATTGTATGTAGATGACATACTAATAGCTTGAAATGATAATGAGTATATCACAATCATTAAGGTTTGGTTATCATCTTTTGAGATAAAATGGATGAAGAAGTTGCATATAATCTTATAGTGAAGATTCTAAAGAATCATTAAGAAAATTATTGTCTCTTTCCTAGAGCAATATATTATGAAAGTTTTATAGTGATTGAATATGTAAGATTTTAAACCTAGAGATACTCATTTTTTTTTTCAAAAGAAAAAGTTTTCAGTCATAGATTATATTCTAAGATTCCAAAAGAGATAACGCAAATAAAAATATTTCATATAAGAGTGAGGTCAAGAGCCTGATATATGCTATGAAGTGTACAAGACTTGATATGTCCTATACTATGAGTATAGTAAATAAATCTGATCTTAGGCGAGCACACCATATATTCATAGAATTGGATATAGAGATATCTTAGACATATATTAGATTATTCATGATGTTATCAAGGAAATAGTCTGCAAGTGGGAGACTATAGGGATACAAAAAGGAGAAAAGATTTACATGAGCCTAAATCTATCTCAAGATATATCTTCTTAAGTAAGAAGTTATAATTTACTATATTAGGGATGTAGATGCATATAAAATGAAAGTTTTTTTGTTCTACGCATGAAATTACTTTAGATCTTTTAATAAACACGAGTACAAAAGATGTTTTGTATAATTTTGTAAGTGATTAAGTTAGTATAGAGGATAAAATAATGAATTAATATACTTAAATTATTAATTGCAATTGTACAATTCATACATACTATTTCATATCAGGATATAATTATGAAAAGTATATCATATAGATAACAAATGTCTCCTCACACGACATTGGTTTTATTATCTAGTGAAATAATAAAACACAAGACAATCATAAATTTTATTTTATCTGTAGATAAAATTGAGAGTTCAGAAAAATTTATAATACAAGATGTCATTTCAAAGTGATTGAGAATAATAGTGGAAAATCATTTTATTTTACAATAATTTTATGTGAATAAGTCATATTATTTATATTAACAGCCCGATGTAGTTCTGTTTTAAAATGAGTAGTTTAGAGAACTCAAATTTAAATATTAAGTATGCTCAAATTATCATCTGTACAGTATCTCAAATAGACACATATGCTCTATTATAAATGAAAAGAGATATCATAGCATATGCTTCATAACACATATGCTTGTGACCAATTATGGGAGTACAAGTGATGATCTCTACTTGTTAATGCATGAGTTTCTAAAAATTATAAGAAACCTTACTAATACTCTTATGACTCTATATGCTATTTGATACTTAATTCAATGTTTAGTATCTTAGGATATTATCAGATGATTATGAATGATGCGATTTGACGAGATATTTCTAGAAAAGCAAATTGAATTAACGTTAAGAGTATTGAGATGTGATAAAGATCATATGAAAATATCATATTAGTTTTATATTCATTAACCGGTCAATGACGTTTATATGTGGATAAAACATAATTATAAAAGGAAAAATTTGAGATTATATGGATATTTAATGTGATAAATGATCTAGCAAGTACTCTGAATTTCGCCATTTGAGCGGTTATATTGTTCTAATAGACATATAACATTTGAGTTTTCGAAATATGCACGGGTCACACAATCTATTTATTAAGTATAAAAGTTATAGTTTTATATATCATCATGCCCTATCATGTGTGGATGGAAGATAAAAGAAAATTATACACCTAAAATAGAACCAACAAAATAAAAGCCGAAATAAGATTATATATTTTATTTATAATAACTCATTTTTATTTTTATTTTATATAAATTAAATTAAAAAGGAAAAGAAAAAAATATTTGAATTTTAATTTTTTTTTTTAGAGTTACATGGCAAAAGGCCATGTAAATGTTCCGAGTGAGCGGTGGGCATAACTGCCCACTAACTCCTACTAACTCCTTTTCTCTCAGCCAGATTGTGAATAAGAGGAGTTGTTATCCTAGTGCTCTCAAGAAAAAAAAAAATTCTCTCTATGTAAAAATAAATTTTCCACCCTCTTCTTCTAAAGATTACCAATTATTAAAACATTTTGATAGAAGTTTGATCTCAATTTATTTTTTTTGGTTGGACTATTTTCCTGTGAATATTGGGTTATCTCCTATATATCGTCGGGTGATTTTTTGTAATCATGTGAGAACAAAAAAATGTTGGTAGTGGATTTTGAGAATATCCATATACTTGACTTTTTGTGCAATACACTGCAATTTTAGATAATTTTTAATCTATCAATTATATACATAGTTTGTAGAAAATATATCATTATGTATGAGTCATGTGATACAAAATGAACTTTAATTTTTTTTTCTATTCCAATCTGGAAAAATTTATAGATTTTTTGACATACACATTCAGCCAAAATAAATAATCCTTAAGTAATATATTTAAATTTCACAGATAAATACGCTTTATAGAATAAAAAGAAAAAAAGAAAAAAATTATGGTTATGGTGAAATTTTAAAAAATTTACTAATTTATTTTTATTTTAAAATAATTTAATTAAAATATACATATATTTTATAAAATTTAATTCTTTAAGTTCTTTTATTAAAAATCTTAATAACTACTTAAATATTTATATTATTTAATTCATATAATTTCAATTATTTGTATTATTTAATTTTTATATTCGTGTTATTAGTCATTTTAATCGATATTAAAATAAATAAATTAATTATTTTTTAATAAAAAAATTAGAAGAGTTAAATTTTAATTAAAAATAGAAATAAATTAGTAAATTATGTAAAAATTCAGAGACTTTAACATAATTGTTTCATTGTGTTTTACCAAATAAAAAATAAATAAATGAGTTAATGATAGCATTTGCATTGGTTATCCAAGACTTGAGAAAATTTTGGCTTTGAAGGATGGGATTTGGTTTGAAGGAAAAAAGACAGTACCATAAGAAATGACTCATCACCAAATGGACCCATTTGCCTTTGCCAAAAGCATTTCAAAATTATGGCATCAAAATCTTGAATTTGAAGTTTCTTTGGCCTTTTCCTTAACCATCTTTTTTAAACATTATTGTTACTCCCACCATAAAAAATAAAATAAAATAATTTTTATATAATTTTAAAAATTTAATTAATTTACCTAAAACTTAATTTATACTTTTAACCCAAACCCACAATCCTGATTAAAGTGTGAATCAAAGAGAGCTTCACCAACACATGCCAACCAGCATAGAAGTTTTACACAAGCAATCAACAGTTGATCAGTTTTCATTTGGACAGGTTCTCAAGCAGTCAAGTTCACTGAATTATCATGTTATGAGGAGATGTTAAACCATGGGAATTTAACCTTGAAAATTCAGAAATTTGATTCATTATGCTGCAATAAAATCCATAAAGAGCTCTTTTTAGAAGAATCAACTAAATATACCATCTTTTCAACAAGTAAAAATATATGTTTTCCCATGTCAAGTAGATGAAAACATATTAAAATACAATTTCAAAGTCACCACTCCCTTCATAAACTGTAGCTAAGAAAAGCAAGGGGAAAAGAATCTCCATCACATACAATTTACTCCCCAATAAGGTAATCACATCAAAAGGGGGGAAAAACTAAAAGATAAAGGCAATCCTTTTCGTTTAACCTATTCTGAAATCAGATGCAAAAGCAATAAAGCAAACACTCTGGTGCGAGATATTATCGAATATACCTGCCTGTTAATTGGACATAAGTCAGGCCATAATTGGCCTCTTCTACTTCTGGTTGCTAGTACTCTTCTTCTTCAGTAGGCTTCCAAATTTGCGGAACAAAGGCTTCTTCTTCTTCTGTTGTGGCTGCTTTGAAGGTGAGCTCCCACCATTACTATCAACATTTTCTGCTGAAGACAAACCATTTATCTGATCAAAGCTCTCACCACCATCTACCTTGGACTCCACTTCATCCTCAAAGGATTCCTGTTCCGGTTCTCTGTCTGGTGAAAACTCTTTCTTTTCAATCTTGCAGCTCTCCCACATCTTAAACTCAACTTCCACTGAGTCATCTTCTTTTTCTTTGTTTTCATCTTCTTTCAGTTTTCCATTCACATTCTCAATTTTGGCAGCTTCCATTGGAACAGTCTGGTTGTTAAAGCCATTACTATGTTCCTTGGAATTTTCTTTTCCTTCATGCTGTTGTGGTGGAAGCTCCAATTTGGGCTTCTCTGCTCTTACATGCCCATTTTCTTCAGAGAATTCAACCACCTTTGGAAGCAAATCATAGTCCTTTTCGCTGTCTGTGAGCTCTCCATTCTCCTCAGTTTTCTTCTTGGCCATAGCTTCTTCAAGCAATTTAGACAACTCCTCCACCTTCTTCAGAGAAATGGCTTCCTTAGCTCGGAGCTCCTCATTTTCTTGGAAAAGATTCTGCAACTCATTTTCCTTGTCTAATAAACTTTCCTTCAGTTTCATGCTCCCAACCTTTGACTCCCCAAGAGCTTCTTGCAATGAGATCACCTCAGCTTCAACTTCCTGTAGGCTATCCTTCAACTGAGCTTCTTCCTCCCTTGTGGCACAAGCATCTTCCTCGGTTTGCTTAAGCAAATTTATTAGCCTATCAATTTCTCTTTCCAAAGAAGAGTTCTCTGCTTCTGATTTCTTTACACAGTTCATCAGATTTTGTTCTTTTTGCTCCCATTCAGTCTTGTAGTTCTCAAATTCATTCTTGGATCCTTCAATATTATTCTTAAGAAGATCAATCTCATGTTTTGCATCATCTAGCATAGTTTCATATCTCTTGTTTGCTTCCTTGAGGACCAACCTTAAATCCTCTATCTGGGTTTCATAATTTTCATGCTCCACTTGACTGGACAACAGCTTTTCTTTGGCTTCCCTTGCTTCTGCAGACACTTCATGTAAGGCTGAAGCTAAACTTTCCATTGCCTTCTTGCTTTTTTCCTCCTCATCCCTAGAAATCTCCAACTCAGTTATGAGTTTGTTTTTCTCCTCTAATAGACTTTGAACGCTGGAAGCTGCAAGCTTCTCATTGTTTAAAGCCTGAGCTTTCTCCTCCTTCACCATTTCCAACTCAGACTGCACAGACTCTGCCTTTTTTGCCAATTCAGAGGTTTCTTCCTTAGCCACTCTAAGGCAACGCTCTGATTCCTCAAGTTCCCCTTTCTGTCTTGCAATTGTCATTTCCAGTAATCCCACCTTCTCTTTAAGAGCAGAAATTTCACTTTCTGCATCATGCAAGAGATCATTGTTTCCTTCAAGTTGTTTCATAACCGAACATAAAGATTCAGATGCAGATCTCTCCAACTTGTTTGCTTCTTCAAGCTGCATCTCTAATTCTTCTACCTTATTTTTCCACTCCTCTGCTAAATTCCGTGCATAAGATTCAGCCATCTTAGCAGCTTCTAATTCAACATTAAGCTGTTCTATGGAAGCCTCCCTTTCAATAAACTTATCCTCAAAAGCTCTTGCTTCCTCAAGTTTTTGTTTCAAGGTCTCTATCTCCTTCTTAAGCTTCAACAGCATGTCATTGCTTTCATTGGTCTCCATTTCAAGCTTTGAATCAAGTAAGGCCTTCAACTGGGTCAATTCAGCTGACAGAGTCTCTACCTTATCTGCATGAATCTCAGCTACCTTAGTTGCATCATCAGCATGGTTCAGTGCCTGGTTCTTTGCATCTGCAGTCATGGCCAGTTCTTGCTTCACCTTTTGAAGCTCCAGACTGGTAGAGCGAAGGGCAGCCACATCCAAAGCATGTTGGTTTCTCACAGCTTCAAGCTCTTTCAGCCATTCCTCTTCCTTTTTTTGGGCTGCTTCAATCCCAGCCTGTTCCAACTCAACAGTTCGGAACTTCTCAATCTCAGAATTCTCCTCGGCCCTCTTTTGAGCCACCAAAGCTTCTTGAAGCTTCTCATTTGCCTCTTCAGCAGCTTTCTGTGCTTGTTCCAGTTCCTCAATTGCCTGTTCCTTCTCTTTCTCAATCAATCCTATCTGCTCCTTTGCTTTCTTTAGATCTTCCTGAACAAGACTCAATTGAGACTGAAATTCTGACCCCTTCACCACCCTTGTCTGCGGTTTCTGATAACCAAATACAATCAATAAATGCAGCAAATAATTTTTCTTAAAAAAAAAAAAGAAGAAGAAGAAAACAATCATGTTACGAAGTCATACTATAACTTTTCCACACAACAGTTCCATTCAATAAACATCATAAAGAAACTTCCAATGTTTTTAATTCAATTTTATCCAGAAGAAAACCAAATCAATCAACAACATTGCACCCAAAAGCACAATCTTTCAACAGACCAAAGTTCTTGGGAAATTCCAAATGCTTAATTGGAAAAAAAAAAAACTGAACATGATAAAATGTTGAAGGAAAAAACTATTAAAGCATTGCGGCCATTGATGAGTACTTACTTCACGTGGCGGAGTGACCTTTGTTGACCGTCGTTCAATTGTGGGTTTTGAAGTAACAGATCGTGGGGAACGTTCAATTGAAAGGCGTGAACTCTGCACAGGGGCAGGTGAATCAGATTCTGATTTAGTAACTCCCCTGCTCACTTTATTCACTCTAGGAGTTGCTGCTGTTGCTTTGCTAGGAGTTTCAGATAAACTAGATCTGTACAAATTTTAAAGCTATCATTATTACATCATCAGATGAAAATTCGTTGCAGGTGAAAATCTATTACAAACAGAATGCAACACATCCAAAGACAACCCATGTCCTAAATATTTAAGTTCAAATTAACAACGGATCTATGCCAAAAAAAATGGGAACTTTGTATTAGTGACTTTCATTCCATAACAAAATCAAACTCACGTATTACCATTTGCATACAATTCTATACATCAAAATTCAAATTCCCCGAAGAAATTGTGCCTAATAAATCCAATTACGAAACCAGAATATCACAAGAAAGTCGCGCAGGGACGATGAACGTCAACAATGAAGTGAACCCGTATCAAATTTTAAATGAAAAAGAAAAATTGAGAAAGGGGTTTGTATATAAAGAACTAGAACTGCAAGGAAATGGAGAGAAAGGGAGACGTTGAATTCAAATAAAGGAGTTAAGGGGAAAAACCAAAGAAATAAACAAAACGCTTCAGGAAGATAGATCCAATCCACCGATCAGAAAATTAGGAAAGAAATTCCACAACAGCAATCAAATTTCAAATTTTACAAAACCCATAAAAACTAAAAAAGATTATCAGATCTAAGCAGAGAGAGGACAAAGTGTTTACGGTCCTGTGTACTTACTTGGTCTTGGAAGACATGTTTGTTCTTGACGATGATGATGAGAAGTGGAAAATGGGAAGGAAGTTGAAAAATGTGTTAGTTTAGGTAAATGAGGGTATGGGTTCTCTGTTGAATGCTAAAATGCTGACATATTGTAAGAGAATGTAGTGCGGCTGTTCCCTTCTTTTCTTTTCTTTTCTTTTCCTTTCTTTTCTTTTTCAGATTAAGAAAAGCATTAGAAACTAAACCTGGAAGAAGAAGAAGAAGAAGAAGAAGAAGAAGAAGAAGAGAATTTACAGAAGCAGGGAACCAAATAATTTGGGTTGGTGTTCCTGTCTGTAGACTGGCCGCATTCACAAACACAACATGGTTGCATAATCTCTCTCTATTTCTCTCTTCTTGTCCTGCTTTTCCTCTGTAAGTTATTATAACATTTGTTTTTCAGGTTCATGGGGCAGTGTAAAAGTACAGAAATGCCCCTGCTGTGGAACTGTTGAATTTTTTTTTTTTTTTTTTTTTTTCCTTTTGTTGCTTTGCTCTGTGCCTGTCAAAGGCATGGCCAACTTTTGCAGAGCTTCTTCCCAAGCTGACCCAGCTTTTCAGGAAAAAAGTTTACAATCAATTTGAAACACCAATAAAAAAATTGTTTTTATTTGTTATATTTTTAATTAATAAAAATTATTTCACTTATAATTAGAAAACAATAAAAGTTATTTTGAGTAATTAAACTTTTTTTTAATTTTAATTTTTTTTTGTAAGATTTTAAAATGCATAAATACCTTTAAATGGTGGCAAATTGCTAAGCTGAAAAATAATGTCAACCATTAATATGCCTACACCTAAAATCAAAGTCGTTTTCAGTTATTATCTCTGCAAGATATAATGGCATTAATTAAGATTGATAGCACATACAAATTGCAAAATTTTCACCTCTCTTGAATTTTTTAAATTAAAAATAATTAAATTTTTTTCATTTTAAATAAAAAATTTATTAAAAAAATCAATTAAATTGAAAATTAATATTTTATTCGAGTTATTTTACTCTGATCAAAACACTAATATTTAAAACACGAGAATATGAATTATAAGACATTATTTTAGCTAATATTATCCAAGGCAGTGTAATTTTCTTAGAATGAAAATTTTTAATTTATTTGAATTTTAAAATTTAATGTGAGAGATTTTTAATTAATTTTTTTAAAATCGTAAGAATTACTTAATATATTTAAAATTTTTATTTTTTAATTTAAATTTATTATTTAATGTTATTGAAAATATTTTTATGTGAGATGACAACCTTTGTATGGTAAGAAGCTGACTAGCAACCAACAAACATTTTATTTTGTTTTGTTTTGTTTTATTTTATTTTATTTTTGTAGGTGTGGTTAATTGATTCTTATCTTCTCTAACCACGACTTGAAGTTGTAACTAAACCTCCACTCTACCTGCCTTTTATTATTGATTCGTCATCCTAAGTAGAACCTAGCTACCAATTACCTCATTTCTACATTTTCTTTCTATTTTTTACATCCATTATATTTAAACTAATCGATGAATGATTATTTATTAAAGAAACTATTTTATTTAAATTAAATTAATATTTTCAAAAGTAATTCACATTATAATAAATAATTTATTATTAGCTAAAATTAATACTATAATTGTAACCTAAGAATTTCTTAAACTATATATTCTAATTTACTTATTTTTAAAATTATAAATTAAAATTAAAATTTTTAATTGAATTTAAAAAAATATTGAATGCTTGATAAAAATAAAACTAATGCAATTTCTACTAGTAGTTAAATTTATAGGTACTGTTAGATTTTTTATTTAAGATATGATTAGGTTCAAAATTAATTTAATGTAAATAAAATTTTTTTACATTATTAAATAAACACATAGAGATCTAACCTTAAAAGAGATGAGGGTACTGCTGGAGCATAGACTCCCGTGTCTCCCAGGTGCATTCCTCCAAATTGTGGTGGTTCCACAGGACTTTCACCATCGGGATTTCCTTGTTTCTTAACTTTCTGATCTGGGTGTCTATGATCCGTACTGGCTGTTCAACATAGGTGAGATCCTCTTGGACCTCCACATCAGGCTCACTAAGAACCTTGCTCAGATCTGACACAAACTTCCTCAACATTGAAACATGGAAAACCGGATGGATTCTTTCCATTGAAGCAGGTAAATCCAGCTTGTACGACACATTCCCAATCTTTTGCAAGATTTCAAAGGGTCCGATGTATCGTGGGGCTAGTTTACCTTTCTTCCCGAAGCGAACCACTCCCTTCATTGGAGACACTTTGAGCAATACCAGATCCCCCTCCTGAAACTCTAACTGTCTCCTGCGGACGTCTGCATAGCTCTTCTGTCTGCTCTGAGCAGTCTTGATTCTTTCTCTGATTATGGGTACCACCCTGCTGGTGATCTCTACTAGCTCAGGCCCTGCCAAGGCCTTTTCTCCAACTTCCTCCCAGCAAACAGGTGATCTGCACTTCCTTCCGTACAAAGCTTCATATGGAGCCATCCCGATGCTAGCATGATGGCTGTTGTTGTAGGCAAACTCCACCAAAGGTAGATGCTGCCTCCACGAACTGCCAAAGTCCAGCACACACATTCTGAGCATATCCTCGATAGTCTGGATGGTCCTTTCGGACTGTCCGTCCGTCTGGGGGTGGAAGGCAGTACTGAAATCCAACCTAGTACCCATGGCATTCTGCAGACTCCGCCAAAACCTGGAGGTGAACTGGGGCCCTCTATCTGACACTATCGAAACAGGAACCCCATGCAGCCTGACGATCTCATCCACATATACCTGCGCCAACTTGTCCACAGAGTAGCCACTCCTGACAGGAATGAAGTGAGCAAATTTGGTGAGTCTGTCCACAATCACCCATATAGAGTCCACTCTGTTGGACGCCGCCGTTAACCCCACTACGAAGTCCATAGCTATATTTTCCCATTTCCATTCTGGAATAGGTAGCGGGTTAAGCATTCCAGCTGGCTTCTGATGTTCCAGCTTAACCCTCTGACACACTTCGCAGGCTGACACGAACTGTGCCACTTCTTTCTTCATAGCTGGCTACCAATAAACCTTCTTTAGATCTCGATACATCTTGGTGGCCCCGGGGTGAACGCTGTATCTTGCATTATGAGCCTCTCTCATAATGTCTCCTTTTAGCCCTATGTCATCTGGTACACATAGTCTGCTCCCATAGCGGAGGATCCCCTTACTGTCGAATCTGAACTCACTACCATTGCCTGACTGAACAGTCCTGGCAATCTTCACTAACTCCGGGTCCTCATGCTGTTTCTGAGCCACCTGCTCCAGAAACACGGGTGCCACTCTCATCTGGGCCACCAAGGCACCTGTACCAGACAACTCCATCTGTAGACCTTCCTCAATGAGCTTGTAAAACTCCTTCACCACTGGCCTCCTCTCTGCCGATATGTGGGATAAACTGTCTAGTGACTTCCGGCTTAGGGCGTCTGCCACGACATTCACCTTACCCGGATGATACTGAATCTTGCAATCATAGTCACTCAGCAGCTCCACCCATCTCCTCTGTCTCAAGTTCAAATCTCTTTGACTCAGGATGTACTGCAGGCTTTTATGATCTGTGAAGATCTCACATTTTACCCCATAGAGGTAGTGCCTCCACATCTTGAGTGCAAAGATTACTGCTGCCATCTCTAGGTCATGTGTGGGGTAATTCAACTCATGTTTCTTCAGCTGCCTAGAAGCATAAGCGATCACCCTCTCATTATGCATTAGTACACAACCCAGTCCCACACGGGATGCATCACAAAAGACTGTAAAGTCCTCATCACTGGATGGCAGAGCTAACACTGGTGCTGAAGTCAACCTCTTCTTAAGCTCTTCAAAACTCTCCTCGCACTGGTCGGTCCACAGAAACTTCTGATTCTTCCTGGTTAACCTGGTCAGAGGAGCTGCTATCTTCGAGAAGTCCTGAACGAACCTCCTATAGTAACCTGCCAAACCCAAGAAACTCCTGATCTCCGTCACTGAAGTGGGTCTAGGCTAGTCAGCCACAGTCTCTGTCTTCTTGGGGTCTACCTCTATCCCATTCTCTGATACTACATGCCCCAAGAACGAAATGCTCCTCAGCCAGAACTCACATTTAGAGAACTTGGCATACAAGCCATGTTCCCTCAAGGTCTGCAAGACCAACCGCAGATGATGGGTATGCTCCTCTGCATTCCTGGAATACACTAAGATATCATCTATGAAGACAATAACAAAGTGATCCAGGTACTGGCATGAGATCCATGAATGCTGCAGGGGCGTTGGTTAACCCGAACGGCATTACAAGGAACTCAAAATGCCCATATCTGGTCCTGAAGGCTGTCTTCGGCACATCCTCATCCCTTATCCTTAGCTGATGGTACCCCGATCTCAGATCTATTTTGGAGAAACAACCTGCTCCAGCTAGCTGGTCGAATAGATCGTCGATCCTTGGCAGAGGGTACCTATTCTTGGTAGTGACTTTGTTCAACTGCCTGTAGTCGATACAAAGTCTAAGGGATCCATCCTTCTTTCTCACAAACAGGACCGGAGCACCCCAGGGTGAGGTACTCTGTCGGATGAAACCCTTTTCTACCAGCTCCTGCAATTGCTCTTTCAACTCCTTTAACTCGGCTGGGGCCATCCTGTAGGGAGGGATAGAGATCGGTCTAGTTCCAGGCACCAACTCTATCTCGAACTCTATCTCCCTAGCAGGTGGTAAACCTGGAAGCTCATCCGGAAAAACATCCTGAAACTCTCTGACAACTGGCACCGAGGCCAGCTCCCTGACCTGACTGTCTAGCTCTCTCACATGAGCTAAGTACCCCTGACATCCCTTCCTAAGCAACCTACGAGCCTGAAGAGCTGATATCAGACCTCTAGGTGTGCCCCTCTTGTCTCCTCTGAAGACGACCTCTGACCCGTTCTGATCTCTGAACCTGACTACCTTGTCCCTGCAGTCCAAGGTAGCACCATGGGTAGATAGCCAATCCATCCCTAGAATGACGTCAAAGTCTGTCAAATCTAGAACCACAAGGTCGGCGGAGAGGCATCTTCCCTCAACAAAAACTGGACTGTACTGGCAGACTGACACTGCCACTGACGGGTCACACTTGGGTCCACTGACCCATAGGGGACACTCTAACCCAGAGACTATCAGACCCAATCTCTCAACGGCTCTCGGAGCAATAAATGAATGAGATGCACCCGGGTCCATTAATGCATACACATCAGAACACCCAATGACGAGATTACCTGACACCACGGTGTTGGATGTGTTAGCCTCCTGCTGAGTCATGGTGAAGATCCTGGCTGGAGCTGATGGACCTTCACCTCGGGAACCAGAAGAAGAGGCTGCCCCTCTCCCTCTACCTCTGCCACTGCCCTGAGTTGTGGCTGGAACTGCTGGCTGTGCCACACTACCAGAAGCTGTCTGCTGGGGCTGGCCCATAAAAGGCGCTCTAGGACACTCCCGAGCTATATGTCCCTCCTGTCCACATCTGAAACATGTATTAGTCCCAGCTCGACACACTCCCCTGTGCGGTCTTCCACATCTCTGGCATTCTGTACCATCTGAGCCTGAGCTCGAGCCACCACCAAATCCCAGACCGGATTTCAACCTGTTCCAAAACTTATTCTTCTTCGGCTTCCTGGTGGTGCTATCCCACCTCTTCTTACCTGAGCTCTGAGAAGAGAAACCTGGTCCTCCTCTGCCTGGGGTCTTAACCCCTGAAGACTGGGTCACTGACTGCTTCACTGACCCCTCAACTATAGCACTTGCTTCCATTCTTCGAGCCATATCCACCACAGTGTGGAAACTTTCTCTCTCAGCTGACTGAATCAACGAGGAGTACCTGGAATGCAGCTTCATAACATACCTCTTGGCTTTCTTCGTATCTGTATCTAGAGCTTGCCCTGAAAAAGGCAATAGCTCTAAGAATTTATCCGTGAACTCCTCTACACCCATGTGCTCTGACTGCCTCAGTTGCTCAAACTCAATCATCTTCAGTTCTCTGGAACTGTCTGGAAAAGCCCATCCAGCGAACTCATTCGCAAATTCCTCCCATGTCATACCGTCTAGTCTCGGGTCCACATAACACTTGAACCATTCCCGTGCCTTCTTGCACTTTAAAGTGAACCCTGCCATCTGAATGGCCCTGCTGTCACTTGCCCCTAGCTCATCAGTTATTGTCTTCACTACTCTCAGATACTCAAAGGGGTCATCCCCTGACTTGTATTTGGGAGCATCTAGCTTGAGGTAATCTGTCATCTTTACCTTGCTCCCATCAGCTGAGCTAGGTCTAGGAGGTTGAGTAACTGGGGCTGCTGGTTCTGTAGGTGGTGGAGGGGGAGGTGCAGCATTCCCCGAGGTGGGGTTTACCGGGTTTGGATAGAAGGGTGAGGGTGGATAAGTTGGGTACTGTGTGTAAGGTGGATAGAAAGGTGGATAAGGCATGTAGGTAGGGTAGGGGTTAAAGCTGGAGTAATCCGATGTACCTCCCATCGGATACCCTGAACCCTGTGGGAAGGGTGGATAATGGGGTGGAAAACCATACCCCGAGGCCTGAACGCCTCCCTGAGACTCCCCTGTCCCCTCTTCCTCCATGCTCACATCCAGGTTCCCATCCCTCCTCTGATTCTCTTCCATAACCTCCCTCACATCTGAAGAACTTCCTCCTCGATCTGTCCCCCTTCTGCTAGCATCAAAAGACCTTCTAGGGTCCCTTGACACTCTTTCTCTGTTGGCTCTACAAGACAATGCCCTAGGCAATGTAGGAGGACGGGCGCTCGTGCCCTCATCCTCAGGTGGCACTCCAGTCAATCGTGCAGATCGACGAGTTCCTCTCATCCTGTTTTCTGAAAAATAGTACACATCATACAAACATTAGCATCATATGGTTCATGTGGGCACACATGAACCCTCATCACATACATCACATAGCATAGCATATCATTAATGCACATGCATATAATCATGGCATTTCACATCATCATACAAGACAGGACTCAACATCCTATCCTAGTGGACATGATCTTCCTATTGTGCTTGACCTTCTATAACATCTATGAGCCCGACACTCTAGGTCCGATCCTATGAACCTAGGGCTCTGATACCATTCTGTAATGACCCGAGAATCGGACCGCTACCGGCGCTAGGATCCAGATCGGCATAAGGCCGCCGGGAACCGTAGCAAGCCTGACATATAACCTGTAAACCTGTTCAATCCCATACATGATCAACAATCATACATAAAAATTAAAACTTTCCTTTTTATCATACACCAAACTCAACCTGTGCATGCACTAAACATAGCATAACTTAAACATTTATCCCTCTGTGGGATCTCAACAATGCCCCAATGGGCGATACATCATAAGTTGAGTTGGCTAAATATAAACATCAAATATCTAAGATCATGCATCGATAAGGGATTACAATACTAATAGGGTCAAGCACATCTAACCTCAATATACCTCATTACATAACATACTGAATCTCTTACATTACATTATAGTACAATTGTCATGTCCACAATCTAACTATTACATAAACATACTTCAAAACTCTGGCTAACCTCCTGGTCTACCCTGTACCTGCACATCTGGGGTTAGGGGAGAGGGGTGAGCTACAAAGCCCAGTGAGCAGAATAGTGAAATCATATATTAAAATTTCATGCCATTATGTAATGCTACACATCACAACAAATCACATCTCGGATGGTATTGTCACCTATAGTCCTTTACATAGTCCAACTGTGCCGGGACGTAGAATGGGTACAACCGGTCTTTCTCTTAACATAACATATCATACAGTCCAACTGTGCCAGGGACGTAGAATGGGTACAACCTGGACTTTCTCTTACATCGTGCCAGGGACGTAGAATGGGTACAACCTGGACTTCCATACCATATCATCATCATGCCATATGAGGACTAAAGGATCATCCAATAACCAATCCACATCAACATCATAAATGCAATGCAACATATTCGTGAACACTAATGCAAACAACCTACTATATCTCATGGCATTCATGATGCATGGATCATGCTCAAAATTCATATTTCATTTAATTTAAAACTTAAGGTTTATTCCACTCACCTCTGGCTAGCTCTGACAAACTCTGTAGCAGCTGGCTCACTGCTGGGGTCCTCGGTTCCTCGGGTCCGAACCTACACAGGTGGACTCCAATGAGGGACCAAACATAAATAAACATAACTCTAATATACTCCCCAAAAACCCCCTAAAACATCATAAAACAATTACATAAAAACATGCAAGAAATGGCTGAACAGGGCACTTTCGGCGGCAGGTTCGGCCGCCGAAAGTCCCTCCAGAGCCGAAAGTCAGGCAGGTTCGGCGGCACCTTCGGCGGCCGAAACTCCCAGACAGAGGCGAAACTCATGCATGTTCGGCGGCACCTTCGGCGGCCGAAAGTGCCAGACAGAGACGAAAGTCTCTTTTCGGGGGCAACTTCGGCAGCCGAAAGGCCTGCCTCCCCAGCCATGTTCGGCGGCCGAAAGTGCCTTCGGCTGCCGAACCTGGTTTCTGCCAAAGGGCAGAAACTTGGCTCCTTTATGCACATTTGCCTCCTAACTCTTCCAACATGCATATAACTCAACCAAAACATGCATACAAGCTCCTAGGGGTCTCAAACTACCTTAAACCCCAACTACAACACACATACACAAGCATTTGCAAGCCACATTTGCATAAACTCAAAAATCATCCATAACTCACTAAAAACCTACACATGCATTTTTACCCCATAGATCTTGCACAAAACTTATTTAAAACATATAATGAGCTTAAGATCGGCTCTTACCTCTTGAAGATCGAGAGAGAGACGATCTAAACTCGGAGATCCAAGCAAATGAGCTCCTAAGTTCCCAAAGCTCCAAAACTTGTCTTAAATGCTCAAAACTTGCAATGGGAGGTGAAAACTCAAGAAAAAATGGAGGAGATTTGGAGAAATAACACAAGATCTGGGGAGAGGGAGGTCGGAAGCTAGCTATGGCCGAAAATGGGAGAAAGCTCGCCCATTTCGGCTAAGTGACCCTTTTATAGTGGCTGGCCAGGCCACGTTCGGGGGCCGAAAGTGCTTCCGCATGCATGCCATGTTCGGTGGCCGAACTTGACTTTCGGCGGCCGAACCTGGTCTTCCCTCACTCATGCTTTCGGGGGCCTAACGTGCCTCCAAAATGCATGCATGTTCGGCGGCCGAACTTGACTTTCGGCGGCCGAACCTGGGTTTTCCTCCAAAGACTTTTCATGCAAAAACTCATTTAATTTTCATACTTAAAACCATGAAATACCTTAAAACATTTTATGAAAAGCATGTTCCTACCCTACTAGAGGCTTCCGACATCCGAGATTCCACCGGACGGTAGGAATTCCGATACCGGAGTCTAGCAGGGTATTACATCGACTCTTACCTCTTGAAGATCGAGAGTAGAGGCGATCTAACTTGGAGTTGGGAGAGATTTAGCTCCTTGGGTCTCCAAGTTCAAAACTCGCTCAAAACTTGAAAATCTTCAAAAGAAAGCAAAAACTTGTGAAAATCTTGAAAGATCTGAAGGAAGAACTCAAAGATTGGTGAGGGACGGCGGAGAACTCACCTTGGCCGACAATGGGGAGAAAAGCTCGCCCATTTTCGGCTAAGGCACCCTTTTATAGTGGCTGGCCAGGCCACGTTCGGGGGCCGAACGTGCCTCCGCATGCATGCCATGTTCGGCGGCCGAACCTGAGGTTCAGCGGCCGAACCTGAGGTTCGGCGGCCGAACCTGGACTTCCCTCACTTTATGCCTTCGGGGGCCTAAGGCACACCCGAAATGCCTGCATGTTCGGCGGCCAAACTTGAGGTTCGGCGGCCGAACCTGGGTTTTTTCTCCAAGGTTATTTTCATGCAAAAACTCATTTTCTTTCATGCTTAAAACATAAAACACATTAAAACATTTTATGAAAATATGGTTTTACCCTTCTAGAGGTCTCCGACATCCGAGATTCCACCAGACGGTAGGAATTCCGATACCGGAGTCTAGCCGGGTATTACACTTTGGAAGTTCATTGGAAAGAGTAGAAAAAGTTGATATTTGGTGCCAGCTAATAGGAAAAGAAGAAATAATAATATACAAAAAAAAAAAGAGTCGGTCTCTCTACACAGGTCTGCTTAGGTCGGCGCATGTCTGCTTCTAAGGTCGAAAGGTTGACCTCTTGTCACAGGTCTGCTTAGGTCGACACAGGTATGCTTCTAAGGTTGGAAGATCGGCCTCTCCGCACAAGTCTACCTCTAGGTCAGCTTCTCCATAGTGAACTTGTGGGTGTTATTCATGCAATTGCATGAGGACCGAGTTTTGATAAGGGTGACAATAAGGAGAATCTCACATATGTTCAGCTCTTGGTTCAAACTCTGAGTTTTGAAATTAGTAAAGTCAGACAACCGAGTCTTTTATTTTACAATAATATTTGTGATTTATGGAAATGTTATAAAATTAGGATGCATTCTTCAAAACTTCTTTTTTGATAGTAAAATCAGAATCGTTGGATGAATGAAAGCATAAAGACAAGAACAAAGGCCATAAGGTGGGAATCCACTAGGCCATCTGAGCGTTAGCCCAATAAAGGGCCATAAGGCCATCCGGGTGTCAGTCTCACATAGCAAGACATCTCATGATGTGTCAGGCTATCTGGGCATTAGCCCTAATAAAGGGCCACAAAGCCATCTGGGCATCGGTCTCGCAAAGCAAGGTATCTCATGTCAGGCCACAAGGCAACTTCAAGCAGGCCATAATCCGAGCATTGGACCACAGAAACAAATAAATAAAATTCACAAAAGGCCATAAGGGCCATTTAGACATAGGCTCGCATAACAAGGAATCTGATGCTAGGCTACAAGGCAGGTATAAATTAGGCCAACCTACCGGGTGTTAGTCTCGCTTCACAAAAATTTTCTAAGGCATTTAATGCTAGGCCTCAAGGTGGGTGCACGCCAGGCCGACCTACCAGGTGTTAGTCTCGCTTTATAAGAAATTTCTAAGGCATTTAATGCTAGACTCAAGGGGTACATGCCAGGCCAATCTATCGGGTGTTAGTCCCGCTTCATAAGAAGTTTCTAAGGCATTTAATGCCACATTTCAAGGTGGGTACATGCCAGACTGACTTATCGGGTATTGGTCCCGCTTCACAAGAAGTTTCTAAGGCATTTAATGTCAGGCCTGAAGATGAATACACGCCAGGTCGATCGATCGAGTGTTATTCCTGCTTCACAAAAAGTTTCTGAGGGATTTGATGCCAAGCCTCAAGATGGGTATACGCCAGGACGATCGACTGGCTGTTATTCCCGCTTCACAAGAAGTTTCTAAGATATTTGATGCTAGGCCTCAAGGCAGGTATAATTCAGCCCAACAAACCGAGTGTTAGTCCCACTTTACAAGAAGTTTCTAAGACATTTCATGCTGAGGCCAAAGAGCTCATCAAGGCTGGAAAAAGCTAGAGAGCTCGCAAGGACTAAAAAAATACTCGAAAGCTCATCAAGACTAAAAAATACACAAAAGCCCATCAAGGCTGAAAAAGACCAGGGAGCTCGCAAGGGCTGAGAAAATGCTCGAAGCTCATCAGGACTGAAAAATGCACGGAAGCCCATCAGGGTTAAGTCCAAGGAGCTCATAAGGGCTGGAAAATGTTCAGAAGCTCGTCAAGGCTGAAAAATGCATGACATCCTAACAATACTGAAAAAGGTCAAGGAGCTCGTCAGGGCTAAAAAAATACTCGGAAACTCGTCAAGGGTAAAAAATGCATAGAAGCCCAGTCAGGGCTGGAAAAAGTTAGAAAGCACGTCAAGACTAGAAAATACTCGTGAGCACGTCAAGGCTGGAAAATGCCCGGAAGCTCATTATGGTTGGACAAATGACCAGAAGCTCGTCAAAGCTTATTAGGCCAAGAAAATGCTTAGAAGTACGCTAGGGCTGAGAAATGACCTAGAGCTCAAGAAGGGTGGAAAAGGCTAAAGAGCTCGTAAGGGCTAGAAGATGTCCGGATGATCCCTAGGGGTGGTTGGTGATAGAGGGAGCCCGAAAATTCATTAAGACATTACTATATCTGTAATATCCGGCTCGAGTTCGGCCTCGGAATTCCTGTAGTTCGGTGGAATCTCGAGTGTCGGAACCCTCGAGAAGGGTAAGACATATGTTTTCATGTGTGTTTTAAGAGTTTTGAATGTTTTCAAGTGTGAAAGGAAATGAGTTTTGAAAGAAAAGCAACAAGGGAGAAATGCAAAGGTTCGGCCGCCGAAGGTCACTTTCGGCCGCCGAACATTGCATGGTTTCGGATTCATGTTCGGCTGCCGAAGGTGGTCTGGCCAGCCACCTATAAAAGGGCCAAGGGTCGGTGGAAGGAGGCTATGTCTCCTCCACTTGCAGCCAGAGGTGAGTTCCAGCCTCTCTCACGTTGACTTTCATGGTTTTTATGATTTCCTTCAAATCTTTCCTAGGTTTTAAGAGTTTTGATGATTTTTGAAGGTTTTAAGCAAAAAGAACAAAGTTTGAAGCTTGGAGAGTTTGAGAACGGATTTCTCTATATCTCCACGTTAGGATCGTGTAATCTCTTGTTTAGAAGAGGTAAGTACAGATCCTGAACCTTCTTTGTTGATTTTTGAAGGTTTTATGAAGTTTGTATGGGTAGTATGCATGTTTAGGTTTAGGTGAGGTTTTTGGTGATCTTTCATGTTTAAGTGTTATGTGCTATGTTTGTTTGGGTTTTAGGATAGTTTGAGACCCCTTTGTGCATATATATGTGTATGTGCTAGTTGGGAGTAGTTGATATGCATGTTGTAGGTTTTTGGGCAAAGTTTGCATGAAACAGAGCAAGGTTCTGTCCCCTGGACAAAACCAGGTTCGACCGCCGAAAGAAGGTTCGGCCGCCGAACATGCTTGGAGGCAATTTCGGCTGCCAAAGCTTGCCCCCGAAAGCTAAGCTTTCGGTTTAGAAAGGGACTTTCGACCGCCGAAAGAGGGAGTTCGGCCGCCGAAAGTATGTGAGTTTCGTCTCTGGACGAGACCTTCGGCCGCCGAAGGTGCCGCCGAACATGCATGAGTTTCGTCTCTGGAGAGGGGTTTCGGCCGCCGAAAGTGCCCTGTCCAGCCTTCTTTTGCATGTTTTCTGTGAATGTTCTAGGATGGTTTAGAAGGGTTTTGGGGAGTTTCTTAGAAATGTTCTTGAGTGAGTTTGGTCCCTCTTTTGAGTCCACCTGTGTAGGTACGGACCAGAGGAATCAGGGAGGTCAGCAGTGAGTCCAGTTTCAGAACCTGCAGAGTCAGTTCAGAGTCAACCTGAGGTGAGTGGAACTGAACTTAGTATTTTAATATGAGAAACGAGTATTTTATCATGCTTCATGCATTATGAATATGCTATAGGATGAGTGCATTAGTGTACACGAATATGACGCATTGCATTTATCCTTGATTCTATGACTGTATGGACATAGTAAGGATTCAATAGCCCTCAGAGGAAAGACCTGAAACAGCCCTACAGGGACCAGGCATAAAGACCTGGAACAGCCCTACGGGGACCAGGCATAAAGACCTGGAACAGCCCTACGGGGACCAGGCATATGGTATAGAGGGAGTGTTGATCCGTCCATGCTGAGATGTGATTACTTGTGATGTGATACATTGCATGAGAGCATGTTTTATCACCTGTTCTTTATTACTGTTCTACTCACTGGGCTATAGTAGCTCATCCCTCTCCCCTAACTCCAGTTGTGCAGGTTCAGAATTCAGAGGGAAGTCAGCAGGGTACAGGAAGAGTATATAGTTTGTAATAGTTAGTCAGTGTGGACATGTAAATGTAAAGAGATAATGTATGTGTACAGTGTATAGAATGGTGCTTGATTATAAGAGTTGTAATCCCTTTTTGTGTTTTCACATGATCAGTTTATGTTTATATATTGTTGTATGTTTATGAGAAAACCAGGCTTAACATTATGAGTTTTATCCGCCTAGAGCAATGAGGAGCTCTAGTAGGGATTGGTAGAGAACAGAGATAGTGCATGCACAGGTTAAGCCTTGGAATGAAGAAAAGTTTTGTGTTTTTTTACAGAAAATATATGATCATGTATGGGATGTCACAGGTTCACAGTCAGGATAGCAGGCTTACTACGGGTCCCAGCGACCTTAAGTCGATTTGGATCCTAGTGCCGGTGGCAGTTCAGTTTCTGGGCTGTTACAGATTGGTATCAGGGCATTAGGTTCACATGGTCGGACCTATATAGACAAAGTTGGGCCTATAGAGGTTTTAGCAGGTCAGGCACCATAGGGAAACATGTCCACTAGGATAGGATGTCAGTCCTGTCGCTATATGCTGATGTGCAATGCCATGATTCATACATGTGCATTAGTTGATATGTGATGTATGCTGATATGTGTTGCTTATGTGCTCTGTGATGTGTTGTTTTCCAGAAAGAGTGAAGATGCGAGGAACTCGTCGATCCGCGAGATTGACTGGAGTCCCACCTGTAAGTGAGGGTACAGCTGCTCGTCCACCTGCCTTGCCAAGGGCAAGATCTCACAGGTCAAGCAGGGAGGGAACGTCAAGAGACCCTAGAAGGTCTTCTGACGAGAGCAGAAGAGGACTAGGCAGAGGGGGAAGATCAGACGAAGAGAGAGTTTCTATGGAGGAGGATCAGAGGAGAGAGGTCAGTATGGGTATAGGAAGGTCAGAAGAAGGTATGGGGGAGTCCCAGGGAGGCGCACATGCCTCAGGGTTTGGCTATCCACCCTTTCCTCAGGACCCAGAGTATCCGATGGGAGGCACGTCGGATTACTCCAGCTTTGCCCCATATCCACCCTACATGCCATATATGCCCTATCCTTCCTTCTATCCACCATATCATATGTATCCACCCCCACCTTTTCAGCCAAGTTCAGCATCGCCTGAATCCAGAGAAACAGTACCTCCACCACCACCACCTGAACCAGTAGCCCCTGTTGTTGAAGCACAACCCAGTTCTTTAGGGGGAACTAAGGTGAAGATGACTGAGTACTTAAAGTTGGATGCTCCTAAATTCAATACGGGAGATGATCCCTTTGAGTATCTCAGTGCAGTCAGAATGATAACAAGTGAGTTGGGAGCAGATGAGAGCAGGGCCATTGAGATGGCAGGGTTCACATTAAAATGCAAGAAAGCCAGAGAATGGTTCAAGAACTATGTGGACCCCAGAATTGACAGTATGACATGGGAAGAGTTCGCCAACGAATTTGCTGGGTGGGCTTTTCCTGACAGTTCCAGGGAGCTAAAGGTTGTGGAGTTTGAGCAGTTGAGACAGACGGAGGAGATGAGTGTTGATGAATATACAGATAAGTTCCTGGAATTGTTACCATACGTGGGTCAGGCGTATGATACAGATCAAAAGAAGGCAAAGAGATATGCCACAAGGCTTCATCCCCGGTATTTCTCTTTGATTCTCCACGCGGAGAAGGAGAGTTTCCACTCCATTGTGGATGCTGCTAGAAAGATGGAGGCTAGTGCCATAAGTCAAGGAGTAGTCAATCAACCAAAGGCACAGTCTTCTGGTACTAAACCAGGTTCCTCCTCACAGAGTACAGCAAGTGCGAGTAAGAAGAGATGGGACAAACTCAGAGGAAAGAGAGGCAAGTTCTGGAATCGGATTAAAACGGGTCTGGGAATGAGGAGCGGCTCCAGTTCTGGCATAGATATTCCAGTTTGCAATAGGTGTGGGAGACCACATAGCGGAGCTTGTTTGTTGGGATCTACAGCCTGCTATCGATGTGGGCAGGAGGGACATTATGCACGGGAATGTCCTCAGGCGACTTTGGTTACACCATCCCAGCAGATGACCTCAGGTAGTGTCGTTCAGTCAGCAGCTTCAGTCCGTCCACCAAGCAGTGGCAGAGGTAGAGGAAGAGAGGCAGCCTCTTCATCAGGGATGGGTTCCCGAGGTGCAGGTCCGTCAGCCCCAGCACGGATTTTCACCATGACTCAACAGGAGGCAGACACTTCGAACACAGTGGTGTCAGGTAATCTCATCATTGGGTGTTCAGAGGTGTATGCTTTGATGGACCCCGGTGCTTCTCACTCTTTCATTTCTTATAGAGCCGCAGAGAGATTGGGGTTGATAGTCTCCGAGTTAGAGTGTCCTCTTTGGGTCAGTGGACCTAGATGTGACCCATCATTGGCAGAGTTAGTCTGTCAGTTCAGTCCAGTGTTTATAGAGGATAGATGCCTTCCAACTGACCTTGTGGTTCTAGAGTTGACAGATTTTGATGTCATTCTAGGAATGGATTGGTTATCTACCTATAGTGCTACCTTGCACTGCAGGGACAAGGTAGTGAGTCTCAGAGACCAGGATGGGTCAGAGTGTGTCTTCAGAGGAGATAGGAGAGGGACACCTAGGGGTTTAATATCAGCCCTCCAGGCTCGTAGGATGTTGCGAAAAGGTTGTCAGGGGTTCCTAGCTTATGTGAGAGAGCTAGACAGTCGGGTTAGGGAACCGTCCTCAGTACCAGTTGTGAACGAATTCCCAGATGTGTTTCCTGAAGAGCTTCCAGGACTACCACCCGATAGGGACATAGAGTTCGAGATAGAGTTGATGCCCGGTGCTAGACCGATCTCTATTCCTCCCTACCGGATGGCACCAGCAGAGTTGAGAGAGTTGAAAGAGCAGTTACAGGATTTAGTAGCTAAGGGTTTCATTCGTCCGAGTACCTCCCCTTGGGGTGCTCCAGTCTTGTTTGTCAAAAAGAAGGATGGACCTCTTAGACTTTGTGTCGACTACAGACAGTTGAACAAAGTCACTATCAAGAACAAGTATCCTTTACCCAGGATCGATGATCTATTCGACCAGCTGGCAGGAGCAGGTTGTTTTTCTAAAATAGATCTGAGATCCGGATACCACCAGTTGAAGATCAGGGAAGGAGATGTATCCAAAACTGCTTTTAGGACCAGATATGGGCATTATGAGTTCCTAGTAATGCCGTTCGGGTTGACTAATGCCCCTGCAGCATTCATGGATCTCATGAACAGGGTTTTCAGGGAGTACTTGGATCGTTTTGTGATCGTCTTTATAGATGATATCTTGGTGTACTCCAGGAATGCAGAGGAGCATGCCCAGCATCTGAGGATAGTTTTGCAAACGTTGAGAGAGCATGGCTTGTATGCCAAGTTCTCCAAGTGTGAGTTCTGGCTAAGGAGCATTGCCTTTTTGGGACATGTAGTCTTAGAGAAAGGAATAGCAGTAGATCCCAAGAAGTTAGAGGCAGTAGCCAATTGGCCTACACCCACGACAGTGACCGAGATCAAGAGTTTTCTGGGTTTGGCAGGCTACTATCGGAGGTTCATTCAGGATTTTTCAAAAATAGCTGCTCCTATGACCAGACTGACCAGAAAGAATAATAAATTTGTATGGTCAGAGGATTGTGATGTGAGTTTTGAAGAGTTGAAGAGACAGTTGACTTCAGCACCGGTGTTAGCTCTACCGATTAATGATGAAGACTTCACAGTGTTCTGTGATGCATCCCGAGTGGGATTAGGTTGTGTGTTAATGCAGAATGACAGAGTGATAGCTTATGCTTCAAGACAGCTGAAGAAGCACGAGCTGAACTATCCGACACACGATCTTGAGATGGCAGCTGTTATCTTTGCACTTAAGATGTGGAGGCATTACCTCTATGGAGTAAAGTGTGAGATCTATACGGATCATAAAAGCCTGCAGCACATCTTGAGTCAAAGAGAGTTAAACTTGAGGCAGAGACGGTGGGTAGAATTGCTCAGTGATTACGATTGTAAGATCCAGTATCATCCGGGTAAGGCTAATGTTGTAGCTGATGCCTTAAGCCGGAAATCACTTGGCAGTTTATCCCACATTGCAGTAGAGAGAAGACCGGTGGTGAAGGACTTTTATAGACTCATGGATGAAGGACTACAGTTGCAGTTATCTGGTACAGGTGCTTTGCTTGCACAGATGAGAGTTACACCAGTGTTTCTAGAGCAAGTGGCTCTGAAACAGCACGAAGACCCTGAGTTAGTGAAGATTGCCAGGACTGTTCAGTCTGGCAACAGTGCAGAGTTCAGATTTGACAGTGAGGGAATTCTTCGTCACGGTAAGAGATTATGTGTACCAGATGACGCCAGTTTAAAGGAAGACATTATAAGGGAAGCTCATAATGCAAGATATAGTGTTCACCCTGGAGCCACCAAGATGTATCAAGACCTGAGAAGAGAATATTGGTGGCCAGCAATGAAGAAAGAAGTGGCACAGTTCGTGTCAGCCTGCGAGACATGTTAAAGGGTGAAACTAGAGCATCAGAAGCCGGCTGGAATGCTTAACCCACTGCCGATTCCAGAGTGGAAATGGGAGAACATAGCTATAGATTTTGTAGTGGGGTTACCGGCGACGTCTAACAGACTAGACTCCATATGGGTGATTGTGGATAGACTCACCAAATCTGCCCACTTCATTCCAGTCAGGAGTAACTATTCTGTGGACAAGTTGGCGCAGGTGTATGTAGACGAGATAGTGAGGCTGCATGGAGTTCCAGTGTCGATAGTATCAGATAGAGGACCTCAGTTCACCTCCAGGTTTTGGCGGAGTCTGCAGAGTGAATTGGGCACAAGATTGGATTTCAGCACTGCTTTCCATCCACAGACAGACGGTCAGTCAGAGAGGACCATCCAGATAATAGAAGATATGTTGAGAATGTGTGTGTTAGACTTTGGCGGTTCTTGGAGGCAGCATCTACCTCTGGTGGAGTTTGCCTACAACAACAGCCATCATGCTAGCATAGGGATGGCCCCTTATGAAGCTTTGTATGGGAGGAAGTGCCGAACACCTGTTTGCTGGGAAGAGGTAGGAGAGAAGGCTCTTGCAAGGCCAGAACTAGTTGAGATTACCAGCAAGTTAGTACCTATCATTAGAGAGAGGATCAAGACAGCTGTTAGCAGACAGAAAAGCTATGCAGACATCCGTAGGAAACAGATAGAGTTCCAGGAGGGGGATATGGTATTGTTAAAGGTGTCTCCAATGAAGGGAGTGGTTCGCTTTGGAAAGAAGGGTAAACTGGCCCCACGGTACATTGGTCCCTTTGAGATTTTGCAAAGGATCGGAAATGTGTCGTATAAGCTGGATTTACCTACCTCTATGGAAAGAATTCACCCGGTATTCCATGTTTCTATGTAGAGCAGCCAGTGCGGATCTTAGACACCCAGATCAGAAAGCTGAGAAACAAGGAGATACCAATGGTGAAAGTCCTATGGAACCACCACAATCTAGAAGAGTGCACCTGGGAGACACGGGAGTCTATGCTCCAACAGTACCCATATCTGTTTTAAGGTTAGTTTTTCCCCTTTTCTATGTGTAGCTCTAGTAGGGATTGGTAGAGAACAGAGATAGTGCATGCACAGGTTAAGCCTTGGAATGAAGAAAAGTTTTATGTTTTTTTACAGAAAATATATGATCATGTATGGGATGTCACAGGTTCACAGTTAGGATAGCAGGCTTACTACGGGTCCCGGCGACCTTAAGTCGATCTGGATCCTAGTGCCGGTGGCAGTTCGGTTTCCGGGCTGTTACAATATCACTCAATATGTAACGGTGACCTGCTTGCTTGCGGATTTGCAGCGCAAATCCGTCCCACATCGGGCGATGATAAGGAATTGAAATTGAATATAATAGCGAGCACATAACTACTAAATAACTTGGGTTAACCATTTTGGGCCAAGTGGAAAATGGGCCCAAGAGTTATTTGGGCCAGTTCGGGCCCAGCTGTTTCAATTGGTATCAGGGCCACCCTGGGTCACAAAAATTGTGCGAAGCTAGTGGGCCTGCGAGGAAAGGGCTACCCGTGAGAGACGAGGTGGAGCCGCCCGAGACACTAGCGAACCACAATACCCAAGGATTCGGTCCTGGTTAGCAATTGTAATCATTCAGTTGCAACGAGGACGTTGCAAATTTAGCGGGACCGAGTGTAACGGTAACCTGCTTGCTTGTGGATTTGCGGCGCAAATCCGTCCCACATCGGGCGATGATAAGGAATTGAAATTGAATATAATAGCGAGCACATAACTACTAAATAACTTGGGTTAACCATTTTGGGTCAAGTGGAAAATGGGTCCAAGAGTTATTTGGGCCAGTTCGGGCCCGGCTGTTTCACAATATTTGCCAGATAAGACCTTGGATCTGATTGATCGGCAGGGCAAGTAAGAAGAAAGCAAGGACATTGTTCGCTCAGCCTGGACAAACAAGCCACATGTCCCAGTTCATGAAAACAATTATCACCTTCAAATCTAAAAAATCAAAGATCAGCGGGGGACTTCTAATGTTACACAACAATCGCCCAAAAAAGGCAGTGAGTTGTCACTATAAGATAGGGTCACATGGCAAGAATCTGATAAACCAATGCAAGGTCCCACATGTAGAAAGGAAGGGCCGGACTACCATGGTGCCCGAAACCAAGAGAAAAAAAAAATATGAGCACTTTAGGATAAGTAGGCCTTAGGTTAAATAGACTCACCCTCTTAACTTCAAGGTAAAACCCTATAAAAAAGTTACCATTAATAGCTACAATTTAGCATATCCCTTTTATGTTTGCGATCACAGGATTTCCATCCAATTACCCGATGAAGATCCCTTACCAATGAGTTGGCCACATCATTGCCGGATTATCAGGAAATACTATATTTATCTTCACATTATTACCGTATAAAAGGTGAATGATTATAAAGATAAAGGTATGCAATTCTCTAATATAAATACTTTTAAATTCTATATTTATCTCGTTGTTCATATTATTGACTTGAGTATCGGAATAGGTGTCCACATTCTCCGTCTCGCAGGATTACTCCATCACAGTACAACTTTATTCCAGACATATCATATTTTAGTTTCAACAAGATTAATATTATTTTTGAAAAATTATTGCTAATTTAATAATGTAGAGAAATGTTCTGGGTATTAATTATCCAAGCATTTTAAATGTGAGATATTGTTAAGCTCTTTTTGTATTTTATGGAAAAAAAATTTTGTATTTTTGTTATTGAGATATTTATATTTTTATTGATAGTAGATATTTTCTAATTTGAGAAAAACAAAATTAACCTTTGGAAAATTTTATCCTATATTAATTTTATTACTGATTAAATCTGGAATTTTATTTCTGAATAAATCTTGAATTTTATTTCTTGTTCCAAATACATTTAATTTTATTTTTATTTTTAAAATTTAATAAAATTGCCATATCACCAGACATATTATTAACAAATTGATAAAAATTTTAAAGTTTAGAATTTAATGAAAAAATTTTAAAAATTCAGTGTAATTATAAATTTTTTAAAATGTTCAACATTTTTTAAATTCTAAACTTTTTATCAATTATATTTTAAATTTTATTGACATAACAAAATAACGTGTCAATAATCTTCCATTAATATAATAATTTTATTAATTTTTAATGAAAAAAATAATGATAAAATATATTTAAGACATGATATAAAGTTTAAAATTTAATTAATAATTAAATTAATATAAGGTGTGATTGTAAAAATTTATAAAGAATATGACTTTTTAGTAATTAGCTCTAAAATAATTCTAAGTGATAATAATTATCAATCAGTTTGATAATAAAAAATAGAGAAAATGAGAAAATATAAAGGAGAGATAAGCAGAGGGACATAGAGAGGAGAAAATACAGTAGACTTACATTTTGTAAACAAAAATAAAATTAAGAGTTAAATAAGTGTAATTTAAAAATTTTAGATTAATTAAAATTTTACATTTTTATTAAGAGCCAAGTAAGTATTAATATAATATAATCTTATTTTTTTAATAATAAAATATTATTTTTGATAATTTAAAATATTAAAAATTTAGTATTTTAATTAATAAAAAATTTAATACATATATATATATAAAGATAATAAATAATTTTAAAAATTATAAAAATAAAGTTATATTTTATAAAAAATATTTTTATTATGAAAATATAGTATTTTATTATTAAAAAATATTATTATATTATATAAGAGTATACTTGGTGTTTGAATAATGGTATAAGAATTTAATTGGTCTAAAATTTTAAATTGGACTTATTTAGTATTTGAGGAAAAATATAGAAATTTAATTGAATTTATATTTAAAATAAAATTAAATAATTTTATGAAATAAGTTAAAATTAAATGGTAAAAATACATCTAATTTTATAATTAAATGGTCAGAGCAGTATTCGGTTAAAATCAAAAAAATCGACTGAATCGAATTAATTTTAAAATTTAATTCGGTTGTTTATTCAATTCGGTTCGGTTCGATTTTTAATCTTAAAAATTTTGATTATTTTGGTTCAGTTCGGTTTTGATAAAAAAAATTGAAAAAATTGAACCGAACCAATAGAGAAATTAAACTATATTAAAATTAAAATATTTTAATTAAATTTTAAAATATTAAAAATAAAGTGTAAAAAATAAAAAATTATTAAAAATCAAAACTGATCAAATCGAACCGAATCAGATCGGTTCGGTTTGATTCAGTTTCTGATCAAAATTGATTCGATTTAATTTTTATAAATACTAAAATTTTAATTTTTGATTTATTCGGTTCGATTCAATTTTTATAAATACTAAAATTTCAGTTTTTAATTTATTCGATTCAGTTCAGTATTAAATCGAACCGAGCGAATATTCACCCCCTCATACATAAAGAAGAAATTTCATAAATATCATAAAATGGTAAAATTAATAAATTTATTTATAAATTAATATTTCAATTGACCAGCAAATCTAAAATTTTAAGTCGGGCCCAATTTCATTGTTTTAATAAATCTTTCAATTTCATTTATTTTATAAAAATTTTTCTAAAAAGTTTTCAAATTGAAATGTAAAATAATCGTGGAAAATTTACATAAATAAAATTTTATAAATTAAATTAATTTACTTAATTTATTATTTTTTAAAAAAATAAATAGTTTAACATATTACCCATATAAACATTATTTACTTTTATTTTTATTTATTTTTATTTGAAAATAAATCTAACTCATAATCAGTAAACTCATTTCTTTTAAATATATTTTTTTAAATGTAAATAATTTATTAAAGTTATTAAATAATTTAACTATTACTTATAAAACTTTTTTTAAAAAATTTTAAATTTATTGTTATAAATTTAAATAGTTTAATATATAATTTCAATTGCATAAATAAAAATAGCTATCAATTCTCAATAATAAAAAGTAATTATATAAAAGTAAATTAAATAATAAATAAATAACTTACCATCTAAATATTTTAAAAATTAAAAATATATATATACTCAAAGTTAAAAACTTAAAAATTTAAAGTAAATTTTTTGGATTGAAAAAAAAATTGTACTAGTTTATTTTAATATTAAAATCATTCAAATAAAATATTTTTCTATTTTATAAAATTAAATTATAGTAACTTGTTAAAAAATCATTAATTAATTTATTTTGATCTTATTAAATAGATTAAATAGTATAAATATTTAAATTTATAAATTCTAAATAATTTGTATAGTTAAAATTATATAGATTAAATAATATAAATATTTAAAATAGATTAATAAATTTTTTTAGTAAAATATTAAAGAATTTAATTTTATAAAATATGAAGATATTTTAATTTTTATAATTTTAAAATAAAGGTAAACTAATGAAATTTTAAATAATAATTTTTTTTATTTATTTGGAGTTAAGAGAAAATGGTAGGTAATTAAAAAAAATTGTCTAATGTCTTCTTACAAATAAAAAATAATATAAAAAATAATAGTAGGAAATTTTCTTTTTATATAACAAAAGTACAAGAGTTATAGGAAAGGGGATAGGAAAGGGGGAGGTTAAGGTCGTGAAAATATATAGGGAAGCTAATATGGTAGCGGATTATCTTGTAAATAGTGCGCATGGTGAAATTTTTGATATGAGTATTATTGATTTGCCTTCATCTAGTATTAAACTCCTCTTGGATGCTGTATGAATATTTTTCATGATCGTATAATAAATTAAAGGACTCTATCTCTCCTTTTTTAAAAAAAAAGTACAAGAATTATGATAACGATTTAGAACAAATAAGTCTATAAAAACTAAGTATATAAAAATCAAATTAAACTCAAACTCTTAATTGAAAATCAACTTGATGGCTAAGAAATTCAAATGGAATTAAAAGTTTTTTCTTTTATTGATGTTCACTAGAAGAGGGAAGACCTAAATAGTCTCGTCGACTTTTTTTATTACAGTAGTCGTATGCCTATTTAAATGATAAGTGAAACACAGAGAGTAAGGAGAGGACATGCAAATTTAAATAGCCCCACAAATCAGGATGGCGATTCAAATCTTTCCTAAATCCAACTGATATCCACTAAGGGTGAGCATTCGATCGGTTCGGTTCAAAATCGAACCGAACCGAATAAACCAAAAACCAAAATTCTAGTGTTTATAAAAATCGAACCGAACCGATTTTGGTTAGAAACCGAATCAAACCGAACCGGTCTGATTCGGTTCGATTTGATCGGTTTTGATTTTTAATAATTTTTTTATTTTTTACACTTTATTTTTAATATTTTAAAATTTAATTAAAATATTTTAATTTTAATATGATTTAATTTCTCTATATTATTGAAAAAATATATTATTATCACTAATCGGTTCGATTCAATTTTTTCAATTTTTTTCTGATCAAAATCGAACTAAAATAACCGAAATTTCTGAAATTAAAAACCGAATTGAACCGAAATATTTTAAATCAATTCGATTCGGTCGATTTTTTCGGTTTGAACCAAATACTGCTCACCTCTAATATCCCCTATCAATATAAGAAAATACTAAAACTCGTATTGAACATCAATGTCAAGACCATTTATAAATCAAAATCAGTGCTAAAAAAAGTGAAAAGGGTAACATTTTTTGATAATCCACTTACACTTTTAAATCTCTATTTTGAAAGTCACCGCCTAAATAAAAAGAAAAAGACGATACAAATACCTACAAACAAACTAAAATATCTTAGAAATCAAGCGCTAAAAAAACCAAAGAAAAAATAGCATACTCGAATACGAGTATCATATACATGTACATATCCCTATATTTGACTTATCAATTTCTTAAATAAAAAATCTGAGATGTGAATATCAGTTCAGACACGGATATAAATACATTACATTATATAAAATAAATTAAAATAAAAAAATATATAATTATATAATAATAATTATAGTCTAAATAGCTGATAAATATAATTAAATATATTATTTAAAATACATCGAAATAATTATTTTTATTTAAATATATGCTTTTTATTTTTAGAAAAAAAAAATACTCTATGCATGAATATATCACTCAAGTGTCTGACTATACATGTATGTGTCAAATATATATTTCATATTATATCTTATAAAGTGCTGTATCGACACAGATATAACATAATAAAATAAAGAGTTAGAGTATTATCGAATAAAATTATCCTCACCTTTAAACCACGTTCTACTGTCAAAAATCAAAAGAAAAGGAAAAATTTAAAAAAATCCATGAGAGGTGGGAAAGGAACTCACACTCCAAATAGAAAGAATGTTGGGCAGAGGGAAATCAATTGAAAGCAGACCAAGGGAGATCTAGCTTCAGGAACAGAGGAAAAAAAGATCAGAGAGTTTTTTTTTTTTTAATTCTTAATATATTGAATTCAAAAAGAATAAAAGTCAAATTTTAAATTTCAATAAAACACAAAATTCTGGACTTCAAAATCTTTTCTAAAGATCTTTTATATATATATATATATTCAATTTATCCCTCTTTTTAGATTTTCTGATAAAATTAAATATTAGAAAATCACCTCCATTGAAGAGCAATTAATCCTTGCCAACTCTTAGAATTGAGCATCAGTAATTTAATTTGAAAGCTGAAGAAAAAAATAATAAATTGAAATATGTAACAGATTAAATCAAAATAATTTTGAGTGAACATTTAAATTAAATCAATTTGATTTTATTTATTAGTTCGCATTAAATTTATTTTTTAAATTATTTTAAACTCATTTTACACTTAATTTTAAAATGCATTTAATCGAGTTTTAGTAGCGATTAATTAAAATAAACTATTTTATTTGATTTAATTCTATCTTTTTTAAAATAAAAATAGATTTTTTTTTTTAAAATTGTTGCTACTAGTTTGTCTCACTCAAATTAGTAAGTTTGAGGTTGAGGTTGAGGTTGTATCTATTAAGAAAAGGAAATTGATGGAAGTGAGAAGTTGATTTGGATCTATTTCCTCTTGGTAGTAGAAAGAAAAAGGAAGGTGATATAGAAAGGAAAAGGAAAATGATGTAGAAAGAAAGGGGTAAATTGAATAGAGAAAGGGAAAAAATGATAAATTATAATTTAGTCCCTTAATTTAGTGAAATTTATACATTAGTTCCTATATTTTAGAAAACTAGCTATTTAATCTTTGTAATTTTAGAAAATCAATCAGTTAGTCCTTGACATTTTGGATTCTTTTATTTTGTTCACAATTTAATTCCTATAATTTTATATATTTCAACAATTTATTCCTCATAATTTAAAAACATATAACAAATTAATACTTATGTAAATAATATAATAATGGTGACTTAACTATATCTTCACAATAGAGATTAATTTGTTGTTTTTTAAGATTACAAATACTAAATAACTAGCCTTTAAAATTATAGGGACAAACTTATATGTTTTTATTAAATTACAATTTGCTCTAAAAACAAGAAAATGAAAATAAAGAAAAAATTATTATTTAATTTTATAATATGATAAAACTCATTGATTTTTTTATTTTGAAAAATATATTAAAATATTTTGATATTTTAAAAAGTTTATTAATTAATTCATCTATTAATTTTAATAATTAAATATTTTATTATTTAGTCTATATAATTTTAAAAAATTTATTAGGTCTACTAATTAATGCTTTTGTATTAGGTGCATTTCAGATTTTTTTAAAAATATTTTTAGATTTTTTTTAAATATTTAATAGTAAAAATTAATCAATAAATTTTTTAAAATATTTCTATTTTAATATATTTTTTAAAATAAAGAGATATTTAGTAAGTTTTATTATATTATAAAAACTAAATAATTAATTTATTATAAAGTTTATAATTTCTTCAATATATTTACCTTGAGTTTTGTAATATAATAAAAATATTTGAATTCTAATCTCCATTTTTTTAGAAAATAATTTATATTTAAAAAATATTTTTTATAACAAATATTTTTTATAACAAATATTTTTAACGAGATAATTTATTTTTTATTATTTAATTTTAACTTAAAAAATAAAATTTATTAATAAATTTATATATATGTAGATTTTAATAAAAATTTTAAAGTGTGAAAAATATTTTTTTAAAATAGAAAGTAATTTCCTTTGACTTACCTTTTTCTTTTTCTTTAATTAAAAAAATATTTTTCATTAATTAAATTTTTTAAAAATATTTTCTAATAAAACTATTTTGTTGATATTTTTTTAATAGTTGAGATATTAAAAAATTAATTAATAAAAATATTTTCATAATAAAAAATTAATTATTTATTAAATAAAATAATTTTATTTTTTCAAAAATACACCATTTTCAATAAAATTAAAAAATATTTTCTATATATAAATTATTTTCCATTAACAAATAAAACTTGAACTATTAACTTCATTTCCTTGGCGAAAAAGTAATGAAGCTTATAATTAAATTTAAAAGTTAAAAGAAGATTTTTTGTGGAAATAAATCTCACTCATTGAAAAAAAAATCAATGGAAAAAAGATTAATTATAAATAGAAGAAAATAGAAATGAGCAGTATTTGATTTAAATCGAAAAAAATTAATTAAATAGAATTAATTTAAAATTTTGATTTGATTTTTTATTCATTTCGATTCGATTCGATTTTTAATTTTAAAAATTTTAATTATTTTGATTCGATTCAATTTTAATAAAAAAATTAAAAAAATCAAATCAAATCGATTAATAATAATAATATATGAGAGATTAGATTATATTAAAGTTAAATTATTTTAATTAAATTTTAAAATATTAAAAGTAAAGGTTAAAAAATAAAAAAATTATTAAAAATTCAAATTGATTAAATTGAACTGAACAAGATCGGTTTGATTCAATTTCTAATTAAAATCAATTCAATTTAGGTAAATACTAAAATTTTAATTTTAATTTTATTTAATTTTAATTTTAATTTTATTTAATTTAATTCGATTTTAAATTCAACTAATAAAATACTCGTGGTAAAAGGGAAGCATGGAAAGATAAACACACCAGTATAATAAAATATTTGTGGTGAAGAAGAGGCATCAATTTCCAAGAAGTTAGAAAGATTCTATCCATAAAATGAATTCATAATTGAAAGGAAACCAAAATTGGGTAAAATCTGCCTGATTAAAGCAATCCCTAAATCATAAATTTTCACCTAATCCTAACAATCATTGCTTTGCTACTTAGGTCCTTGTCATTTCAAAATTCTATCATCTTTCTTCTTTGTGTTTCTTTTTCTAGCCCAACTTCATTTGGTAGAATTTCACTTTCTTGGATGAAATTATACTAGTATGCGCTTTATTTAGCATGATTTAAAAAAAATTAAATAAATTCGTATAAAATTATGAAGAATATTTTAAAATGAAAAGATTTTAAGTTAAAATAATTAAATTTTTTAATTTTGAATAAAAGAATTATTATAAAAAAACTAATTAAATTAAATTCTTATGAAAATTTTAATTTCAAACAGAAGCAGGACACATGGGTTTATGTGTCTTTTACTTCCGCACCAATATTTATGCAGCAAATCATTCCACACAAGTTCTTAACTTCCTTTTGTTTTTTTATTCTAACTTTTTCATAAAATAAATCAAAATATGTTTTTTCATTTACCTCTAATATTTCGTTTATCTCATAAAAAATATTATATATATTTTTTTAGTGTTTTGACATTCTAAAAAATTAATAAATAAAAATATTTTTCTAATTAAATAAAAAATTAAATCATTTTTAAAGAAAATGATCATCTGTAATAAAAGAATTTAATTCATTTTAATTTAAATTTTTTTATTATAAAAGTAAAATTATGTGTAATTTTATAAAAATTTATTTAAATTATTTTCTTATAAAATCATTTACACTAAATAAAGAATAAAATAGTAATTAAATCTGAACCGAAGCATGAAAGAATTAAATCAAAGCTAGCAAACTAATTTGGTAGGTCAATTTTGAATAGGGCAAGAATAACATGATCGTGTTTCATTCTATCCAATAAATCAACTCAAACAGACTTACTTATCAATTTGTAAAATTGAAAATTCTTTTTTAGATTAATAATGCAACGTATCGTCTCATTTTCAAGGGTCTAGGTCATCGTCTTCAAGCCGATGAGTCTTGAATAGGGAAGAAACCAACAAAGTTGAAAAGGAATAAACGAATAGAAAAGGTTTTTGAAATTCATATGAAGGCTAAGCATAGATCTTTCTTCAAACCGATGAGTTGTAGATAAGGAAAAAACTAACGAGATTGACATTTTTAATAAAGAATATTTTGTATTAAAGTAATTGAATTAAAATAATTCATCTAAAGTTTTTAAAAAATTTAACTTAATTAAATCGGTTAGATTCACAAATTGAATAAATCAATTTAGTTCAGATTTCGTTTTAGACTGATGAGTGCTGCCATAAGCATAATCCATTTTACAAATGAAATGTGAATCTTAGAATCTTTCAAGTTGTAAATTATTCATTTTGATGGAATATTTTAGCTTTTATTTTTATAAAAAATACAATAATTAATAATAATAAATATTTTAAATTTAAAAAATTATAAAAAATGGGTAATTTACGATTTAGTCCCTGGATATTGCCATTATTAACAAGTCAGTCCCTATATTTTTAGAAACCTATTAAAACGTCCTTATGTTTTATTTCCGTCAACAAAATAGTCCTTCCGTTCTATTTTCCGTTAAAATTAGATAAAGGAGGAGAGAGAAAAATTTTTAAAATCCAATTTTACCCTCAAATAAAATCATTTATTTAGTCCTTGTATATTGTAATTATTAACAAGTTAGTCCTTACATTTTCAAAAATCTATTAAAATATTTTTATCTTTTTTCATATCTATTAAAACGTCCTTATTATTTTTTTCCATCAATGAAATAGTCCCTATCTTTTCTCACATCTATTAAAACATCCTTATTGTTTATTTAAGTCAACGAAATAGTCCCTCATCATCGTTTCTTTCTGTCAACGAAATCGTCTCTCCCTATATTTTTAGAAATATATTAAAACGTCCTTATTGTTTCTTTTTGTCAACGAAATAGTCCCTATCTTTTCTCAGATCTATTAAAACATCCTTATTGTTTCTTTTTATCAACAAAATAGTCCCTATCTTTTCTTTCCTCCTCCTCCTCCTCCTCAAGAAGAAGAAGAAAAATAATTGGGGGTAATTTAGTCTTTTACTATATTTTTAACGGCAAAAATAGACAGAAGGACTATTTCGTTGACGGAGAGAAAACATAAGGACGTTTTAATAGGTTTCTGAAAATACAGGGACTGACTTGTTAATAATGGCAATACCCAGGGACTAAATCGTAAATTATCCTAAAAAAAATTATTTATATAACTAATATATATATACTATATAACAATCGTATAAAGTAAATTATGAACTGACACCACAAAACAGATTCATGTGGTAAAATCTGACAAATAGCTAATGCAGTATAGCTGAAAAAAAAAAAAGGCAGACATCTCAAACACTCGATTCGTCATAAGACTCACCCTTCACTCGACAGGATGGGTCTAGGCACAAAGTTATCGGTGTCAGATACAATTCAACGTATTCTCACTACGCCTGTAATCACGAAATTACCAGTTTATTAGCCAGTGATATCCCTTATCAAGTAGCCGGCCACATCATCGATGGGTCATTGAGAAATGTTATATTTATCTCCACTTTCTTACAATATAAATAGATAAAAATCATAGAGAGAAATGGACGCTATTCTTAAACACTATTAAAGTACTAAGCAATTCATTGCATTCTCCCTATTCTTCAGTATACTGACTTGAGTGTCCGAGTGGCTACTGTGGGCACCCACCACCACCTCACCTTTTCTTCCTTGTAGGTATAGCCTATCACAACATAACTCCATTCTGGCCGCATCATCAATCTAATCTCTACAATATCATTTAGTTTCGTTGCCGGAAAATCTATTGAATTCCCTCTATTCATTTGGATTACGACTAGTCTCCTACTCTTTTTCTCTTAGAAGAATACCTATTTCCCCCTCTACTTTTAGAATGGTCGGTAGTCCGCAAGCTACTGCTAATATCGCTACCAACGCAGGTGTCATCATTTTCTTCGCTTCTGACAATAGGCAAAGCGTGCCCCCAATGGTCAATGAAGCAGATCTCAATAATTTTGACAATGAGCAAATGCTCCAATACATCCAAAGGTTACAGGCTACTATTGGGTAGTACAAGGCTCGGGAAGAGGCATCACACATGACTCCTGAATGAAAGGAGGAAGTCTCTGTAGACACCCCAAGAGCTCGGACAAAAATGGTTAAAACGCGGCCTAAGGGAAAGGTCGAGTCCAAAGATGAATCGGACGACACTCCAAAAGGCATCAATTGGAAGCTAATACGAGCCATGCAAAAGTATCAAAAGGAACAAAAGAAGGATTTTGGCTTCAATGGTGCCTCGCCTCTTTTGAAAGAAATCTTAGCAAAAACCTTTTCAACCAAGTTCAAGCTGCCTATTTTGGACAAGTATGACGGAATAGTGGATCCCAAGAGCTATCTGGCAATCTTCAGGACAACCATGTAACTTCAGGCTATCAATGACTTTGTGTTGTGCTGAGTATTTCCATCGACGCTTACAGATTTGGCTCAGAAATAGTACCAACATATGAGTCCAGATTTAGTTTAAAACCTTACACAGTTTGCTATGTTATTTAAATATAGATTTATTACTTATATACCTCCTAAAAAACTTTCATCTAACCTACGAAAAATCCGCCAAGAAGAGGGCGAATCTTTGAGAAGTTTTATCTCACGATTCAATGCTAAAGCCATATACGTAGAAGAGTTAAATCGTGAGATAGCTTGTGAAGCATTAAAGAAAGGACTGACAATGTCCAATTCATGGATTCCTTAATTAAGAACCCAACTACAATATATCAACAATTGATAGATAAAGCTAAAAAATATATCAGGCTGGATGACGAGGTCCATACATTAAAGGAGGAAAAGAGGACGAACAAAAAATAAAATCAAAAGCCCAAGAGACGAGGACATAAAGGAGATCACAAAAGTTATCTCATCTCCCCAAGGAGGGAGGATCAAAGTAAGTATAAAAGTTATACTCCGTTGAATGACTCACAGACTTGTATTTTGATATGGATCAGAAAAAACAATAAAGAAATTAGGTGGCCGCCCAAGCTCAACCCTGAGAAAGCAGAGAAATGATACATGACCAACTACTGTCATTTTCACGAAGATTACAGTCATACAACAGAAGAATGTCAACAACTAAAGGATGAGATCAAGAGGCTGATTAGGGTCGACACTCTTTGAAAATTCACCGGGATTGATAGGGAAAAAAAGGAGATCTGAGCCCGAGAAAATAACTCTCAAAACCACCAGTGATTGAGAGCCTATAAGAGTCATACATGTAATAATGAAAGGACCTAGGATGGTCAAGCAAAGTAAAAAGATTATAGATGCAATTGTTGGTATGAAAAGTTGGGCGAGATCTGAAAAAAAAAAATCCTTTAAAGTTTCGAATATTATTCCAAAATTATTTCCTAGAAATAGTATAAGTTGGCCAAGCTGAAAGACCGAATGATTCCTCACTCCCGGTATATTTGTAAAATTATCAATAATAAAGTTAACGAATTATTTTCATATGTTGTGTTTTTCAGTGATAAGAAACGATGAGATGACATTTCTCAAAAGGAAAAGATCTCTAAACAAGGCTACAAGGCGGATTTGGTCCCACTAAACAAATCCACAAGGTGGGTTCTGCCAGACCATTTGGACGTTGGTCCACTAAATAAGGCCACAATGCGATTTCCACCAGACTAAATCACAATGCAGATTCTACCAGATCATTTAGACATTGATCCCACTAAACAAGGTTGCAATGTGGGTCCCAGGTTTAATTCAGTTTTTTCAATTTTTTCTGATAAAAAACTGAACCGAAATAATTAAAATTTTTGAAACTAAAAATTGAATTAAACTGAAATAAATAAAAAAATTGAATAAAATTTTTAAATTAATTTAATTCGATTTAAACTGAATACTGCGCATTCTGCTTGTAATCCTGAAATTTATTACATAGAAAGTTTCAATTATATGTTTTTTTTTTTTGAAATGGAAATTTGGAAATTAGAAAAGTAGAATATGAGACATTTCAAATTTACTCAGATACACTTGCTATCAGACTAAATCTGTGAGTGTTCAATTATATGTTGATAATTAAAAGGATTAAAATTATATATATATATATATATATATATATATATATATATATATATATATATATATATATATATATATATATATATATATATATATATATATATATATATATATATTCAAATTAAGCTCATTCTAAAATAGTAAAATATATTTCCCTTATTTAGAATAAATTTTTTTATAAACATCTAATTTAATTTAGTAATTTTTCATCAATTTTCTTATTTAATTCATTTTTTTAATTTGAAAAAGTTTCATTTAAAAAAAATGAAATCATTTCTAATTTTTTAAAATTTCATTTGAATTTTTTTATAAAATAAACTATACTGAATGAAAAAATTAAAAATATAAATTGAATTTATAGGCAAACCCTATTAATTAGTACAATGACTGCTCATCTTTATATCTGAAAGGATAATGTCGAGAATCTTAAGTAGATTATTGAGAAACAATTCAAAAGAAATTATCAACTAATTAATAAATAAAGAAAAATAAATATTAGAATGAAAAAAAAAAAAAAAAACCTAAGTATCCGATAGCAATTAAAAATGAAAGCGTACAATCAACAACACAGAGAAGATTGATGGAAAAAAAAATTTTAATATTAATAGGAGGAAAGAAATTAATTTAATATATATAATCAAATTTCAATTTAAGAGTTTCATCTAAATAATATTACCACCGTTATTATATTAATACAATAAGAAGTCTTTTTTTTTTTCCACATGTGTAAGGAATCTTACTGGTATATGCGGCATGCTAAAGAGGAGCTGGTCACTTCGGTTGTGTGCAGATGGGGCTGGTCGCATGAGTGGTACGCTAGGGAGGTGCTAGTCACGCAGGTAGCGAGTGATTGCTGGTTGCGTGAATCGCTGATTGCGCTTGGTCGGGCCAAAGGTGGTCATGCGTTTGTTGCCGGCAGCTGATCATTGCTCGTCATGCCTCACTGGTTGAAGCATGCGACAACGGTTGAGAGGAATGAACTTAAGGAAATTTGACAAAATCAAGTGGTTGTGTTGAGAGAGAGTACGAGGGTCTCGGCTTCACAAGAGGAATAAGATTCTTTAGGGTTTTATTTTTTTTAATAGATATTTTAATTATTATACTTCAATAAAAATATACACATTATCTCCGAATTTATAAAAGCTAGATATTTTTTTCTTTTAATTTTGAAAAATAACAATATAATTTAGTCATTGTTTTATTATTTATTTAACCATTAATTTTATGCATGCGTTTAAACTATAGGAATTAAACTATTAAATATATAGAATTGTAAAGACAAAATTATAATTTATCAATTTTAAATGTCATACAAAAATTCCTATTTTAAATATTTTAGGTAATAATTTAGACTTTTTAATATTTTTATTTTAAATTGCAAAAGATAAAAACTTGCAGAATATATATTTTTCTCTTTAATTCGAGTCAATTTTTTAAATTAATAATTTAAATTAAATGAAAAGATTCAGAAAGTGAATTATTTATTAATCTCTCCATTTCATAAATTTTGTTGAGCTCTTTCCAATTTTAACAAAAAAAAAAAACTCTTAATACCTGAAATTTAAAACACATCTTACAACACTTTAAAAAGTAAAATGAAAATGATTTTATAATTCTAATTAGTAAATAGTACGAACCATTTATAAAATTTTAAATTAATTTAAATAAAAAATTTTTTTTATGTAAAATGTAATATACAATTAAATTCCAACATCAAAATTTTAACTTTCCAACAAAATCTTCATTGAAAATCAAAATCTCAAAACTTAGATTTTTAGAAAGATAAAATAAGATTTTTATAAAATAAATTTAAAATATTTTAAAATGTGTTAAAAGAAAGGGGAGTTTTAGAGAAGTTTTAAAGTTCGAGCGCCGAAAGTGGATCCTTCAGTCCCCTATAAAAGATCTTCAGTTCAAAAATGAAAAAGTTATTTCTCCATTTTTAGGCAGAGGTAAGTCCATGTACTCTCTTTGATGATTTTAAAAATTTTCTTTCGTTTTTTTCTTTAAAAAATTCTCAATTCTTCCTCTCAATTTTGAAGATTTTAGTTTTTGGTCAAGAATAAGTCAAAATCGTTCAAACCTCCTCCTCTCTCAAAATACTTGTTGCAGTTGTAGATTCGTCTTTAGGAGGTAAGCCACCCTTACCTCTCTTCTATTAATTGAGTTTTAAATAATTCTTAGGTTGCTTCAAGGGTTTGGCTATACATGTAAAATCTTTTAGACTTTTTGGATTTTAAGTTTGAATGTTGTGCCTCAATCCATGATCTATGTATGTATATTGAAGTTTGGGTTAGCTCTAAGTGTTTCTGGTATATAAGTTGTATATGGTTGCTTTTTAGCTTCTTCATGTATGTGTTGGAAGCCTTTTTTTTTGCTATGGGCTTAAGGCAGAATTAGGTTCTATCTTACTAAAGAATCCAGGTTCGGCCATCGAACCTGTTTGTGGAGGCAGCTTTTTGAACTCCTAACCTGCCTCTGAAGATTTGATCTTTAGATCTGTGAAGGGACTTTAGACTGACAAACCTGCTGCCGAAAGTTTTATGTCCAGTTTTTTTTTTCAGCTTGTTTCCTACATGTGTTCTTGTATGCTTATAAGAGTTTCTTGGGGTTGTTTTTAGAATTATAAAAGTTATGTTTGGTCTCTTATTTAAGTCTATCTGTGTAGGATCGGACTTGGAAGACCATAAAAGATAATTATTTCAGAGTTAGGCGTGTGTCGGCTAGAGGTGAGTAGAACTAAACTGAATTATTATTTCAAAGAAAATAAATATTTTAAGTATGCTCATGCATTACGAATACCATATATATATATGATTAGGATGTTTTGCATTAGAATTCACGAATATGATGTATTGCATAATTTGTTGTTATTGTAGATGGATATTGGATGATCCACTAACCCTCGAGTATGTTATGATATGTTATAACAGATACAGAAAGACCGGAACTTGCCCATTCTACGCCCCTGACACTGTGAAAGGGAAAGACTAGGGTTGCTTATTCTATGCCCCTGACATTATGGATATGTTATATTATGTTTAAGAGAAGTCATAAGGAGCACTCACCGTGGACCGGGCACTATTGAAATATGTAGAGAGTTACTAGTGACCAATCCATTTTGATATAAATAGTTTATGTTGTTACGCATTCATACGATCATATATTTTTTTAAACTGCTTTTATTTATATTTCTGCTCATTAGACTCTTGTAACTTATCCATTTCCCCTAACCCCAGATTTGTAGGATCAGAGTTAGCTCGGGAGATCAACAAAGTTGTTGGTATAGTCCATTGTAATAGTGTAGCTATAGACATGTATTAATTCTTGGATTAGAATTGTGCTTTATCTGAGTTTTCTTTATAATCCCTGCTTTATGATCCTTTCATGTAAAAGCTTTTAAGTACAAGTTATGTTTGAACCAAACTCAAGGCATGTAATGTTGACCATACTGAAACATTTGATGAGGGTTCTAATATGGGTTTTATGTTTTCAATTATGATATACGCACAGATCGAGTTTTGGTTTATCAGATGAAAATGTATTTTTATATTTGTGTGATTATGCATGGGATTATATCAGGTGTAACAAGATATATAATAGATTTGCTACGGGCTCTAACGATCTTAAATCGATTTGAATCCTAGCGCCGGTAGCAGTACGAATACCGAGTCGTTGCATTAAAAATATAAAATAAATTTTAATTTTAAATATATATAGTTATATAATTATTATTAGATTATTAACCCTTAAGAATAAGGTAAGGAAGTTTGTTAACCTTCAAATCTAAAGTCTCATACTGTCTGTCAGGGTGTTTAGTAGTATCATTTAGTTTAGATTAACTAAAATATTAATTTTTATTATTTATTGATAAGTAACTATTTATTTATAATAGTATTTAATGATTAAATTAATGTATATTAAAAAGTTGCTCTTCCTAATATTTAGTGTTTAATCACCACCATTGTATTTTTTTATATTTTTTATATTTTTTTATTTCTTTTATAAATTTACAATTTCAAATTTTAATATATAACCTTTCATTATTATTTTTTATTTTGCACTATGATCCTATTACATTCGTAATGATATTGCTATTTATTTGTGTCGTGCTAAAAGTATAATTAATTTATTAAGCCGAGACAGCGACGGGTTCTCTTTCCATGCGGAAGGCGGAGTTTTTACGGAACTTCGCCTATTCCGCTTATAACTTTGATTTGAAAGTATCGATAGTGTATCTAATTGAAATTTAATTTTTCAAATTGGAACGAGACCATGGCCACATATCTTTCAGGCTAAGGATATTTTTTATCATCATTTTATATTTAACTTGCTAATTAATATTTATAATTATTTGGTTAATATGTTGATATAAATATTAAAATTTTTAAAATTTTTAATTTAACCGAATAACATTATCATACCTTATAAAATAAATAATTATAATTATAAAAATTTAAATTGCTTTAAATTGAATTTATATTTTTTTTATTTTTTAGTCAATTGTAATTTTCACTAAAAATCGTATTAAGTTGTATCTAATATAAGGAGAAAAAGAGGGAAAATATTAAAAAAAATAACGAATTATTATTATTATTATTATGAATTTGTTAAAATTAAAAAAAATATTAAAATTATTGAATAAATTAATAAAAATAAAGCATCATGTAAAATTGAGGTAATTTTTATCTATATCACTCAATTTTAAAATTTATTTTATTTTTATAAATAATGTTAGAATTGAAAGTTATTATTCAGTTGTATAAGTTTTTGATGTGAATAAAAATTATTTATTTTAATATTAATTAAACATTATTAATTAAAAAATAAAAATTTTATCATTAATTTAAATAAAAAATATATTTTCAATATTATTATTAATGATTATTAAAAAAATGTAAATATGGAAGAAAGTATTTAAAAGTAGTAAATTGTTATAAATATCAAATTTATAATTATTAAATTACTACAAAGATAAAAAGAGTTACTTTTACGCTAAAATTAATATACAAATCCTTTTATTTTTAAAATTTAACCCTTTAATTCTTATATCTTGGCTCCGTAATCTCTTTTATTTAATTTTATTTTAATTATCTTTGAAACAATTAAAATATTTTTATATATAATATTATTTAATTATTAAATTATATTAAAATTAATATTTATATTTCTAAATTTATTAAAAATAAATAATTTAATCTATATATTTTAATTTATCAAACTAAAAAAAATATTATTTTAATTGATGAATTTTTAATTTATCGAAATCAAAATATAAAAAATAAATTATTGTATTTTAAAAATATAAAAATATATGTGTTAATTTTAATATATTTTAAAAATATAAAAGTAGTGTTTTTATATTAAAAACTATAAAAATTAATGATTAAATTATTATAATTTAATAATAAATTTTAATATATAATTCTTTTATCAATCGAATAAAATTTTAAAAATTAAATAATTTTTGGTAAAAAATAACAATTAATTTATGAATTTTGAAAATGTTAATATGCTATTCTATCAATAAAAAATAAAGTGAAAAAATATGGATGGATAAGACAATCTACACAAAAAGGGATATTAGACGTAGTCACATCATGAGCATTTAAAACTGCATGTACACGTGTCAATTTCAGTTTATTGCATTTCATAAGTTTAATTTAAAATTATATCTATTTAAATTTTAATATTTATAAAAATTAAATTAAATTAATTTTAAATAAAATTTAATTTAAATTGAATCAAATTTCATTCAATTTATTTATAATTTAATCGGTTATATTTTTAATTATTTTTTATATTTTATTTTATTTTTAATATTTAAAAATTTAATTAAAATATTTCAATTTTAATTATAATATAATTTTTTATATAATATAAAATAATATATTATTATTACTAATCACTTTAATTATATTTTTTATTAAAATTAAATTAAAATAAAGTAATTTTTAAAATAATTTTTTATTAAATAAAAAATAAAAATAAAATATTAATTTAATTTAATTTAATTAATTTTTTTAATTTAAATCGAATATTTATTAATCTATACGGGGAATTCCCTGCAATGAATTATTTTCTAAATATAGTAATTAAAATTTAAAATAATAAGAAAAGAAAAGAAAAAAAGAATCATTAATATTCATGTGACCTTTTTAACAATGCTCATGACTCAAGTGAAGCTGATGATGATTTCCTTGCCCATGTGTCTTCTTCCTTTACCCGTTGCCTCCTCCTCCTTTTCCCTTTTCATTTCTAACTCCATTTTTTTTTACAAACTAAATAGTATTTAATCAGCCTAATACATAATTTAATATCATATTTTTTTAAAAAAATCAATTAGCACAACTATTTTTTTTTATTACTCATGTAATAAAATAGTCATCCAAAATAAATTATAAATTGTTACCACAAAATATAATACTTGATAAAATTTTAATAAGTCGATATAAGATTTTATTAGTGAAAATAAAAAATATGGATACCATTATATTTAATTTTTCATTAAAACTTACTTTATTTAAAAAATATTGTTTTTATATAAAATTACTATTAATAGATGTTATCCGGCAGATATCAGTTATATCTATAATTTGACACTTTTTCAGTACTAATCAAATTTTTAGAAAATATTATAATTAACTCTATATTTTTAGAATATAAAAATTAGTGATAATAAAAATATAAGTATATAATTCTCTCACATAACTATGTTTTAATTATAAGCAAATTTCTTATACTCACCCATTTTTCAATTTATTAACTTAGCGTCAAAATGAACGTTCTAAGCGCCAATCACTTTATTTTTTTTTATAAAATTGACCAATCACATTATAATTTTATTTCGATCACATTAATTACTATTTAATATCTAATTTTATCAAAATATAATTATTTAAGGTGTACATTTTATATAACTGATATCCATAAAAATTAATAGTTTAATTTAAATTCGATTTGATTTGAGTTTTAGATGCTGATTTCAATTTTTTTTTAAATATAATAATATTAATATTTTATATGGAATACATAAAATTATAAATTTTATATTTATAATTAAACTGAACATTTCCTTAAATTAAGATTTTAACAGCCTACTTTACAGATAATTCAACTGCAACCTGACATTTAAAAAAAAAAAAAAAAGCAAAGCAATCTGACGCAGCATACAAGATTACACAGCTAGTTGTTGTGGGTTTGGGTTTTTGGAGTTAAATGGAGGAAGTTGAAAACTCAGTAACATGAGAACAAGCAAAGTAATCCACATGTTCTCCCACATGCCATGTTTCAACTTTCCTTCAATCATATGCCTTTACCCCTTGCAGTATCAAGTCCTAACCTTTCCCCCCAGAGTTTCTATTTTTTTTTTTTAATTAATAAATTTTTCTATATAACATAACATGAATAAGTTAATAAACAAAAAGCAACGAAAGCTAACAACCCATGACCATCAACATTAAAAAAAAAACAATAAGACAACTAAGTCCAATAGTCAAATAGTATTTAAAAGAAAGGTGTAGTTAATAAGAGATGGAAAAACCCACTAGCAAAAAATCCAAACAACTGTCATGCACATGGGAGTGGGATCATGAATGCCTGAAAATTCAAAAGAGAAAATAAAGGTGGGTGAGGTCAAGCAAAGACAACATGTACTATCACAACTTGATATGCTTGGCATGTTTTTTTCTTCTCAGATTATTCTTTTGCCAGCTTCAATTAATCAAACAAAATGTACTCATTCTCATCAGAATCATGCCAATCCTAAACTTGGCCAGTCCTTCAAATCTTCAAATTCATCCCCATGTTTCTCTTTCTTTTTTTTTTTTATTTTAATTTTTTTGAGAAATATTGCCTTTTGCAGTGCAGGTCTTGAACGCGGCAGAATCAGCAAGGTACTGTACTCTTCTAAAACATGAGGTGAAATGAAAAGTAGAAAATGTTTTATGCTGTTTGTGACTCATCTAAACCCTGGTGGATATCCCAAGGGTTACTGTTTCTGAATTGCAAATCTATATTTTCTATGCTCAATTATTACAGGAGAAAATAGAAAAAGGTACATGAGGCTTCTTTGAATGCGGGTGTGATTAAGATCCAGCATGTTTTTATAGCATCAATGCATTCCTGTAGTGATATTATACAGGTCACTGGACGCCAAAATGTCTCATCAAAAGGAACTCGAAGTTTCATTAGTCTTTCACTTGCACAACAATCTGGAAATCTAACCCTCATCTACCTCATTACAAGTTTTCCAGATTTGCCCACTCATAGGAACCCATGTGGCCAACTTGAATAGCCATAAGATATAAGAATCCACCTAAAATATAGCCACGTGGAAATTGCTCCTTGCAAATCCCAACCATTTGAGTAAAGCACAAGCCATCCTCAAATGAAAAATTGGGAGCACCTAATACCAAATTAAAGGCATTAAACATTATTTATTGCTCTAACTAAAGCAATTATTGCATGATACATTCATGGAGACACAAAACTGAAAAGTATATGTGAAGAGTAATAATTAGCTAGGGAGGAAATATGCAAATATATACAAGTTTAATCCAGTCAGAATCTAGGTGTTAAGGAGAAACGTTACATCAATCATCATACGAAACATGAAAACTGGTGGTGCAGCCAGACGCCTCAGGATGCTCGGCCCCGCAACAGTCATAAAATTTGGCAGCATATGGTGGATCGTTAGGTCCCAATTCGTAGTACCTTCAACAAACCAAATAGATGGATGAATTGACCATCATAACTCAAACATACAAATCAAAGAGAACAGAAAATAGTAAAAATGAATAAATAAAAACAAATAAGAGGAAATTTCCTCTTCAGTTGATGGTGAGGAAGACATTTTATCAGCAAAAGGATAGCTGCAAAAGAAATGGCCTCCTCTAATTATTTGAAAGATCTAAGCTTCCCCATTAAAATGCCATGATGCAGATGTGTATCGTAATTCATTTAACTACTAAAATAAGCACAGCGTACCAACAATTTCCTTTTTCTATTCTCCCTCTACCTTCCAGTAATCATATTATGCAACCCCCACACTCTCCCCAAGAAAGGATAATTTTTTGATACAACAAGGGAACGGAATATAACCACATTAAAACTTAAATGAAAATTCATATACAACCCAGCATTTGTTAATAATTGGAAGTGTTCCCTCTCCAGTCTACAATAATGTTAACAGGCTAGTACCATTTACATAATTTATGAGTTCAAAACATCAGCAGATCACCCAAAGGAACTATAAGTTCAGTGTTATTAGAATCATTCGAATCATATGATTCACATCGAATCACTAGCCTAATGGTAAAATCAGATGGGTGAACCATAAGTAACCAAAAATGAGACAAGAATCACATGAATCAACAGCGAATTGGGATGATTGTTAAGAATTGATAGGCATGGATTCATAAAGAGAAGTGCAGTAAAAGACCAAATTCGAAATAAAAATAAAAAATAAAAAAAAAGAAGGGGAAAAGACAGAAAGCTCAATAGAAGAGACAAAAAATAAATGAAAAAAGTAAGTGTAAATGGCCCAAGATAGTTTGTCATGTTTATTCTAAAATTTTAACTTGTCTGATTGATATTTTGAGCTTGGCCACAACAAAGTTATTAGGTTTACTTTGATATCATGTTTAGTGTATGATTTGGAATTAAAATTTATTTATATATACATTATTTGCAACTGAATGTTTAATATCTTTTGATAAAATTAATAGCAAAAATATCTAGATATATATATATATTATTTTCAATTGTTTTAAAAGTTGCAATAATCTTACGTTTCAATTCAATTCTCAATATACAGTTGAAAAAATGAGGATTTCGATTCAGAATTCAATTCTTCATTGGACAACTATGAGAGTAATTTTTCAAATCATGTATGTTTAAAAAAATAATTTTAAAATGATGTAGGATCCGAAAATATTTTCGAATCCTGTGTGTCAACCCAGCTTATGCCGAACACGCTGGTTCGACACTCAAAGTGTCGAACAGCAGCAAGTTCGACACTATGAGTGTCGAACTTTGCTGATTTGTGCCGCGGGCAAATTATCTGCCCGAAGAGAAGCAGGCCAACATTCTTCGGCACTCTAAGTGCCGAAGATGTGAAAGCTGCATGCACCTGCATGGTGCATGCATGCAATTATATAAAAAAAAATTATTATTTATTTTTTTATATTATAATAATAAATAATTTTACTTTATATTTAAATTTTTGTTAAAATTTTTTAATATATATTAAAAATTAATAATTTTAAAATAAATAATTTATATTATAATAATAATAAATTATTTATTATTAATTTTATTGATGTTTAAGTTTTTGTAAATAATTTTGTTAGAAAATATACAATTTAATATTTTTAAAATAAATAATAACTATGAAAATAAAATGAAGTATTTTTTTATTAATATAATAATTTAATTTTTAAAAATATTTTATCCGTTCTATTTATTTATTATTTTAAATTTATTATTTAATTTTGATTACAACAAATTATAATAAATTATAATAAAATTATAATCTAAAAAAATAAATAATAAGCAGAAAGGGCTGTTTCATTCTTTGATCTGCTAAACATTCGATCATAATTTTATAGTTTTATTACAACAAATTATAATAAATTATAATAAAATTATAATCTAAAAAAATAAATAATAATTTTAAAATAATAAATAAATAGAATGGATGAAATGTTTTTAAAAATTAAATTATTATATTAATAAGAAAAATATTTCATTTTATTTTCATAATTATTATTTATTTTAAAAATATTAAATTATATATTTTCTAATAAAATTATTTACAAAAACTTAAACATTAATAAAATTAATAATAAATAATTTATTATTATTATAATATAAATTATTTATTTTAAAATTATTAATTTTTAATATATATTAAAAAATTTTAACAAAAATTTAAATATAAAATAAAATTATTTATTATTATAATATAAAAAAATAAATAATAATTTTTTTATATATAATTGCATGCATGGCCTGCAGGCTCGTGGAAGCTTGCAGGCTTTCACATCTTCGGCACTTAGAGTGCTGAAGAATGTTGGCCTGCTTCTCCTCGGGCAGATTATCTGCCCGAGACACAAAAAAGCAAAGTTCGACACTCATAGTATCGAACTTGCTGTTGTTCGATACTATGAGTGTCGAACCAGTGTGTTCGGCAGTATGACTGCCGAACAAACTGGATTGACACACAGAATCCGAAAATATTTTTGAATCCTGCATCATTTTAAAATTATTTTTTTAAATATACATGATTTGAAAAATTGCTCCAACTATGATAACCTCTTGTATTCTTTACGAGCTAGAGTTTCTAGAAAGGCAATTCTGTGAAATAAAAGCTTCCCCAGAATTTCATGAAAATCAAAATTCTAATACTTCTTTGAATTTGTCATGTTTTCTAAAATTTCTAAACATGTATTCTAATTCCTTCTACTCTGTTTTAAATTCAAAACTTCTGTTTCTTCTCATGTTTTTTATGCTTCCATTTATTTATTCATCCTTGTGTTGTTTATATCCTCTAGATATTAGGCTGCTATGATTTAAAAAAAAATGAATGATTGTGATAAACAACACAATGATCCAAATGCAGATGTCAAGGTTGAAAGGGCACATGCTTGTGCAAGTGCACAGAATAAAGAAGTGTCAAATACAACAATTATCACAGTTAATACTTAAAAGAGTTTCAAAGACACAAGCAAAAACAATAATATCCATACTACTCAAGGAACCAGAATACTATCATCTGCATATTTCTCACATTTCTTGCTTTTGCTAATACAATTTCATGTTACTCCAACAGTATTATTTCAATTCTTAAAATAATTAAGCTGGCAGAATTAGTCTACCATGTTTTATTTTATTTCAATTTTCAACCATTAGACCATTATGACTAACTCTCCTTTTAGCACGGCTAAAACAAATGCTACTACTAGCGAGAAAATCACCATCTTCCGATGCTTAGTCACCATTACCATCATCAGCTCCAGCATTGCAAAAGAGTGGGAGTAGCCAGTCCACAGCCTTCAATACAACCCCCATCAGGACCACAGCTCTTGTCATCTCTTATTGCTCCATCAAACATACATTTAGGTTTTCAATTCTTTTGTCAAGCAACAAATGAAACTGCAAAGGGCAAATTTTGTGACACATTCAAAGTGATGTTTCCTCCACCAATTTGTTAAGAGATGAAGACAAAGTCTACACCAAGCACTTTTTATTTGCTAACATCAGCATTGTAAAAGCAAGTGCAGTGGCTTTTGGCAACAAATATTGCACAAGTGGGCAAGTGGCATTGACTGCAGAAATGCCAAATTAGCAGTGAAGGGTTACTAATGGGCAAGGGAAATTCTTGTTTTAAATACTACCTTTACAGTCTAGAAGTAAACTTTTGCAAGTCAAATAGAATTTTCCCATTCAATTTCTTTAGGGAGATTTACAAAAAGATGCCTGTATATTGCCATTATTAACAAGTTGATCCACATATTTTGAAAAACTCATGAAGACATCCCTAAATTTTAATTCTTTTAGATATTTTATTCATTCTATCCAATTTCTAAGTATATTTCTGCATATTCTTTTAGTCAAATTTCAAATAAAAACTATGTAATTCCTGAATTTTGCCATTAACACTTTCGTCCATTTATTTTTAAAAAACATATTAAAACATCACTCTTCTACAAGAGTATTTTGATATTTTCTTCAAGTATTAACAGCTAACGGGTAGAGTAATGAAAGATTTAATGGAACCAAAAGTTAGGAACATTTAAATTAGTTTCTGAAACTACAGGGATCAACCTGTTAATAATGATATTACTGGGGACGTTTTGGTAATTCACCATTGCTTTAAAGTTCAATAACATTCCAAAACACGAATTCCATTTAACTGAGAATTCCACTGATCATTTGATTGAATTCAAATCAAGGAATTATGACATAATTTCCATCTATTGCTAACTCAAGGGTTTCAATTACCCTTACTCTGAGTTTCATTAGCAATTAATACAAAAAAAAAAAAAATGAACTGAATATATTATATATGACCTTAAAACCTCATACAGGCACAAATTTAGAAAACGGTATGCAACAACCACCAAAGGATACCTTTTCTGGTCATCATGATGGCGACAGACGAAGAAGGAAGGATGGAACCGGCAAGCGGAGGCGGCATTAGAGGAGGAAGTATACGTCTGCTTGCACCTCTTGCATAGTTTCTCCTCTTCCTTGTCTTTCCCTTTATCTTCTTTCTCCATTTCGCACTCTTTGCTCAAGCTAGTGGCTTTGGCAGTGGTTGACGAAATCATATAATAGATTTTCGCGTCTTCTACTTTGCTTTACACAAACCAAATCCAAAACTACAGATTCTATTTTCCTGGGTCTGGAAAGCAAAGGCTTATTCAAATTGGAAAAAATAAAAAAATAAAAAAAATAAAACTATTGAAAAAACATCAGCTCCTTTTCTTTAGCGAAAAATAATTTTGAGGAAAATAATTTTTATAATTTTTTGTTTAAAATATTCAGAAAAATTAATTAATAAAAAATATTTTATTAATTAAAAAATAAATAAAAATTATTTTTTAAAAAAATCATTTTCTTTATTTTTGAGATAATTATTAAAATTTATATATAAATTTATTAATAAATTTTATTTTTTAAATTAAAATTAAATAATAAAAATAAATTATTTTTCACAAATTAAATGTATGTATTTTTTTCACGAAATAAATATTATAATTATATTTTTACTAACAATCAAATAAGTCTTAATATAATATAATATTAAATTTTTATTATTTTTTTATAATTTAAAATATAAAAAATTTAGTATTTTAATTATATAAAATTGAAAAAAATACATAAATATAATAAATAATCTTTAAAATTATAAAAATAAAATTTTATTATATAAAAGATATTTTTATCATTAAAAAAATATTCTATTATTAAAAAATAATGTTTAATGTGACTGAAAATAGAATTGGATTGCGATTGATCAATCCGTAAAAGAGAAGACATGAGGTGGTTGAGATCTACGGGCGGCCACGTTTAAGTTAGTAAACTAATAGAATGGACGAATATAATGAATTGTTTTGAGTTTAAAATGAGAGTATAAAAATATGTACATTGTTTTCTATACACATTTATTTTTATACTGTAAAAAGATGGAATTGGTTATCAAATCTCCTGGAAATCCGAGTGGTACCAGCTAGTGGATAGAGGATCCTGCATTTATAGGCGTAATGGAGATCGGTAGATTGTATTATGCTAACGGTAACTTTTCATAAACATTTGACCTACTAAGGAGAGGGTGAGTCTTGATAGAGTACTAAATGTTATAGTATCCTGATCTTCCTTTTTTATAGGTGAGACTTCTACAACCATGTATCAGTTTAATAGACCATTACCACATAGTCTTGTCCTATGGTAACAACTCATGGCATATTTTATGCGATTATTATATCGCATTAGAGGCCCCCCACTCGTCTTCAATTATTCAAATTCGAAGGTTACAGTTGTCTTCGCAATCTTGGGCATGTAGCACGTCCGAATTGGCTCTTCATGCTCGCGTCGCTTCACTTGTTCCTGGACATAAATGATGATTACCTTATTTATCGAGTCACATTTAAACCTACCGTCGAAATCATAGTATAAAAATCATTCAACTCCTTCGATTTCCACTTTTGCTCATAACTGATCTCCGCATTTTGAAAAAGACTCGACCACCTAGCCTTCTACTACCACTTTTGCTTAAGGTATTTCTTTGTTCTCTTCCCCCGAGATGAATATCTCGTCTACATCATCTCCTCCTAGCAGAAGCTCCACTTTAGGCTCCTTTTCCGATGGCCTCATCCATGCTCCGGCTTCCATCATTCCACTGAGAGTGGTTCATGATAATGATAGCCTTCTGGTGAATGACATCTCGTCCGTGTTAATAGAAAAGGGGGTGGATCGTCTAGTATCAAATATGCCAAGAACTCTTCTAGGTTCACGCACCCAACCCACGCATTATGACCAAATCCCTATAGAGGACACAATCATAGTTTATGAAGAGCAATTGAAGACGGGTTATGACCAAATTCATTGTGCTCTGCTTTCACAAGCTTTCCGTCGCCCAATTGCATTGCAATAGCTAGAGGATTCTAGTGGCTTTCCGCTTTCTCTATTTCAACAACAATATCGAGCTAAGTGTTGCACTCTTCTCCCAACTGTACCAATTGGGTACCCAAAAGACTGATTGGAATATACATGTGGAGCTCAGAAAGGATGGGGTCTGTGAGACAAGGAAGAGGCCTTAGACTTCCTCTAGAGGATGGCCTTGACTTAGAGGATTGATATTAACGTTACGGTGAGGAACGCTATTTTGTCCTGATAAATTCATTTCTAGGCTGAACAGGCTCGGGTCCCTTAATCGCCGAGTCTTCAAAACCCTCGGGATAGCGTTCCTTGTACTATAGACCTGGGTATTTTTCTTTCTAACTGCCTTTGCTTTTAAAACTACCTTACTTACTCACCTTTTACTCTGTTCAGGTATGGCTGGTAAAGAAAAGAACAAATTTTGCCGAGGCAGCATGCACTGCTCGCAAGGGCAAAGCTACTGTTGGGACATCCAGTCCTCCTCCTAAGTGAGCTCGCCCAGCGGAGGAGATCATCATGCTTCTTCCTCCACCTCTGTAATACCCGGCTAGATTCCGGCATCGGAATCCCTACCTTCCGGCCGAATCTCCGTTGGAATTTGGAATTTTGATGATGCCAGAGTCTTCTAGAAGGGTAAAATGTGTTTCTAAAATGTTTTCATGTGATTTTATGGTTTTAAATGAAAAAGAAATGAGTTTTGAAAAGAAAAGGCCAGGAGGAAGGACCCAGGTTCGGTCGCCGAACCTCAAGTCCGGCCACCAAACATAGGGCTGTTTCTGGAGTGCTTTAGGCCTCCGAAAGTCTTGAGGGCAGAAACCAAGTTCGGCCGCCGAATCTCAAGTTCGGCCGCCGAACATGCATGAGTTTAGGAGGTACGTTAGGCTGCCGAAGGTAGTTGAGCTGGCCACCTATAAAAAGCCCTCAGACCGAAAATGGACGAGTTTTCTCCCCATTCTCGAGCTCAGGTGTGTTCATGCCTCCTTTGGTTCTTTTCCTGTCTTTTCCTTCATCTCCCAAGGTTTTTATAAGTTTTATGGTTGTTTTGAAGAATTTTAAAGCTTAGATCAAAGTTTTGGAGCTTGGAGATCCAAGGAGTTGTTTCCTCCACATCTCCAAGTTAGGGATCGCACCAACCCTCGATCTTCAAGAGGTAAGTGTAGATCTTTACTTCCTTTTCGTTTTAATGAAGTTTTAAGTAAGTTTAATGATGTTTTGATGGTTGAGTATGGGTAGATATGCATGTTAGGGTTATGTGGATTTTATGCTCAATGTATGTTTATGTAATGTTGGTGTTGGGGGTTTAAGTTAAGTTTATGCCCCTATATGCTTGAGGGAGTGTGTATGCATGTTTGGGAGAGAGCTTGTGAGGTTTTGGGTTGTTTTGGAAGGTTTGGAGGCTATTCGTGCATGAGGAGGCTGAGTTCTATCCTTCTGGATGAACTCAGGTTCGGCCGCCGAAGGTACTTTCGGCCCCCGAACCTGCCTGTGGTGGCTTGTTTTGGCTGCTGAATCCTGTCCCCGAAAGTTGGACTTTCGGCTCTGGAAGGGAGTTTCGGCCGCCGAAGGTGCTGCCGAACATGCATGAGTTTCGTCTCTGGAAAGGGGTTTCGACCGCCGAACCTGCCGCCGAACCTGCATGGCTTTCGGCTCTGGAAGGGACCTTCGGCCGCCGAAAGTGCCGCCGAAAGTGCCCTGTCCAGCCCTTTCTTGGGTGTTTTCTATGCATGTTTTGAGGATGTTTTAGAGAGTTTTTGGGGAGTTGTTTATGAGTTGTTTAGAGTGTGTTTGGCACCTCATTCGAGTCCACCTGTGTAGGATCGGACCCGAGGGACCGAGGAGGCCAGCAGTGTTAGCTGTTGCAGAGTCAGTCCAGCGTCTGCCAGAGGTGAGTAGAACTAAACCTAATCTTTTATTTTAAGAAATCAAATGCCTAAAGCATGTTCATGCATCATGATTATATGTAATAGGTTGATTGCACTAGTTTCACGAATATGACGCATTGCATTATTTACTGTTGATGTGGATGGACCAAGGCGACCCCAATAGCCCATAGATCTGTCATGATTGAAAGTCCTGTGTGAGTCCTTTGAGAGCCGGGCATTTGATGGATAAGTCCTGTGTGAGCCCTTTTAGGGTCGGGCACCATACTATGTGTTGAAAGTCTTGTGTGAGCTCTCTGTGGACCGGGCACTATGAAAGTCCTGTGTGAGCTCCTTTGGGGTCGGGCACCGATAGAGGGAGTTTTGAGGTCATGTCCAATCCGTGATGTGAAATGTTTGTGTTGTGACGCATTTCATGAAAGCATGTAATTAATGAATTGTTTTCATTGTTTCTACTCACTGGGCTTTTAGCTCACCCCTCTCCCCTAACCCCAGGTTTACAGGTATGAGGTCGATTGGGAAGTCTCAAGAGTTAAGGTTATGTTTATGAAATAGCTTAGTATGTTAGTGTGGACATGTAAAGTAAATTGATATAATGTATTGTAAGATATTGAAACGTAATGTAATGTAAAGTAGAGTTATGTTTATGGATTAGTACTGTGCTTGGCCCTAAGACTTGGTTAGTCTCTTTTTAATACATGATGTATGTTATGTTTTAATGTTGGGTTGAGTTTGAACCAAACTTGTGGCATGGAATGTTTACCACGCTAGAGTATTTGATGAGGACTCTAGTGGAGGTTTTATGCACAGGTTAGGTTTTGGTTCATTGGGATGTGAGTCCAGCTTGATGTATGTTATGTTGACCCAGCTAGGGCATTTGTTGAGGGCTCTAGTATGGGGTTATTTTATGTTTTCAGTTATGTCGCATACAGGTCAAGCTCGGTATTTACATCAGATGTTTAAGTTTTTATGTTAATGCTTTGATCATGTATGGGATTTGACCAGGTGACAGGATGTATGTGAGGCTTGCTACGGGTCCCGGCGGCCTTATGCCGATCTGGATCCTAGCGCCGGTAGCGGTTCAGGCCGTTACAGAGGGTATCAGTTTCTGGGCTGTTACAACCTCATCCTCCTACTACTGAAGAAATAGCCCCAAATCAACTCGAGTCCTCTCCAAGGGGTGATCCTGCAGCTGTTTTTGTCCAGGCTAAACCTTCATAGGGAGAGGCTAGAGCAAGAGTCACATGGCCTTGGGGAATCTAACACCTGGCGCTAATGTTGACTCAGACAACCTCACTTGTCGAAGAATCTCAGTTGTCTATCCTTATAGCCAAGAATGCCCTACGATTTGGAGACCGTCGTCACCTGAATGCTGTTGAGACAAACGATCTCTATGACAATATTATCTATTCTGCGATGGAGAGTGCCTTGTGCGCATACATGCAAAGGAGCAACTAAGGCTCTGAGGCGAGATTTTGGAGTGCAGGAGACTGATAAAAATCTCCTACAAGAGGAGTACTCGATGCTGAAGGCTCGGGTTGAAGAGGTGGAGAATGCCATGAAGGAAACGCTGGAGTCTATTGAAAAATTCCAAGTAGACATGGATGAGGCTAATACTTCAAAGCTCGCCTCTGAGACTCGGGATAAAACTACTGAAGACCTGGTGGTTATCCTTCAATGCCAAGTCCAGGAGCTGCAGTCTCAAGCACGAAAGGCCCGGGCCGGCACAGATAGAGTGGCTGAATCGGAAACTGAGCTTCAGGAGACGGTGGCCCAGGGCGGGAGATGTTTGTCCAAGGTTAGGACTCCGTCAAGAAGGAGCTCATCAAGCAATTTCCTAGAGAGGACTTCTTCTGGATCAATGACATTTTCCCGAATGAGAATGAAGATGAAGAGGAGGAGCAAGCTGAGGACAATCCAACCAATCTAATCTTTATAAAAACTATAATAAACGTAAAAAGTACTAATGTAATAGAGACTCAAAAAGAGGAGTCTGAGAATGTCTCTCCTATGTAATTTTTTCGTTATGAATGAAATCTCACCTTTTATTTTCTTAACTCTATTTTGCCAAGTTTATAAGGATTGGTACTCTACCAAAACCAAAACACTCGTTCAATTATTTTTACAAATTAATCACCAAATTAAACTTAAATAATTTGGTCAATTTTGTTAATTGGGGCTAGCACCTGGTCAAATGCCTAGTAATACTCGCCTTTTGACACAAAATCACTTAAATAAAATTATTAACGGGACTTAACACCCAGTCATAAGCTTGCTGGATACCCACCTTGTAGTCTTTGGCATAAAAATGTCTTAGAAATTTTATTAAATGGGACTAACACCCGATTATAAGTCTGGGGATACTCGCATTGTGGTTTTAGCGTAAAAATGCCTTATAAATTTTATTAAATGGGACTAATACCAGATCATAAGTCTGGCGGATACCCGCTTTGTGGCGTTATCATAAAATTTTTTGAAAATTTTATTAAACGGGACTAACACCCGGTCAAAAGTCTAGCAAATACCCTCTTTGTGCCTTTTTTGTAATGAAAAATATTTTGATAAAAAATCATTAATTTTGATAAGCCACCGTTCCAGATACTCTGAATAACACATTGCATATGAAAAATATACCTCGTTAAATGTTTATTGATAAATTTTCATAAATTATAAATATTTTAAGAATAGAGAATGACTCAGCAATCTAACTTGGCCAACTTATAAGACTCTAGACGAATAACTTTCAAGAATTTAAACGGTTCTTTTTAGTTTTTACCCAACTTACCAAACTCAATACTACCGCCTGTTTTATCAGTTCTTTTAAAGACTAAATCTCCTATGTTAAAGACTCGTGGCTTGACTCTATTGTGGAACATCTGGGACATCTTGTTCCTGTAGCGCCATTCTTATTGCAGCCTATTCTCGTAAAAACTTAGCTTGGACTTCAACGGGGATTATTGCCTCGGCCCCATATGCAAGGGAGAATGGGATTACCCTTGTGGCTGTTCTCGAAGTTGTTTCGTATGCCCAAAGAATATGAGATAACTCTTCAATCGAGCTACCTTTGATTGAACTAGAATTGGTTAATCTGCATGAAAAAAGATGTGAGGTGGTTAGCACGTACGGGTAGCCACTTCGACGCTCAATTTAGTAAACTAATAGAATGGGGAGTGTAATGAACTGTTTTGAGTTTAGAATGAGTGTATAAGAATACGTATATAAGAACTAAAATTTCTCAAGTCTATAAACGATTTCAATTTTAACGAACTAAAATCCATCGATTTTAATACGTTCATTTTTATTATTTTAAAAAATCAAAATTTTTATATCTTTTAAATATTTTAAAATATCTATCTTTTTTACTTTTTAGTGATAATGTTAATATTTTTCTAAAATTGCTAATAATTTAAAACTGAACATTATTTGGTTCATTAATTAGTTTCTATATTTTTTTTTCAAAATTACAAATAAGAAATTTATAAAGATTTCATGATATTATAATTACCTATAGTTATTACTCTTAATTACCAAAGAAAACATCATAACCGCTAAATAAATTTTAATCTCGAAAGAAAATTTTATTTTAAATGAATTATCACTTAACATAAAATTATAGTTTTATATGTAGACTCCAAGAGAAAACGTGCCATGTAATAATAATAAAAATAATAATAATATTTTTAGTTTGTAAAAGTATACTATAATTAACAAAAGTCTCTTTCTAATTTTAAAAGTTAATAGTTTACTCTTTAAATTTATTTCACATAATAAAATAAAAATATAAAAAAATATAATGTAATTTCATTAATTTTTTATTTTAATTAATTTATATCAAAATAGTATTTATATTATTATATTATTAACATAAATTTAAAATATTTTAACAGAAAATTATATGATTAATTTTAAAATATTTAAAATAAAAAATTGATAAAATTATCGAAATACATTTCTATTAGAGAGGTGCCATCCACATTAAAGGAGAGGGGGGAGAGGGGAGAGATTTTTTACCTCTATTGTGCTCTCACCTATTTAAACCTTATTTTCTCCCGAAAACCCCTAACTAGTAATTTTCTCTCTCAAATTTTCTTGTGATATCCGACCATATCACTCTCTTTTGCTCTAAATATTGTTTCAATTAATTGCTCACAAAAACTCTAAGAAAACCTCCCTTGTTCTTTAACCAAAGCCACTACCCCTTCATTTATTATTTTTTTCTTTTTTTCTTTTTTCCTAAAATAATCTATTAAAATAAATTATTTTATAATATAAAAATATTTTTATATGTTCTTGAGTTGATTTGAGTGCGTTGAGCATTTCTTATATTAATTTTAATACGAAACTCGAGAGTAATATGAATTTTGTGTATAAAATTATATGAATAATTAAATCTCTATTTGAAAAAAAATGACTTCCTAAATATTTTTATTGTATTTTATATGAAATTCTCTTCGATTAGCATATATTATTTTTTTTATTAAATTAATTATAAACTTTTAAAATTATAAAAACAATATGAAATTTTTACAAAATTACAGTGCAATATCTAAAATTTTAAACATCTATAACTTATTTTTTTCTTTCCATGTATTTAATGTATCTCGTAAAATCTTATAATTTTCTAAATATATTTACTATTTTTTTGTTGAATTTTAATTTATAATACCAAAATTATCAATAATCTAAACGAAAATTTTTGGTATGTTCAATTTTTGCATTTTTATGGTTTTAGCTATTTGTTTTTTTTTTTTTTTTTGGTATTTTGATTTTTAATTTTATATTATTAATTTGTATTTAATTGTTAGATGACGGCTAGGGTTCTCTTTACTGTATGCTTCTATCTAATATGGGAGAGATTTTGCTTCTTTTTTCTCTTTTGGATTTAATTTCCTTTGGTTCTAGATTTAAATAAATTGATTAATTACTATAATTTTCTTTATTTTTATTATTTTTTATTTTATATAATTTTTTTATCATATTTAAATTCATCTCTTACCATGTTTTATTTTCTTACTTGGCTTAATTAATTTCATATTTGTATCATTTTCTTTTCTTATTTAATCTTACTTCTTTCTATATTCATAAATATTTCTTTCTATAATTAATTTATTTCTTATTTTAATTAATTTAGTTTCTTCTATAATTAATTTATTTCTTCCCATATTTGATTTTATTTCTTACATTGTTTATAAATATTTACTTTCCTTATTTGCATTTATTTCGTTTCATTTTTATGGCTTGCTTTTTTTTTTATTTCTTTTTTTGTTGTTTCTTCAATTATAGTAAGTTAAGAATTGGGGAGTGAGCTTGAAGAAAGGATCAAGAAAATTGAAGGAGCATATGGTGAAGCTCATTTAGACATGGAAACCCATTGGAGTATTTTGAAAGCACTTTGCAAAGTGTGATGGGCTAGGGTATTGTAATAGATTAAGTTTAGTTAGTTAATTTTTAATTAATTATTTTTATTTATTTTTAAATTTACAAATTAATTCTTTTCCCTTCTCTCCTTTCTTATGGCTATTGGTTTAACTCTTTTCTTCTTTCTCTTTCTTTAGTTTAAGACTTTATTGATGTTGTTTAATTCCTTTCTCTTCTCCTTTTTTAGTATGGCTTATTTTATATACTTTACCTAACATGCATGGAATTAAATTAGTAAATGAGGTAACTCACTTGGTAATTTCTAAAAGCAAGAGAGACCTCTTTTTCTATGTGCGCCGAATTTAGAAGTTAGAAACCATGCATGTTTAGATTTCTCATTATGGTACAAATTAATCAATAGCATAAAATGAGCATAGAAACACGATTAATTAGAACAACTTGGTAACTCCTCCACCTGAATGTAAGTAGAAACTTAGTATGCTTAGCCTAGTAGATGTACATAAAATGGGTGCTTTATGTGATTAATGCACGTGCAATAAGTATATTGCATATCTCCTTAAAACGATTTTCCTAATAAATACACTAAGACAAGACATAAGAATCAATTTAAGAGGCTAGTATTGGTTCTCAGGTAAATTTCAGATGGGAAGAGTGTCTAACACCTTCCTTTTCTTGCTACTATCCCAAACCTAGACTATTGGGTTATGAATTAAGAAGAATAGTGAACCCTTGCTAAGGGTAGGTTGCACAACTACGTCCTTTTATTTGTCCCTACTTTTATCAAAGTAGCGACTCCTTTCTTTTGCTCTTCACCTAGTGCTAAAATATCTAGATCTCGTAGTAGTGTTATGGCAAATGAGGCCCTAACCAATTATGGAGAATTTGTGTGTTTACAGTTTAACAACTCTATTGGGAATAGAGGATATAATCCTGCATCATCTTATATTTTATTTCTGTATTTTTTTTTGAAAATTTCTACATTGCATGAGCACTTTACAATATATTGAAGCACCATTAAGCTCATAGCCCCATAGTGAGATTAAGAAGGTGCTAGTTCCATTCAAGCTAGTTCATAATAATTTGTATCACAACTCATAGGCCTATTACCCATTGAGTGTATTAAAATGATTCTTGGATGGTTGTTTGCAACTTTATCTTCAATCTAGATTGGTAATAGAAGGCCTATCAACCAAGAGTCTTAGCCATGGCTAGAACTATTTACTAACTTGAGTATAAGGAGGAATCGCTGTTAAGCCCTAGAAACATATGGTCCTAGGACCCTCATGCATGTTGTGTATTGCATGTCTACCCTATGTGTTAGTGTGAAAGATAAAAGGATCATGAAGTGGACTTGAGCCCAACAGTTGAACATTAAAGACATATAACACATGGTACAGAAAGGCCAAACCCATTACATCTCCTAGGGAGCAAGTGGAAGCTCACTTATACATCTGACTTTTAGGTTAGATAATCATTGTTTGTTGAGTGGGGAGGAGTCGTCTTTGGCTATGATCCCCTTTTGATGTAAGTCCACTTATACCAATGAGTCATAGGCATAAAAAGTGCTAAACTCTAAATGAAACCTACCCTTTATACGTGATTGTTGAAGAGATAAGGAAGGAACTTTCTGTATAGGTTCTTCAGGCCTACCAAATCACTTTATCTGGTTCAAGACAATTCTGATTCTAAGTACAGGCTAAGTATCATCACATGCATACATACATTCATACATCCATATTTGCTCATTCATCATGCTAACTCTTTATGTTGTATAAGGGAACTAATAGTACTATTGATCCAACTGATTATTTAAGAGAGGGTGGAAGACTGCAAAGAAGATTAAGGTCCCCAATTGTCGAGTTTGAAACAACTCTAATGGCTGACGACAACACTCTTACTTTGATCAAGGAAGTGTTGGATGATACCCTCTATGGAAAATTGGAAGAAATGATCGTGAGGATCCTTAAGGCTATTAGGAAGCAACCTATGGAAAGGGATACCGAAACTAGCACTCAACACTAAGGTTCAACAGAGGATAACCCAACTATCAAAGATGCTAATTCTATGGATGCCGACTTTTTTGATGTTGGTAATTACTTTAAGGACAAAGACATTAGAGCATAAAAGGAACATACCAAGGTGTTTGGGCTCATGAGTTGGGGGTTTGAGAAGCTTTAAGCCTCATTTAAAAAGTAAGCTGGTTAGCTAAGATTTTATGGCACCGAGAATTTTGATATCGACGTTGAAGATGGACTGTCTGAAAAATTCAAAATGATTGAATTGGCCAAGTTTGATAAGACTAAAGACTCAAGGGCCCACCTAAGGTCTTATATAAGCATGATGAAGACCACATAGTTGAACAAGGAGCAACTGGCCTAGTTTTTTGCTCTATCACTTGAAGGATCTACCTCCTTCTAGTAACGTGGTCTAGAAGCTATTCATAAGAAAGATTGAGATGAGCTGGTTAAGAAGTTCATCCAATAGTATTCTTACAACATTGCCTTGGACATCAATTTGAGGGACTTGGAAACCATCAAGTTGAAGTCTAATGAGACATTTTCTTACTTCCTTCTAAGGTGGAGGAAGAAATCTATAAAGATAATGAATCGCCCCATTAAAAAAGACCGAGTCAGATTAGTGGTAAAGAATCTATTGCTCGCTTATTATGAGAAGTTGTACAATCTGCCCGTTGCCACTTTTGAGTAGCTTTATAATGTGGGGGTTCAATTGGGGGATAGATGGTTGCTAAGCCGATCACTTATCAACCCAAGAGGTCTGGGTATCAACCCACTTCTAACCAAGGAAGTAGAAAAGTAATGGAGGTTTAAGCTACAGGAGGGAGCCGAAGGACATTCTCTTAGTTTGACAAACCCTTATCCGGTGTTTGAGAAGCTAAAGGCAAATGGTCTACTGCAACCATTAGCCCCATGACCATTATCCAACCTTTTACTGCTAATTTCAATACCAACCTCTATTGCTAGTTCTACCAAATTGCTGGCCATGATTGTAATACCCGGCTAGACTCCGGTGTCGAAATTTCAACCTTCCGACGAAATCTCCGTTGGAATCCAGAATCTCGGATGTCGAAACCTCCTAGAAAGGTAAACAATATGTTTTTACAAAATGATTTTCATGATTTTATTGATTGGTTTTGAGTTAAGGTTTTAAATTGAAAGAAAAAATATTTTTAGGGATAAACCCAGGTTCAGCCACCGAACCTCATGTTCGGCCGCCGAATATGGTGCTGCTGCGGGAGCTCCCTTTCGACTCCCGAAGGTGGTCTGGCTAGCCAGCTATAAGAGGCCTCCAGTCCGAAAATGGGGGAGTTTCTCTCTCCATTTTCGGGCAAAGGTGAGTTCTTGCCCTTCCTTTGATGATTTTATGCTTTTCCTTCAAATTTTCATGAGTTTTCGTTTATTTTTGAAGTTTTAAGCTTGGATCCAAGATTTTAAAGTTTGGGAGACCGTTTCTCCTCAACACCAAGTTTGGGATCACATCTACCTTCGATCTTCAAGAGGTAAGTGTAGATCCTCGCTCTTTATTATGTTCTAAGTAAGTTTTAAAAAGGGTTAAAGGTAAAATAATGCATGAAATGGCTAGATCTAAGGTTATAGGCTTTGAGTTGGGTTTTGATGAATGTATGCTTATGTGATGTTTTTGTTGTTGTTGTTGGGGCTTAGGTTAGTTTTTATGCCCCTTATGCATGTTGAAGTAAGTATGCTTGCTGTGGGAAGTTGGGTGTGAGGATTTGAGAGTTTTGGGGTTAAAATGCATGAGGCAAAATCAGGTTCTGCCATTTTGGAGAACCCAGATTCGGCCGCCGAACCTGCATGGGAGGCAGCCTTTTGGCCGCCTAATATGCCCCCGAAAGCATGCACTTTCGGATATGGAAGGGAGTTTTGATCGCCGAATCCGCCTCCGAAAGTTCCTGACTTTCGGATCTGTGGAGGACCTTCGGCCGCCGAACCCGCCCCCGAAGGACCCTGACTTTCGGATCTATAGAGAACCTTCGGCCGCCGAACTTGCCGCAGAAAGTCCTCTGCCCAGCCTTCCTTTGCTTGTTTTATATGCATGTTTGGTGATGTTTTAGGGGGTTTTTGGGGAGTTGTTTAGAGTCTAGTTAGAGTTGTGTTTGGCCCCTCACTTGAGTCCACCTGTGTAGGATCGGACCCGAGAGACCGTAGAGGCCAGCATTGAGTCAGATGCTAGAGTTGTAGTTGAGCGTCAACCAGAGGTGAGTAGAACTAAACTTGTAATACCTGGTTAGACTCCAGTATCGGAATTCCTACCGTCCGATGGAATCTCGGATGTCGGAGACCTCTAGAAGGGTAAAATCATGTTTTTATAAAATGTTTTAATGTATTTTATGATTTTAAGTAAGAAGGAAATTGAGTTTTGAATGAAAAAGACCATGGAGGCATTTCCAGGTTCGGCCGCCGAACATTGGATAGTTTAGGGGGGCAAGTTAGGCTCCCGAAAGTTGCTCAGGTTCGGCCGCCGAACCCCATGTTCGGCCGTCGAACTTGCATGAGATTTGGAGGCACCTTAGGCTGCCGAAAGGTGGTCTGGCAGCTCCTATATAAGGGCTCCATGGCCGAAACGGGCAAGTTTTCTCCCCATTTTCGGCCAACGGTGAGTCCATGCTCTCCCATGGTTGTTTTTTATGTTTTTCCTCCAATCTTTCAAGTTTTAACAAGTGTTTGCTTGGTTTTTGAAGATTTGTGAACTTTGAGCAAGTTGTGGAACTTAGAGACCCAAGGAGCGAGATCTCTCCCATCTTCGAGTTAGATCGCCTCTCCTCTCGATCTTCAAGAGGTAAGGGTAGATCTTTAACTCATTCTATGTTTTAAACGAGTTTTATGAAGATTTATGGGGTAGAAATGCATGTTTAGATTATTTTTGAGTTTATGGGTTTATGTGTGTTTATAAGCAATGTATGTTGTTTATGCATGTTTGATGTGCTTTGGTTAGGGTTTAGGTTAGTTTGAGACCCCTTTATGCTTGTTGGTTTGAGTTTGCATGTTGTAGAATAGGTAAATGCTTGATTGAATGGTTTGGGAAGCAATGTGCATGTGGATGGCTGAGTTCTACCCTTTGGAAGAACTCAGGTTCAGCAGCCGAAGGGACTTTCGGCCGCCGAACCTGCCTGTGGAGGCAAGCCTTTGGCTGCCGAACCCTGCCCTCGAAAGTGGACTTTCGGCTTTGGAAGGGAGTTTCGACCGCCGAAGGTGCCGCCGAACATGCATGAGTTTCGTCTCTGGAAGGAACCTTCGGCCGCCGAAAGTGCCGCCGAAGGTGTATGACTTTCGGCTCTGGAGGGACTTTCGGCCGCCAAACCTGCCACCGAAAGTTCCCTGTTCAGCCTTCCTTTGCATGATTTCTATGATTGTTTTAAGGTATTCTAGGGGGTTTTTGGGAGTATTTTAGAGTCATGTTCATTTATGTTTGGTCCCTCATTTGAGTCCACCTGTGTAGGTTCGGACCCGAGGAACCGAGGACCCCAGCAGTGAGTCAGCTGCTTCAGTGTCTGTCAGAGCTAGCCAGAGGTGAGTAGAATAACTCTTTATGTTTCAAAGCAATTAATGAGAGTTTTAGCATGATTCACGCATCATGAATGCCATGAGATGTATTAGGGTGTTTGCATTAGAACTCACGAATATGTTGCATTGCATATTATGTTGTTGATGTGGATGAACATTGAATGATCCATTAGCCCTCATATGGAATGATATGATATGATAATGATACGGTATGGAAGTCCAGGAAGACCCATTCTACGTCCCTGGCACAATGTAAGTGAAAGTCCAGGAAGACCCATTCTATGTCTCTGGCACAATGGAATGTTATGATATGTTATGTAAGGGAAAGACCAGGACCCATTCTACGTTCTGGCACTATTGGATATATAGAGGGCTATTGGTGACAAGTTCATCCTTAATGTGATTTGTCTGTGCTGTGATGCATTCCATTATAGCATATGTTTTAAATGTTTTATTATACTGCTCACTGGGCTCTAGTAGCTCACCCCATTTCCCTAATCCCCCAGGTATGCAGGTACGGGATAAGCCAGGAGGTCAAGAAGAGTAAAATGATATTTATGTAATAGTTAGATGTGGACATGATGAATTGTAAAAAGTATTGAATAGTCATGTAATAATGTTATTGAGGATTAGAATTGTGCTTGACCCTATGTGTATGGTTATCCCCTTTGATACATGATCTATAAAATGTTTTTATGATGTTCAAGTTTAACCAAACTTTTATGATATTATGTTACGCTATTGGAGCATCGATGAGGACTCCAATGTGGGGTTGATGATTATGATCATTAGTTGTGCATGCACAGGTTGAGTTTGGTAAATGAATGAGAAAAGTTCAAAATTTTTATGTTTATGTTGATCATGTATGGGATTTAACATGTATACAGGTTTTATGTTAGGCTTGCTATGGGTCCCAGCGGCCTTAAGCCGACCTGGATCCTAGCACCGGTAGCAATCCGATTTTCGGGTCGTTACAAATTGGTATCAGAGCCCTAGGTTCATATGGTCGGATCTAGAGTGTCGGGCTCACAGATGTTCTAGAAGGTCAAGCACAATAGGAAAATCATATCCACTAGGATAGGATGTAGAGTCCTGTCTTGAATGATGATGTGAAATGCCATGATTTTATGCATGTGCATTGATGATATGCTGTGAATGTGATGTATGTGATGCGAGTTCATGTGTTTGCACATGAACCATTTGATGCTAATGTTTTATGTGATGTGTGTTGTTTTCTCAATAAGCGAGATGAGAGGAACTCGTCGATCTGCACGATTGACTGGAGTGCCACCCCAGGACGAGGGCACAGATGCCCATCCTCCTACATTGCCTAGGGTAATGTCCTGTAGGTCTAGCAAGGAAAGAGCATCAAGGGACCCTAGAAAGTCTTTTGATGTGAGCAGAAGGGGAACAGTTCAAGGTGGAATGTCGGAAGATGTGGGGAATGATATGGATGTGGACCAGAGGAGGGATGGCAGTCTTAGAGTGAGTATGTCTGAAGAGGGCATGGGAGAGTCTCAGGGAGGTACTCAGGCCTCGGGATTTGTTCAGCCACCCCAGTACCCACCCTTTTCACAGAATCCCGGGTATTCGATGGGAGGTACATCGGATTACCCCAGCTTTAACCTTTATCACTCTTACATGCCGTACCCAGCTTTCTACCCACCATACCTACAGTACCCTATGTACTCACCCTCATCTTTCTACCCAGGTACAGCAAATCCTACCCCGGGGGATGCTACACCTCCTCCACCACCAGCAGAACCTACTGTCCCAGAAACGCAAATGCCTAAACCTAGCTCATCCGGAGGGAGCAAGGTCAAAATGACCGATTACATGAAGCTTGGTGCTCCCCAGTATGAAACAGGTAATGACCCGTTTGAGTACCTTGGGAGGGTCAAGATGATTACAGATGAGATAGGAGTTGAAGACTGTAGAGCCATTCAGATGGCTGGGTTCACACTGAAATGTAAGAAGGCCCAATAGTGGTTTAAAAACTATGTGAGCCTGAGATTGGATAGCCTATCATGGGAGGAATTTGCCAATGAGTTTGCAGGATGGGCTTTCCCTGACAGTTCAAGGGAGCTGAAAATGATCGAGTTTGAGCAGTTAAGGCAGACAGAGGAGATGAGTGTGGATGAGTACATAGATAGGTTCTTGGAGCTCTTGCCGTTTGCTAGGCAGAATCTTGACACAGACCAGAAGAAGTCAATGAGGTATATCATGAAGCTTCATTCCAGGTATTCCTCCTTGATCCAGTCAGCAAAAAGGGAGAGTTTCCATGCCATAGTGGATATAGCTCGGAGGGTGGAGGCTAGTGCAATAATAGAAGGAAAAGTTAAGCAGTCAGTAGCACAGCCTTCTGGTTCCAAGACCCCAAGTGGGGGAAGGTTAGACCCTTCTTCTTTGAGTTCAGGCAGTAAGAGGTGGAACAATACCACCAAGAAGTCAAAGAAGAACAAGTTCTGGAACAAGATCAAGTCAGGTCTGGGATTAGGAGGTCGCTCAAGCTCAGGTGCAGATAATGCAGTATGCATGAAGTGTGGGAAGCCGCACAAAGGAGTATGTCGGTTTGGGACGACTGCCTGCTTCAGATATGGGCAGGAGGGACATATGGCACGGGAGTGTCCTAGAGCAGCTTTTGTGGCACAGTCCCAGCAGACAGCTTCGGGTAGTGTGGCTCAGCCAGCAGCTCCAGCCGCGACTCAGGCTAGTGGCAGAGGTTGAGGGAGAGGGGCAGCCTCTTCTTCAGCGGGTTTCAGGGGTGAAGGTCCATCAGCTCCAGCACGGATCTTCACGATGACTCAGCAGGAGGCGAACACATCTAATACCGTGGTGTCAGGTAATCTCATCATTGGTTGTTCAGATGTTTATGCCTTAATGGACCCTAGTGCATCTCATTCTTTCATTGCTCCAAGGGCCGTCGAGAGGTTGGGTTTGATGGTCTCTGGGTTAGAGTGTCCCTTATAGGTCAGTGGACCTAAGTGTGACCTGTCAGTGGCAGAGTCATTCTGCCTGTGTAGTCCAATTTTTGTTGAGGGGAGATGCCTTTCAGCCGACCTTGTGGTTCTAGATTTGACAGATTTTGACGTCATTCTAGGGATGGATTGGCTATATACCTATGGTGCTACCTTGGACTGCAGAGACAAGGTAGTCAGGTTCAGAGGTCAGGATGGGTCAGAGGTTGTCTTCAGAGGAGATCGGAGGGGTACACCTAGAGATTTGATATCAGCCCTACAGGCTTGTAGGCTGCTTAGGAGGGGTTGTCAGGGTTTTCTAGCTCATGTGAGAGAGCTGGATAGTCATGTCAGAGAGCCCGCTTCAGTGCCCGTGGTCAGTGAGTTTTTAGATATTTTCCCAGACGAGCTGCCAGGTTTACCACCTGCTAGGGAGATAGAGTTCGAAATAGAGTTGATGCCTGGAACCAGACCGATCTCTATCCCTCCCTACAGGATGGCACCAGCAGAATTGAAGGAGCTTAAAGAGCAGTTGCAAGAGTTGGTAGATAAGGGTTTCATCCGACCGAGTACCTCACCTTGGGGTGCTCCAGTACTGTTTGTGAAAAAGAAGGATGGATCCCTTAGATTTTGTATCGACTACAGGCAGTTGAACAAGGTCACTACCAAGAATAAGTACCCGTTGCCAAGGATCGACGATCTATTCAACCAGCTGACGGGAGCAGGTTGTTTCTCCAAAATAGATCTGAGATCTGGGTACCATCAACTAAGGATAAGAGAAGAGGATGTGCCGAAGACATCATTCAGGACTAGATATGGGCATTATAAGTTCCTTGTGATGCCATTTGGGTTAACCAATGCCCCTGCAGCATTCATGGATCTCATGAACAGAGTGTTTAGCCAGTACCTGGATCACTTTGTTATTGTCTTCATAGATGATATCTTAGTGTATTCCAGGAATGCAGAGGAGCATGCCCATCATCTGAGGATAGTTCTGCAGACCTTGAGGGAAAATGGCTTGTATGCCAAGTTCTCCAAGTGTGAGTTCTGGCTGAGGAGCATTTCATTCTTAGGGCATGTGGTGTCAGAAAATGGAATTGAGGTGGACCCCAAGAAGGTGGAAGCCGTAGCTAACTGGCCTAGACCCACTACAGTGACAGAGATCAAGAGCTTCTTGGGTTTGGCAGGTTACTACAGGAGGTTCATTCAGGACTTCTCTAAGATTGCATGTAACAGCCCGGAAACCGAACTGCTACCGGCACTAGGATCCAGATCGACTTAAGGTCGCCGGGACCCGTAGTAAGCCTGCTATGAACTCTGTGTACCTGTGAAATCCCATACATGATCAAACATTTTCTGTCAAAATGAAAACTGTTTTTCCTGTACCAAGGCTTAACTTGTGCACATGCTGTCACTGTACTGTAAAACGCCAGCCAGGGCTCTCCTCTATGCTCAAGGCGGCTAAACTCATCTATGTTAAGCCTGGTTCGTTCATATATACAACATAAAACATTTACATTAAAAGATCATGTATAAACAACAAGGGATTACAACTCTTAGAATCAAGCACCATTCTATACACTATACATAAACCTTATCTCTTTACATTTACATGTCCACACTAGCTATTACAAACTATGCACTCTTCCTGTACCCTGCTGACTTCCCTCTGAACTCTGAACCTGCACAACTGTAATTAGGGGAGAGGAATGAGCTACTAAAGCCCAGTGAGTAGAACAGTAAGAAAATAACAGGTGATAAAACATGCTCTCATGGAATTCATCACATCACAAGTAATCACATCACCTCGGCCGGACGGATCAAAATTCCCTCTATCTATGTCCAGCCCACAAAGGAGCTCACAGGACTGCATCTCATCTGGGGTACCGGAGTACCATGTGCCTGGTCCCCGTAGGGCTGTTCCAGGTCTTTGTGCCTGGTCCCCGTAGGGCTGTTCCAGGTCTTTCCTCTGAGGGCTAATGATCCTCACGAAGTCCGTACCGTCTCATAGAAGCAATGTACAAGGAGCAGTGCCAAGTACAAGGATTAATGCAATGCATCATATTCGTGTATACTAATGCACTCACCCTATAGCATATTCATGATGCATGAAGCATGATAAAATATTCATTTCTCATATTAAAATATTAAGTTAAGTTCCACTCACCTCTGGCTATCTCTGAACTGGCTCTGCAGGTTCTGACACTGGACTCACTGCTGACCTCCCTGATTCCTCTGGTCCGTACCTACACAGGTGGACTCAAATGAGGGACCAAACTCACTCAAGAACATCTCTACGAAACTCCCCAAAACCCCTCTAAAAAATCCTAAAACAATCACATAAAACATGCAAAATAAGGCTGGACATGGCACTTTCGGCGGCAGGTTCGGCGGCCGAAACCCCACTCCAGAGACGAAACTCATGCATGTTCGGCGGCACCTTTGGCGGCCGAAGGTCTCGTCCAGAGACGAAACTCACACACTTTCGGCGGCCGAACTCCCTCTTTCGGCGGCCGAAAGTCCCTTTCTAAACCGAAAGCCTAGCTTTCGGGGGCAACCTTTGGCAGCCGAAACTGCCTCAACAAGGGGTTCGGCGGCCGAACCTTCCTTCGGCGGCCGAACCTGGTTTTGCTCGAAGGGCAGAACCCTGCTCTGTTTCATGCAAACTTTGCCCAAAACCCTACAACATGCATATCAACTACTCCCAACTAGCACATACCCATATATATGCACAAAGGGGTCTAAAACTACCCTAAAACCCCAAACAAACATAGCACATAACACTTAAACATGCTTAAACATCAAAGATCACCAAAACCCTCACTTACACCTAAACATGCATACTACCCATACAAACTTCATAAAACCTTCAAAAATCATCAAAGGAGGTTCAGGATCTGTACTTACCTCTTCTCAACAAGAGATTACACGATCCTAACGTGGAGATATAGAGAAATCCGCTCTCAAACTCTCCAAGTTTCAAACTTTGTTCTTTTTGCTTAAAACCTTCAAAAATCATCAAAACTCTTAAAAACTTGGAAAGATTTGAAGGAAATCATGAAAACCATGAAAGTCAACGTGGGAGAGGTTGGGACTCACCTCTGGCTGCAAGTGGAGGAGAAATGGCCTCCTTCCACCGACCCTTGGCCCTTTTATAGGTGGCTGGCCAGACCACCTTCGGCAGCCGAACGTGAAGCCGAAACCATGCAATGTTCGGCGGCCGAAAGTGACCTTCGGCGGCCGAACCTTTGCATTTCTCCCTTGTTGCTTTTCTTTCACAACTCATTTTCTTTAACACTTAAAAACATTCAAAACTCTTAAAACACATATGAAAACATATGTATTACCCTTCTCGAGGGTTCCGACACCCGAGATTCCACCGGACTACAGGAATTCCGATGCCGGACTCGAGCCGGGTATTACATTCTCCCCCCTTAAGAACATTCGTCCCCGAATGTCCCTAACACAACATAAACACATAGAAAAGGGGAAAGCTAACTAACTAACCTCAAAACAGATATGGGTATTGCTGGAGCATGGACTCCCGAGTCGCCCAGGTACACTCTTCTAAGTTGTGGTGGTTCCACAGGACTTTCACCATTGGTATCTCCTTATTTCGCAGCTTTCTGATCTGTGTGTCTAAGATCCGCACTGGCTGTTCTACATAGGTGAGATCACTTAAGATTTCCACCTTAGGTTCACTAAGAACCTTCTCTGGATCTGACACAAACTTCCTCAACATAGAAACATGAACTACCGGGTGAATTCTTTCCATCGAAGCAGGTAAATCTAGCTTATACGATACATTCCCGACCTTCTGCAAGATCTCAAAGGGACCAATGTACCGTGGGGCCAGTTTACCCTTCTTTCCAAAATGAACCACTCCCTTCATTGGAGACACCTTGAGCAATACCATATCCCCCTCCTGGAACTCTATCTGCTTCCTACGGATGTCTGCATAGCTTTTCTGCCTGCTAACAGCTGTCTTGATCCTCTCTCTGATGATAGGCACTACCTTGCTGGTAATCTCAACTAACTCTGGCCCTGCAAGAGCCTTCTCTCCTACCTCTTCCCAGCAAACAGGTGTTCGGCACTTCCTCCCATACAAAGCTTCATAAGGGGCCATCCCTATGCTAGCATGATGGCTGTTGTTGTAGGCAAACTCCACCAGAGGTAGATGCTGCCTCCAAGAACCGCCAAAGTCTAACACACACATTCTCAACATATCTTCTATGGTCTGGATGGTCCTCTCTGACTGACCGTCTGTCTGTGGATGGAAAGCAGTGCTGAAATCCAACCTTGTGCCCATTTCACTCTGCAGACTCCGCCAAAACCTGGAGGTGAACTGCGGTCCTCTGTCTGAGACTATTGACACGGGAACTCCATGCAACCTTACTATCTCTTCTACATACACCTGCGCCAACTTTTCCGCAGAGTAGTTACTCTTGACTGGAATGAAGTGAGCAGATTTTGTGAGTCTATCCACAATAACCCAGATGGAGTCTAGTCTGTTAGACGTCGCCGGTAACCCCACTACAAAATCCATAGCTATGTTCTCCCATTTCCACTCTGGAATCGGCAGTGGGTTAAGCATTCCAGCCGGCTTCTGGTGCTCTAGCTTCACCCTTTGACATGTCTCGCAGGCTTACACAAACTGTGCCACTTCTCTCTTCATCGCTGGCCACCAATACACCCTTCTCAGATCTTGATACATCTTGGTGGCTCCAGGGTGAATGCTATACCTCGCATTATGAGCCTCCCTCATAATGTCTTCCTTCAAACTGCTATCATCTGGTACACATAATCTCTTACCGTGCCGAAGAATCCCCTCACTGTCGAATCTGAACTCTGCACTGTTACCAGACTGAACAGTCCTGGCAATCTTCACTAACTCGGGGTCTTCGTGCTGTTTTAGAGCCACTTGCTCTAGAAACACTGGTGTCACTCTCATCTGTGCGATCAAAGCACCTGTACTAGATAACTGCAACTGTAGCCCTTCTTCCACGAATCTGTAGAAGTCCTTCACCACCGGTCTTCTTTCTGCTGTGATGTGGGACAGACTGCCGAGTGATTTCCGGCTTAAGGCATCAGCTACAACATTAGCCTTATCCGGATGATACTGGATTTTGCAATCGTAATCACTGAGCAATTCTACCCACCGTCTCTGCCTCAAGTTTAACTCTCTCTGACTTAAGATGTGCTGCAGGCTCTTATGATCTGTATAGATCTCACACTTTACCCCATAGAGGTAATGCCTCCACATCTTAAGTGCAAAGATAACAGCCGCCATCTCCAGATCGTGTGTCGGGTAGTTCAGCTCGTGCTTCTTCAGCTGTCTAGAAGCATAAGCTATCACTCTGTCATTCTGCATCAACACACAACCTAATCCCACTCGGGATGCATCACAGAACACGGTGAAGTCTTCATCGCTGATCGGCAGAGCTAATACCGGTGCTGAAGTCAACCGTCTCTTCAACTCTTCAAAACTCTCTTCACATCCCTCTGACCATACAAACTTCTGATTCTTTCTGGTCAGTCTGGTCATAGGAGCAGCTATCTTCGAAAAGTCCTGAATGAACCTCCGATAGTAGCCTGCCAAACCCAGAAAACTCTTGATCTCTATCACTGTAGTGGGTGTAGGCCAGTTGGCTACTGCCTCTACCTTTTTGGGATCTACTGCTATACCTTCCTCTGATACTACATGTCCCAAAAAGGAAATGCTCCTTAGCCAGAACTCGCACTTGGAGAACTTAGCATACAAGCCATGCTCTCTCAAGGTCTGTAGCACTATCCGCAGATGCTGGGCATGCTCCTCTGCATTCCTGGAGTACACCAAGATATCATCTATAAAGACGATCACAAAGCGATCCAGGTACTCCCTGAAAACTCTGTTCATGAGATCCATGAATGCTGCAGGGGCGTTAGTCATCCCGAACGGCATTACTAGGAACTCATAATGCCCATATCTGGTCCTGAAAGCGGTCTTAGCTACATCTCCTTCCCTGATCTTCAACTGGTGGTATCCGGATCTTAGATCTATCTTCGAAAAACAACCTGCTCCTGACAGCTGGTCGAATAGATCATCGATCCTGGGTAAAGGATACTTGTTCTTGATAGTGACTTTGTTCAACTGCCTGTCGTCAATACAAAGTCGAAGAGATCCATCCTTCTTTTTGACAAACAGTACTGGAGCACCCCAGGGTGAGGTACTCGGGCGGATGAAACCCTTGTCTACCAAGTCTTGCAACTGCTCTTTCAACTCTCTCAGCTCTGCTGGTGTCATCCTGTAGGGCGGTATAGAGATCGGTCTGGTACCAGGCATCAACTCGATCTCGAACTCTATTTCCCTATCAGGTGGTAGCCCTGGAAGCTCTTCAGGAAACACGTCTGGGAACTCCCTAACAACTAGTACTGAGGACGGTTCCCTAACTTGACTGTCTAGCTCTCTCACATGAGCTATGAACCCCTGACAACCCCTCCTCAACAACCTATGAGCCTGAAGGGCTGAGATCAAACCCTTAGGTGTCCCCCTCCTATCTCCTCTGAAGACACACTATGAACCATCCTGGTCTTTGACCCTGACTATCTTATCTCTACAGTTCAGGGTAGCATCATACGTAGATAACCAATCCATCCCTAGAATGACATCAAAGTCTGTCAACTCTAGAACCACCAGGTCAGCTGGAAGGTATCTACCCTCTATGCACACTGGACTGAACCGACAGACTGACTCTGCCAAAGATGGATCACATTTGGGTCCACTGACCCAAAGAGGACACTCTAACTCGGACACCATCAGACCCAACCTCTCTGCAGCTCTAGAAGAAATGAAAGAGTGAGAAGCACCGGGGTCCATCAAAGCATACACCTCTGAACACCCAATGATGAGATTACCTGACACCACCGTGTTCGAAGTGTCTGCTTCCTCCTGAGTCAGGGTGAAAATCCGTGCTGGGGCTGACGGACCTGCACCTCGGGAACCCATCCCTGATGAAGAGGCTGCCCCTCTTCCTCTTCCTCTGCCACTGCTCGGTGGTATGGCTGAAGCTGCTGGCTGCACTACACTGCCCGTACTCATCTGCTGGGATGGTGCAACCAACGTTGCCTGAGGACATTCCCGTGCATAATGTCCCTCCTGCCCACATCTATAGCAGGCTGTGGATCCTAGCTGACAAGCTCCTCTCTGCTGTCTGCCACACCTCTTACACACTAGAACCTCTGCGCCAGAGCTGGAGCCGCTACTCATTCCCAGACCCGACTTAAGCCTGTTCCAGAACTTGCCTCTCTTTCCTATGAATTTCTCCCATCTCTTCTTACTCACACTTGCTGTACTCTGAGAGGAGGCACCTGGTTTAACACCAGAAGACTGTGCCTTTGGTTGCTTGACTACGCCCTGTAGTATGGCACTGGCCTCCATCTTCCTAGCAGCATCCACAATGGCGTGGAAACTCTCCTTCTCTGCGTGAAGGATCAAAGAGAAATACCTGGCATGTAGCCTCGTGGCATATCTCTTTGCCTTTTTCTGATCCGAATCATATGCCTGACCTACGTATGGTAACAATTCCAGGAACTTATCTGTATATTCATCAACGCTCATCTCTTCCGTTTGTCTCAATTGCTCAAACTCCACAATCTTTAGCTCCCTGGAACTGTCAGGAAAAGCCCACCCAGCAAATGCGTTGGCGAACTCTTCCCATGTCATACTATCAAGTCTCGGGTCCACGTAGTTCTTGAACCATTCTCTGGCTTTCTTGCGCTTTAAGGTGAACCCTGCCATCTCAATGGCTCTACAATCATCTGCTCCCAACTCACTTGTGATCATTCTGACAGCACTGAGATACTCAAAGGGATCATCTCCTGTATTGAATTTAGGAGCATCCAACTTTAAGTACTCCGTCATCTTCACTTTACTTCCCCCTGAAGAACTAGGTTGCTGTGCTTCGACAACAGGGGCTACTGGTTCAGGTGGTGGTGGTGGAGGAACTGTTTCTCTGGCTTCAGGTGATGCTGAACTTGGCTGAAAAGGTGGGGGTGGATACATGTGATATGGTGGATAGAAGGAAGGATAGGGCATATATGGCATGTAGGGTGGATATGGGGCAAAGCTGGAGTAATCCGACGTGCCTCCCATCGGATACCCTGGGCCCTGTGGAAAGGGTGGATAGCCAAATCCCGAGGCCTGAACGCCTCCCTGGGACTCCCCCATGCCTTCTTCTGACCTTCCAACACCCACGCTTTCATCTCTATTCTGAGCCTCCTCCATCACACCTCTTTCTTCTACTGACCTTCCCCCTCTGCTTACTCCCCTTCTGCTCTCGTCAGAAGACCTTCTAGGGTCTCGTGACGTTCCTTCCCTGCTTGACCTATGAGATCTTGCCCTTGGCAATGCAGGTGGACCAGCAGCTGTACCCTCACTTACAGGTGGGACTCCAGTCAATCTCGCGGATCGACGAGTTCCTCGCATCTCAACTCTCTGGAAAACAACACATCACATAACACATAAGCAACACATCAAAAAAATGCACATGCATAAATCATAGCATTGCACATCAGCATATAGACAGGACTAACATCCTATCCTAGTGGACATGTTATCCTATGATGCTTGACCTGCTAAACCTCTATGAGCCCAACTCTATCTCTATAGGTCCGATCATGTGAACCTAGGGCTCTGATACCAATCTGTAACAGCCCGGAAACCGAACTGCTACCGGCACTAGGATCCAGATCGACTTAAGGTCGCCGGGACCCGTAGTAAGCCTGCTATGAACTCTGTGTACCTGTGAAATCCCATACATGATCAAACATTTTCTGTCAAAATGAAAACTGTTTTTCCTGTACCAAGGCTTAACCTGTGCACATGTTGTCACTGTACTGTAAAACGCCAGCCAGGGCTCTCCTCTATGCTCAAGGCGGCTAAACTCATCTATGTTAAGCCTGGTTCGTTCATATATACAACATAAAACATTTACATTAAAAGATCATGTATAAACAACAAGGGATTACAACTCTTAGAATCAAGCACCATTCTATACACTATACATAAACCTTATCTCTTTACATTTACATGTCCACACTAGCTATTACAAACTATGCACTCTTCCTGTACCCTGCTAACTTCCCTTTGAACTCTGAACCTGCACAACTGTAATTAGGGGAGAGGAATGAGCTACTAAAGCCCAGTGAGTAGAACAGTAAGAAAATAACAGGTGATAAAACATGCTCTCATGGAATGCATCACATCACAAGTAATCACATCACCTCGGCCGGACGGATCAAAATTCCCTCTATCTATGTCCAGCCCACAAAGGAGCTCACAGGACTGCATCTCATCTGGGGTACCGGAGTACCATGTGCCTGGTCCCCGTAGGGCTGTTCCAGGTCTTTGTGCCTGGTCCCCGTAGGGCTGTTCCAGGTCTTTCCTCTGAGGGCTAATGATCCTCACGAAGTCCGTGCCGTCTCATAGAAGCAATGTACAAGGAGCAGTGCCAAGTACAAGGATTAATGCAATGCATCATATTCGTGTATACTAATGCACTCACCCTATAGCATATTCATGATGCATGAAGCATGATAAAATATTCATTTCTCATATTAAAACATTAAGTTAAGTTCCACTCACCTCTGGCTATCTCTGAACTGACTCTGTAGGTTCTGACACTGGACTCACTGCTGACCTCCCTGATTCCTCTGGTCCGTACCTACACAGGTGGACTCAAATGAGGGACCAAACTCACTCAAGAACATCTCTACGAAACTCCCCAAAACCCCTCTAAAAAATCCTAAAACAATCATATAAAACATGCAAAAGAAGGCTGGACATGGCACTTTCGGCGGCAGGTTCGGCGGCCGAAACCCCACTCCAGAGACGAAACTCATGCATGTTCGGCGACACCTTCGGCGACCGAAGGTCTTGTCCAGAGACGAAACTCACACACTTTCGGCGGCCGAACTCCCTCTTTCGGCGGTCGAAAGTCCCTTTCTAAACTGAAAGCCTAGCTTTCGGGGGCAACCTTTGGCAGCCGAAACTGCCTCCACAAGGGGTTCGGCGGCCGAACCTTCCTTCGGCGGCCGAACCTGGTTTTGCCCGAAGGGCAGAACCCTGCTCTGTTTCATGCAAACTTTGCCCAAAGCCCTACAACATGCATATCAACTACTCCCAACTAGCACATACCCATATATATGCACAAAGGGGTCTAAAACTACCCTAAAACCCCAAACAAACATAGCACATAACACTTAAACATGCTTAAACATCAAAGATCACCAAAACCCTCACTTACACCTAAACATGCATACTACCCATACAAACTTCATAAAACCTTCAAAAATCATCAAAGGAGGTTCAGGATCTGTATTTACCTCTTCTCAACAAGAGATTACACGATCCTAACGTGGAGATATAGAGAAATTCGCTCTCAAACTCTCCAAGTTTCAAACTTTGTTCTTTTTGCTTAAAACCTTCAAAAATCATCAAAACTCTTAAAAACTTGGAAAGATTTGAAGGAAATCATGAAAACCATGAAAGTCAATGTGGGAGAGGTTGGGACTCACCTCTGGGTGCAAGTGGAGGAGAAATGGCCTCCTTCCACTGACCCTTAGCCCTTTTATAGGTGGCTGGCCAGACCACCTTCGGCAGCCGAACGTGAAGCCGAAACCATGCAATGTTCGGCGGCCGAAAGTGAACTTCGGCGGCCGAACCTTTGCATTTCTCCCTTGTTGCTTTTCTTTCACAACTCATTTTCTTTAACACTTAAAAACATTCAAAACTCTTAAAACACACATGAAAACATATGTATTACCCTTCTCGAGGGTTCCGACACCCGAGATTCCACCGGACTACAGGAATTCCGATGCCGGACTCGAGCCGGGTATTACATTGCAGCTCCCATGACCAGACTGACTAAGAAGAACCAGAGGTTTGTGTGGACCGACCAGTGTGAAGAGAGCTTTGAAGAGCTAAAGAAGAGGTTGACATTGGCACCGGTGTTAGCTCTGCCAACTAGTAATGAAGACTTCACAGTGTATTGTGATGCGTCCCGTGTGGGACTGGGTTGTGTGCTGATGCAGAATGAAAGGGTGATTGCTTATGCTTCTAGACAGCTGAAGAAGCATAAGTTGAATTACCCTACACAAGACCTAGAGATGGCAGCGGTAATCTTTGCACTCAAGATGTGGAGGCATTACCTTTATGGGGTAAAATGTGAGATCTTCACAGATCATAAAAGCCTGCAGTATATCTTGAGTCAGAGAGAGTTGAATATGAGGCAAAGGAGATGGGTAGAACTGCTTAGTGACTATGATTGCAAGATTCAGTACCATCCGGGTAAGGCGAATGTTGTGGCAGACGCCTTAAGCCAGAAATCACTTGGCAATTTGTCCCATATTTCAGCAGAGAGAAGACCAGTGGTGAGGCAGTTCTTCGAGCTCATTAATGAAGGTCTACAGTTGCAGTTGTCTGATACAGGTGCTTTGATTGCCCAGATGAGAGTGGCACCAGTGTTTCTAGAGCAGGTGGCTCAGAAACAGCACGAGGACCCAGAGTTAGTGAAGATTGCCAGGACTGTTCAGTCAGGCAAGAACGAAGAGTTCAGGTTTGACAGCAAGGGGATCCTCCGCTATGGGAATAGATTGTGTGTACCAGACGACGTGGGTTTAAAGGGAGACATTATGAGAGAGGCTCATAATGCCAGATACAGTGTTCACCATGGAGCCACCAAAATGTATCAAGAACTGAAGAGAGTTTATTGGTGGCTAGCTATGAAGAGAGAAGTGGCACAGTTCGTGTCAGCCTGCGAAGTATGTCAGAGGGTGAAGCTGGAACATCAGAAGCTGGCTGGAATGCTTAACCCACTACCTATTCCAGAGTGGAAACGGGAGAATATAGCTATGGACTTCATGGTGGGGTTACCGGCAACGTCCAACAGATTGGACTCCATATGGGTGATTGTGGACATACTGACCAAATCTGCTCACTTCATCCCTGTCAAGAGTGGCTATTCTGTGGACAAGTTGGCGCAGGTGTATGTTGATGAGATCGTCAGGTTGCATGGGGTTCCTGTTTCAATAATGTCTGATAGAGGACCTCAGTTCACCTCCAGGTTTTGGCAGAGTCTGCAGAATGCTATGGGTACCAGGTTGGATTTTAGCACTGCTTTCCATCCACAGACGGACGGACAATCAGAAAGGACCATCCAGACAATAGAGGATATGCTCAGAATGTGTGTGCTGAATTTTGGCGGTTCTTGGAGGCAGCATCTACCTTTGGTGGAGTTTGCCTACAATAACAGCCATCATGCTAGCATAGAGATGGCTCCATATGAAGCTTTGTATGGAAGGAAGTGCAGGTCGCCTATCTGTTGGGAAGAAGTTGGAGAAAGGGCCTTAGCAGGGCTTGAGCTAGTAGAGATCACCAGCAGAGTGGTGCCCATAATCAGAGAAAAGATCAAGACTGCTGCGAGTAGGCAAAAGAGTTATGCAGATGTCCGCATAAGGCAAGTAGAGTTTCAGGAGGGGGATTTGGTATTGCTCAAAGTGTCTCCAATGAAAGGGGTGATTCGGTTCGGGAAGAAAGGAAAGCTAGCTCCGCGGTACATCGGACCCTTTGAAATCTTTCAAAAGATCGGGAATGTATCGTATAAGCTGGATTTACCTGCTTCAATGGATAGAATCCATCCGGTTTTCCACGTTTTCATGTTAAGAAAGTTCGTGTCAGATCCGGGCAAGGTTCTTAGTGAGCCTGATGTGGAGATCCAAGAAGATCTCACCTATGTTGAGCAGTCGGTACGGATCCTAGACACCCAGATCAGAAAGTTGCGAAATAAGGAAATCCCGATGGTGAAAGTCCTTTGGAATCACCACAACATCGAAGAGTGTACCTAGGAGACACGGGAGTCCATGCTCCAGCAATATCCTCATCTCTTCTAAGGTGAGTTTTATGTGCTTTGTATGTATGTTCATGTTTTATGCTTTGCATGTGTTGTTTGGTGAACATTTGGGGACGAATGTTCTTAAGGGGAGAAGAATGTAATACCCGGATAGACTCCGGTATCGGAATTCCTACCGTCCGGTGGAATCTCGGATGTCGGAGACCTCTAGAAGAGTAAAATCATGTTTTTATAAAATGTTTTAATGTATTTTATGATTTTAAGTAAGAAGGAAATTGAGTTTTGAATGAAAAAGACCATGGAGGCATTTTCAGGTTCGGCCGCCGAACATTGGATAGTTTAGGGGGGCAAGTTAGGCTCCCAAAAGTTGCTCAGGTTCGGCCGCTGAACCCCATGTTCTGCCGCCGAACTTGCATAAGATTTGGAGGCACCTTAGGCTGCCGAAAGGTGGTCTGGCAGCTCCTATATAAGGGCTCCATGGCCGCAACGGGAGAGTTTTCTCCCCATTTTCGGCCAACGGTGAGTCCATGCTCTCCCATGGTCGTTTTTGATGTTTTTCCTCCAATCTTTCAAGTTTTAACAAGTGTTTGGTTGGTTTTTGAAGATTTGTGAACTTTGAGCAAGTTGTGGAACTTGGAGACCCAAGGAGCGAGATCTCTCCCATCTCCAAGTTAGATCGCCTCTCCTCTCGATCTTCAAGAGGAAAGAGTAGATCTTTAGCTCATTCTATGTTTTAAATGAGTTTTATGAAGATTTATGGGGTAGAAATGCATGTTTAGTTTATTTTTGAGTTTATGGGTTTATGTGTGTTTATGAGCAATGTATGTTGTTTATGCATGTTTGATGTGCTTTGGTTGGGGTTTAGGTTAGTTTGAGACCCCTTTATGCTTGCTGGTTTGAGTTTACATGTTGTAGAATAGGTAAATGCTTGATTGAATGGTTTGGGAGGCAATGTGCATGTGGATGGCTGAGTTCTGCCCTTTGAAAGAACTCAGGTTCGGCAGCCGAAGGGACTTTCAGCCGCCGAACCTGCCTGTGGAGGCAAGCCTTTGGCTGCCGAACCCTTCCCCCGAAAGTGGACTTTCGGCTCTGAAAGGGAGTTTCGACCGCCGAAGGTGCCGCCGAGCATGCATGAGTTTCGTCTCTGGAAGGAACCTTCGGCCACCGAAAGTGCCGCCGAAGGTGCATGACTTTCGGCTCTGGAGGGACTTTCGGCCGCCGAACCTGCCGCCAAAAGTGCCCTATTCAGCCTTCCTTTGCATGATTTCTATGATTTTTTTAAGGTGTTCTAGGGGGTTTTTGGGGAGTATTTTAGAGTCATGTTCATTTATGTTTGGTCCCTCATTTGAGTCCACCTGTGTAGGTTCGGACCCGAGGAACCGAGGACCCCAGCAGTGAGTCAGCTGCTTCAGTGTCTGTCAAAGCTAGCCAGAGGTGAGTAGAATAACTCTTTATGTTTCAAAGCAATTAATGAGAGTTTTAGCATGATTCACGCATCATGAATGCCATGAGATGTATTAGGGTGTTTGAATTAGAACTCACGAATATGTTGCATTGCATATTATATTGTTGATGTGGATGAACATTGAATGATCCATTAGCCCTCATATGGAATGATATGATATGATGATGATACGGTATGGAAGTCCAGGAAGACCCATTCTATGTCCCTGGTACATTGGAATGTTATGATATATTATGTAAGGGAAAGACCAGGACCCATTCTACGTTCTGGCACTATTGGATATGTAGAGGGCTATTGGTGACAAGTTCATCCTTAATGTGATTTGTTTGTGTTGTGATGCATTCTATTATAGCATATATTTTAAATGTTTTATTATTCTGCTCACTGGGCTCTAGTAGCTCACCCCATTTCCCTAATGCCCCAGGTATGCAGGTACGGGATAGGCCAGGAGGTCAAGAAGAGTAAAATGATGTTTATGTAATAGTTAGATGTGGACATGATGAATTGTAAAAAGTATTGAATAGTCATGTAATAATATTATTGAGGATTAGAATTGTGCTTGACCCTATGTGTATGGTTATCCCCTTTGATACATGATCTATAAAATGTTTTTATGATGTTCAAGTTTAACCAAACTTTTATGATATTATGTTACCCCATTGGAGCATTGATAAGGACTCCAATGTGGGGTTGATGATTATGATCATTAGTTGTGCATGCATAGGTTGAGTTTGGTAAATGAATGAGAAAAGTTCAAAATTTTTATGTTTATGTTGATCATGTATGGGATTTAACAGGTATACAGGTTTTATGTTAGGCTTGCTACAGGTCCCGGCGGCCTTAAGCTGACCTGGATCCTAGCGCCGGTAGCGATCCGATTTTCAGGTCATTACAAAACTAATCTATTATTTTTAAGTAATCAAACTTTTTAGCATGTTCATGCATCACGAATGCCATGTTTATAGGATGTCTACATTAGAATTCACGAATATGATGCATTGCATAATTTATTGTTGATGTGGATGGATGTTGGATGACCCACTAGCCCTCGAACAGGTTATGATATGATACGGATACGGAAGACCAGGGCTGCCCATTCTACGCGCCTTGGCACTATGTAAGGGAAATGTAACGACCCGAAAATCGGACCGCTACCGGCGCTAGGATCCGGGTCGACTTAAGGCCGCCGGGACCCGTAGCAAGCCTGACATGCATCCTGAAAACCTGCTTAATCCCATACATGATCAACAACATACATAAAAATTAAAACTTTTCTTTCCATGAACATCAACCAAACTCATCCTGTGCATAAACATTAACATAACATTGATCCCTCTGTGGGATCTCGTCAGTGTCCCCAATGGGTGACATAACATATGCTGAGTTGGTTTACATAAATGACATAAAATAACCAAGATCATGTATTAAAAGGGATTACAACATCTATGGTCAAGCACACCTCTAATCATCCATAAACATCATTATATAACTATACTGTACTTAAGACATTACATTACAATTTGATCATGTCCATTGCTAGCTATTACATAAACATAACTTCTTTACTCTATCCGGACTCCCGCTCTATACTGTACCTGCAAGCCTGGGGGTAAGGGAGAGGGGTGAGATAAAAGCCCAATGAGTAGGACTATAAAACATATTAACACTATGCTCCAATGAAATGCATCATAACACAGACAATTCACATAAGGGTTGGGTGAACTTGTCACCATTTAGTCCAAGTTAACATAGTGCCAGGCCGTAGCATGGGGTCCTGGTCTTCCTGTCATAACATACATTACTTACCATTTCCCTAGGGCCTCCTCTGGGCTCCTGGTCTTCGAGTCTCATAACCGTGCCAGGCCGTAGAATGGGGTCCTGGTCTTTCCTTACATAGTGCCAGGCCGTAGCATGGGGTCCTGGTCTTCCTGCCATGGACTAATTGGGTCATCCAATATTCACCCACATCAACAACAATCGATGCAATGCGGCATATTCGTGGAAACTAATGCAATCATCCTATTGCATAACCATGATGCATGAAACATGATAAAACATTTAATTTAAAAGATCAAGTTTAGTTCCACTCACCTCTGGCTGACTCTGACAACACCGAAGCAGTTGAACTCACTGCTGGGGTCCTCGGTTCCTCGGGTCCGAACCTACACAGGTGGACTCAAATGAGGGACCAAACATACCTGAACATAACTATAAACTACTCCCCAAAAACCTCCTAAAACATCATGAAACAACCATACAAAAACATGCAAGGAAGGCCTGGACAGGGCACTTTCGGCGGCAGGTTCGGCGGCCGAAAGTCCCTCTAGAGCCGAAAGTCAGGCAGGTTCGGCGGCACCTTCGGCGGCCGAAACTCCCAGACAGAGACGAAACTCATGCATGTTCGGCGGCACTTTCGGCGGCCGAAACTGCCAGACAGAGACGAAAGTCTCCTTTCGGGGGCAAGCTTCGGCAGCCGAAAGGCTGCCTCCCCAGCCATGTTCGGCGGCCGAAAGTTCCTTCGGCTGCCGAACCTGGTTTCTGCCAAAGGGCAGAAACTTGGCTCCCAATGCACATTTCGCCTCCAAACTTATCAAACATGCATCAAACCTATTCTACAACACACAAACGCAAGCATACATGTTCCTAGGGGTCTCAAACCATCATAAACCCCATCTACAACACCTCAAGTATCCACATTGTTCAAGAACACACATTTATACCCATAAACTCCAAAAGCATAACCATAACCTAAACATGCATTCTAACCCATAGATCTACTTAAAACTTACTTAAAACATGCAATGAGCTTAAGATCGGCTCTTACCTCTTGAAGATCGAGAGAGAGACGACCTAAACTCGGAGATCCAAGCAAATGAGCTCCTGAGTTCCAAAAGCTCCAAAACTTGTCTTAAAAGCTTAAATCTTCAAAACCAAGTTAAAACAAGTGAAAATCTTGAAAGATTTAGAGGAAGAACATCAAAAATGGGTGAGGGACGGCGGAGAGCTCACCTTGGCCGAAAATGGGGAAAAGCTCGCCCGTTTTCGGCTAAGGGACCCTTTTATAGTGGCTGGCCAGACCACGTTCGGGGGCCGAAAGTGCCTCCGCATGCATGCCATGTTCGGCGGCCGAACTTGGGGTTCGGCGGCCGAACCTGGACTTCCCTCACTTACGCTTTCGGGGGCCTAAAGCACACCCGCAACGCATGCATGTTCGGCGGCCGAACTTGAGGTTCGGCGGCCGAACCTGAGTTTTCCTCCAAAGCTATTTTCATGCAAAAACTCATTTTCTTTCATGCTTAAAACATAAAACACATTAAAACATTTCATAAAAACATGGTTTTACCCTACTAGAGGCTTCCGACATCCGAGATTCCACCGGACGGTAGGAATTCCGATACCGGAGTCTAGCCGGGTATTACAGGAAAGACCAGGGCTGCCCATTCTACGCCCCTGGCACAGTTAGATATGTTATGTTATGTTTAAGAGGAAGTCCTGAAGAACTTCGTTAAAGGCCGGACATTATTTGGATATGTAGAGGGTTACTGGTGACAAGTCCATCCTTGATGTGTATTGTTTGTGATGTGACGCATTTGATATGAGCATATGTTTATTAAACTGTTTTTATGGTTCTGCTCACTAGGCTCTTATAGCTTATCCCTTTCCCCTAACCCCAGGTTTGCAGGATCAGAGATAGAGCGGAAGGTTGGCTAGATGCTGGTATAAGTTTATGTAATAGAATAGTAGTGGACATGTACTATGTAATGGACTAGGTTTGTGCTTTGCCCTAGTTTATGTTTTGTAATCCCAATGAACATGTTATTATGTAAAAGTTTTTATGATGAGTTATGTTAAACCAAGCTTGATGTATGTGTTGAGGACCATACTAGAGCATTTGATGAGGGCTCTAGTGTGGGTTTTATGTATACAATTTATGATGAATGCACAGGTCGAGCTTGGTATATAAAAAGTTTAAAATTTTTATGAAAATATATGTTCATGTGTGGGAATTTTACCGGGTACTCAGGATGCATAAGAGGCTTGCTACGAGTAGCGGCGACCTTAAGTCGATCTGAATCCTAGCACCGGTAGCAGTCCGATTTTTGGGTCGTTACAGAGTGGTATCAGAGCCCTAGGTTCATATGGTCGGACCTAGAGTGTCGGGCTCATAGATGTTGTAGAAGGGCAAGCACAATAGGAAAAATCATGTCCACTAGGATAGGATGTAGAGTCCTATTTTGATGATGATGTGAAATGCCATGATATTATGCATGTGCATTAATGATATGTATGAATGTGTTGTGGGTTCATGTGTGTCCACATGAACCATATGATGCTAATGTTTAGGTGATGTATGTTGTCTTTTCAGAAATCAGAATGCGAGGCACTCGTCGATCTGCACCATTGACTGGAGTTCCACCTGAGAATGAGGGCACGGATGCCCCACGCCCTGCTCTTCCAAGAGCAAGGTCTAGTAGAACCAGCAGAGGAGAAACATCAAGGGACCCTAGAAGGTCTTTTGATGTAAATAGGAGGAGAACCGATCCGGGAAAGGATGTCAGCGGATGTGAGGGAAATAGAGGAAGATGATCAAAGGAGGGATGGCAGTTTGGGTGTGAGCATGTCAGAGGAAGGTATGGGAGAATCATAAGGAGGCACTCAGGCCTCGGGTTTTGCTTATCCACCCCAATACCAACCCTATCCACAGGGACCGGGGTATCCGATGGGAGGCACATCAGATTTCTCAAGTTATAATCCATATCCCTCATTCATGCCCTATCCTCCCTTCTACCCACCATATCCACCTTACCCGATATTTTCACCCCCACCCTTCTATCAAAACCCAGCAAACCCTATCCCAGGGAATGTTGCACCACCTCCTCCTTCCCCAGTAGAACTGGTGGTTCCTGAAACCCAACCCATCAGCTGGGAGTAAGGTGAAAATGACAGACTATCTGAATTCAAAACAGGTGATGATCTGTTTGAGTATCTCAAGACGGTGAAAATGATAACTGATGAGTTGGGGGCTAGTGATAACAGAGCCATTCAGATGGCGGGGTTCACTCTCAAATGTAGGAAAGCGAAGGAATGGTTTAAAAATTATATGGACCCGAGACTGGACAGCCTATCATAGGAGTAGTTTGCCAATGAATTTGCAGGATGAGCTTTTCCAGACTGTTCTAGGGAGCTGAAAGTAATAGAGTTTGAGCAGCTGCGACAGACCGAGGATATGAGTGTAGATGAGTACACAGATAAATTTCTAGAGTTGCTGCAGTTTGTGGGGCATGCATATGACATCGATCAAAAGAAAGCTAGGAGGTATACCATGAGACTACACCCAAGGTATTCCTCCTTAATCTTAGCAGCAGAGAGGGAGAGTTTCCACACCATAGTGGATGCAGCTAGAAAGATGGAGGCTAGTGCCATTTTTCAGGGGACAGTAAAACAACAGATGGCACAGTCCTTGGGTTCCAAAACCTCAGGAACAGGGAATATTGATCTCTCCTCTCTGAGTGTAGCCGCTACAGAAGGTAAAAAGTGGACCAGGTCCACTAAGAAGCCCAAGAAGAACAAGTTCTGGAATCGGTTGAAGTCAGGTCTGGGCATGGGTGGTGGTTCCAGCTCTGGTTCGGACAGCTCTGGGTGTATGAGGTGCGGTAAGCCGCACAAAGGGGTTTGTCGGTTTGGGACTACAACATGTTTCAAATGCGGGCAGGAGGGACACATGGCACATGAGTGTCCCAATGCAGTTATGATGGCTTAGTCCCAGCGGACAACTTCTGATAGCGTGGCCCAGCCAGCAACTCCAACCATGTCACAGGGCAGAGGTCAAAGTAGAAGGAGAGGGACAACCTCTTCTTCAGCAGGTTTCCGAGGGGAAGCTCCATCAGCTCCAGCACGGATCTTCACCATGACTCAGTAGGAGGCTAACACATCGAACATGATGGTGTCAGGTAATCTCACTATTGGATGTTCTGATGTGTATGCTCTTATAGACCCTGGTGCTTCTCATTCTTTTGTTGCTCTAAGAGCCATAGACAGAGTGGGTTTGATAGCTTTTGGACTAGAGTGTCCTCTTTGGGTCAGTGGGCCCAAGTGTGATCCATCTGTGGCAGAGTCAGTCTGCCGGTTCAGTCCAATGTTTGTTGAGGGTAGGTGCCTTCCAACTGACCTTGTGGTTCTAGATTTGATGGATTTTGATGTCATTCTAGGGATGGATTGGCTTTCTACTCATGGTGCTACCTTGGATTGCAGAGACAAGGTAGTCAGGTTCAGAGATCAAGATGGATCAGAGGTAGTCTTCAGAGGGGACATGATAGGGATGCCTAGAGGTTTGAAATCAGCCCTTCATGCTCATAGGTTGCTTAGGAGGGGTTGTCAGGGGTTTCTTGCTCATGTTAGAGAGCTAAACAGTCAGGTTAGGGAACCATTCAGTGCCCGTAGTCAGAGAGTTCCTAAATGTTTTTCCAGACGAGCTGCCAGGTTTACCACCTGCTAGGGAGATAGAGTTTGAAATTGAAGTGATGCCAAGAACCAGAACCATCTCTATCCCTCCCTACAAGATGGCGCCTGCAGAGTTAAAGGAGTTAAAGGAGCAGTTGCAGGAGTTGGTAGATAAGGGTTTCATCCGACCTAGTACCTCACCTTGGGGTGCTCCGGTCCTGTTTGTGAAAAAGAAGGATGGATCCCTAAGACTTTGTATCGACTACAGACAGTTGAACAAGGTCACTACTAAGAACAGATATCTGTTACCCAGGATTAATGATCTATTCGACCAGCTATTAGGAGCCAGTTGTTTCTCGAAAATAGATTTAAGATCCAGGTACTATCAGTTGAGGGTCAGAGAAGAAGATGTGCCAAAGACAGCTTTTAGGACCAGATATGAGCATTTTGAGTTCCTAGTGATGTCGTTCGGACTGACCAATGCTCCTGCAGCATTCATGGACCTCATGAACAGAGTTTTTAGCCAGTTTTTGGATCACTTTGTTATTGTTTTTATTGACGATATCTTAGTGTATTCCAGAAATACAAAGGAGCATGCCCATCATCTGAGGACAGTGTTGCAGAACCTGAGAGAACACTGCTTGTATGCCAAGTTCTCTAAGTGTGAGTTCTGGTTGAGGAGCATTTCTTTCTTGGGGCATGTAGTGTCAGAAAAGGGAGTTGAGGTAGATCCCAAGAAAGTTAAAGCTGTAGCTAACTGGCCTAGACCCACTACAGTGACAAAGATTAAAAGCTTTTTGGGTTTGGCAGGTTACTACAAGAGATTTATCCAGGACTTCTCCAAAATTGCCGCTCCTATGACCAGGTTGACCAAAAAGAACCAGAAGTTTGTTTTGTCAGACCAGTGTGAGCAAAGCTTTGAAGAACTGAAGAGAAGGGTGATGTCAGCACCGGTGTTAGCTCTGCCTACAAGTAATGAAGACTTCACGGTGTTTTGTGATGCATCCCGAGTGGGACTAGGTTGTGTGTTGATGCAGAATGAGAGGGTAATTGCTTATGCTTCTAGACAGCTAAAGAAGCATGAGTTGAATTACCCTACACATGACCTAGAGATGGCAGCCGTGATCTTTAAACTCAAGATGTGGAGGCATTACCTATATAGGGTAAAATGTGAGATCTTTACAGATCATAAAAAGTTTGTAGTACATCTTAAGTCAGAAGGAATTGAACCTAAGGCAGAGAAGATGGGTAGAACTGCTTAGTGACTATGATTGCAAGATTCAGTATCATCCGGGTAAGGCAAATGTAGTGGCAGACGCCCTCAGTTGGAAATCAGTTGACAGTTTATCCCATATTACAGTGGAGAGAAGACCGGTGGTGAGGAAATTTTACAAGCTCATCAATGAAGGTTTACAGATAGAATTGTCTGGTACAAGTGCACTAGTGGCTCAGATGAGAGTGACACCCGTGTTTCTGGAGCAAGTGGCGCAGAAACAGCATGAAGACCCTGAGTTGGTGAAAATTGCCAGGACTGTTCAGTCAGGCAGGAATGAGGAGTTTAGATTCGACAACAAAGGGATCCTCCGTTATGGGAACAGGTTATGTGTACCATATGACGTGAATTTGAAGGGGGGACATTATGAGATAAGCTCATAATGCCAAATATAGTGTTCACCCTAGGGCCACCAAAATGTATCAAGATTTGAAAAGAGTTTATTGGTGGCCAGCTATGAAGAAGGAAGTGGCCCAGTTTGTGTCCGCTTGTGAAATATGTCAAAGGGTGAAGCTAGAGCATCAGATGCCAGCTGGGATGCTCAACCCACTACCGATTCCAGAGTGAAACTGGGAAAATATAGCGATTGACTTCGTAGTGGGGTTACCAGCCACGTCCAACATGCTAGATTCGATATGGGTAATAGTGGACAGATTGACCAAATCTACTCACTTCATTCCTGTCAGGAGTGGTTACTCGGTGGACAAGCTGGCACAGGTTTATGTGGAGGAGATTGTCAGGCTTCATGGGGCTTCAGTTTCAATTGTGTCAGATAGGGGACCCCAATTCACCTCCAGGTTTTGGCAGAGTCTGCAGAATGCTATGGGCACAAGGCTAGGCTTTAGCACTGCCTTCCATCCACAGACTAACGGAGAGTTAGAGAGGACCATCCAAACTATAGAAGATATATTGAGAATGTGTGTGCTAGACTTTGGCGGTTCTTGTAGGCAACATCTACCGTTGGTGGAGTTCGCCTACAACAACAGTTACCATGCTAGCATTGGGATAGCTCCTTATGAAGCTCTATATGGGAGGAAGTGCAGGTCACCTGTCTGTTGGGAAGAAGTGGGAGAGAGGGCTTTGGCAGGACCAGAGCTAGTAGAGATCACCAGCAGGATAGTGCCTATCATTAGAGAGAGGATCAGGACAGCAGTGAGTAGGCAGAAGAGTTATGCAGACGTCCGCAAGAAGCATGTTGTGTTCCAGGAGGGGGATAGGGTATTGCTTAAGGTGTCTCCTATGAAGGGGGTGATTCGTTTTGGGAAGAAGGGTAAACTAGCTCCAAGATACATCGGACCCTTCAAAATCCTGCAAAGGATTGGGAATGTATCCTACAAGTTAGATTTACCTGCTTCAATGGAGAGAATCCATTTGGTTTTCCATGTCTCCATGTTACGAAAGTTCATGTCGGATCCGAGTAAAGTTCTTAATGAACCAGAGGTAGAGATCCTAAGAGATCTCACCTATATTGAGCAGCCAGTGCGGATCATAGACACACAAATCAGAAAGCTGAGGAACAAGGAAATTACGATGGTGAAAGTCCGTTGGAATCACCACAACATGGAAGAGTGCACTTGGGAGACCCGGGAATCCATGCTTAGGCAGTACCCCTATCTCTTTTGAAGTAAGTGTTTTATGTTTTATGTGCTTTCTTGTTGTTATGGTTGCTTGTGTGTTGTTTGAACATTCGGGGATGAATGTTCTTAAGGGGGCCAACCTTCTGACGGAATCTCCATTGGAATCCAGAATCTCGGATGTCGGAACCTCCTAGAAGGGTAAAAAAAAGGTTTTTACAAAATGATTTTCATGATTTTATTGATTGGTTTTGAGTTAAGGTTTTAAATTGAAAGAAAAAATGTTTTTAAGGGATAAGCCCAGGTCCGGCCGCCGAACCTCATGTTCGGCCGCCGAACATGGTGCTACTGCGGGAGCTCTCCTTCGGCCCCCGAAGGTGGTCTGACCAGCCACCTATAAGAGGCCTCCAGTCCGAAAATGGGGGAGTTTCTCTCTCCATTTTTGGGCAAAGGTGAGCTCTTGCCCTTCCTTTGATGATTTTATACTTTTCCTTCAAATTTTCATGAGTTTTCGTTTATTTTTGAAATTTTAAGCTTGGATCTAAGATTTTAAAATTTGGGAGACCGTTTCTCCTCAACACCAAGTTTGGGATCACATCTACCTTCGATCTTCAAGAGGTAAGTGTAGATCCTCGCTCTTTATTATGTTCTAAGTAAGTTTTAAAAAGGGTTAAGGGTAAAATAATGCATGAAATGGCTAGATCTAAGGTTATAGGCTTTGAGTTGGGTTTTGATGAATGTATGCTTATGTGATGTTTTTATTGTTGTTGTTGGGGCTTATGTTAGTTTTTATGCCCCTTATGCATGTTGAAGTAAGTATGCTTGCTGTGGGGAGTTGGGTGTGAGGATTTGAGAGTTTTGGAGTTGAAATGCATGAGGCAGAATCGGGTTCTGCCATTCTGGAGAACCCAGGTTTGGCGGCTGAACCTACATGGGAGGCAGCCTTTTGGCCGCCTAACATGCCCTCGAAAGCATGCACTTTCGGATCTGAAAGGGAGTTTCAGTCACCGAACTTGCATCCGAAAGTCCCTGACTTTCCGATATGTGGAGGACCTTCGGCGGCCGAACCCGCCCCCGAAGGACCTCGACTTTCGGATCTGTAGAGAACCTTCGGCCGCCGAACCTGCCGCAGAAAGTCCTCTATCCAGCCTTCCTTTGCTTGTTTTATATGCATGTTTGGTGATGTTTTAGGGGGTTTTTGGGGAGTTGTTTAGAGTCTTGTTAGAGTTGTGTTTGGCCCCTCACTTGAGTCCACCTGTGTAGGATCGGACCGAAGAGACCGTAGAGGCCAGCAATGAGTCAACTGCTACAATTGTAGTTGAGCGTCAGCGAGAGGTGAGTAGAACTAAACTAATCTATTGTTTTTATGTAATCAAACTTTTGAGCATGTTCATGCATCACGAATGCCATGTTTATCGGATGTCTGCATTAGAATTCACGAATATGATGCATTGCATAATTCATTGCTGGTGTGGATGGATGTTGGATGGCCCATTAGCCCTCGAGCAGGTTATGATATGATACGGATACGGAAGACCAGGGCTGCCCATTCTACACGCCTTAGCATTATGTAAGAGAAAGACCAGGGCTGCCCATTCTATGCCCCTGGCACAGTTGGATATGTTATGTTATGTTTAAGAGGAAGTCCTGAGGAGCTCCGTTGAGGGCCGGACATTATTTGGATATGTAGAGGGTTACTGGTGACAAGTCCATCCTTGATGTGTATTGTTTGTGATGTGACGCATTTCATATTAGCATATGTTTATTAAACTATTTTTATGGTTCTGCTCACAAGGCTCTTGTAGCTTATCCCTTTCCCTTAACCCCAGGTTTGCAGGATCAGAGATAGAGCGGGAGGTCGGCTAGAGGCTGGTATAAGTTTATGTAATAGAATAGTAGTGGACATGTACTATGTAATTGTAATACCCGACTAGACTCCGGTATCGGAATTCCTATCGTCCGGTGGAATCTCGGATGTCGAAAACCTCTAGAAGGGTAAAATCGTGTTTTTATAAAATGTTTTAATGTATTTTATGATTTTAAGTAAGAAAGAAACTGAGTTTTCAATGAAAAAGACCATGGAGGCATTTTCAGGTTCGGCTGCCGAACATGGGATAGTTTAGAGGGGCAAGTTAGGCTTCCGAAAGTGGCTCAGGTTCGGCCGTCAAACCTCATGTTCGGCCGCCGAACTTGCATGAGTTTTGGAGGCACTTTAGGCTTCCAAAGGTGGTCTGGCCAGCCCCTATAAAAGGGCTCCATGGCCGAAACGGGCTAGCTTTCTCCCCTATTTTCGGCCAACGGTGAGTCCATGCACTCCCATGGTTGATTTTTGATGTCTTTCCTCAAATCTTTCGAGTTTTAACAAGTTTTATCTTGGTTTGAAGATATTTGAGCAAAAAGAGTGAAGTTGGTAACTTGGAGACCCCAGGAGCTCGATCTCCCCTATCTCCGAATTGGATCGCCTTTCCTCTCGATCTTCAAGAGGTAAGAGTAGATCTTTAGCTCATTCCATGTTTTAAACAAGTTTTATAAGATTTGTGGGGTAGAAATGCAGGTTTAGGTTAATATTGAGTTTATGGTTAATGTTGAGTATATGGTCAATGAGTGTTGTATATGTATGTTTGATGTGTTTGAGTTCGGGTTTAGGATAGTTTGAGGCCCCTATGAGCTTATGTATGTATGTATGCATGTTGTGGAAGTGTTGGTTTTGAGTTGAATGGTTTGGGAGGCAAATGTGCATTGTGGAGGCTGAGTTCTGCCCTTTGAAAGAACTCAGGTTCGGCAGCCGAAGGGACTTTCGGCCGCCGAACCTGCCTGTGGAGGCAAGCCTTTGGCTGCCGAAGCCTGCCCCCGAAAGTGGACTTTCGGCTCTGGAAGAGAGTTTCGGCCGCCGAAGGTGCCGCCGAACATGCATGAGTTTCGTCTCTGGAAGGAACCTTCGGCCGCCGAAAGTGCTGCCGAAGGTGCATGACTTTCGGCTCTGGAGGGACTTTCGGCCGCCGAACCTGCCGCCGAAAGTGCCCTATTCAGCCTTCCTTTGCATGATTTCTATGATTGTTTTAAGGTGTTTTAGGGGGTTTTTGGGGAGTATTTTAGAGTCATGTTCATGTATGTTTGGTCCCTCATTTGAGTCCACCTGTGTAGGTTCGGACCCGAGGAACCGAGGACCCCAGCAGTGAGACAGTTGCTTCAGTGTCTTGTCAAAGCTAGCCTGAGGTGAGTAGAATGACTCTTTATGTTTCAAAGTAAATAATGAAAGTTTTAGCATGATTCACGCATCATGAATGCCATGAGATATATTAGGATGCTTGCATTAGAATTCACGAATATGTTGCATTGTATATTATGTTGTTGATGTGGATGAATGTTGGATGATCCTTTAGCCCGCACTATGATATGATATGACATGAGATAGTGATGATACGGTATGAAAGACCAGTGAGGCCCATTCTACGCCCCTGGCACTATTGGAATGTGTAGTGGGCTATCGGTGACAAGTTCATCCTTGACGTTTCTTGTCTGTGATGTGATGCATTCCATGATAGCATATGTTTTAAATGTTTTATTATTCTGCTCACTGGGCTCTAGTAGCTCACCCCACTCCCTTAATCCCCCAGGTTTGCAAGTACGGGATAGGTCGGAAAGTCGTCAAGAGTAAAGTTATGTTTTATGTAATAGTTAGCTGTGGACATGAGAAAGACATTGTAATGTAAAGTATAGTACAGTAATGTAATGTAATGATGTTTATTGAGGTTTAGAGTTGTGCTTGACCCTAGTATGTTGGTTAATCCCTTTGTACATGGTCTATAAGATGATTTATCACTGTTTGTGTAAACCAAACTTATTATATGTTATGTTACCCCATTGGAGCATTATTGAGGACTCCAATGTGGAGTTGATGGTTATGCTTATGAGTTGTGCATGCACAGGTTAAGTTTGGTAAATGAATGAGAAAGTTCAAAATTTTTATGTATATGTTGATCATGTATGGGATTAAACAGGTATACAGGATGTATGTTAGGCTTGCTATAGGTCCCGGCGGCCTTATGCCGATCTGGATCCTAGCGTCGGTAGCGATCTGATTTTCGGGTCGTTACAGATTGGTATCAGAGCCCTAGGTTCATATGGTCGAACCTAGAGTGTCGGGCTCATAGATATTCTAGAAAGTCAAGCACAATACGAAAATCATGTCCACTAGGATAGGATGAAGAGTCCTGTCTTGAATGATGATGTGAAATGCCATGATTTTATGCATGTGCATTGATGATATGCTATGTATGTGATGTATGTGATGCGGGTTCATGTGTTTGCACATGAACCATTTGATGCTAATGTTTTATGTGATGTGTGCTGTTTTGTCAGTAAGCAAGATGAGAGGAACTCGTCGATGTGCACGATTGACTGGAGTACCACCTCAGGACGAGGGCACGGATGCCCGTCCTCCTGCATCGCCTAGGGCAATGTCCTGCAGGTCTAGCAGGGAAAGAACGTCAAGGGACCCTAGAAGGTCTTTTGATGTGAGCAGAAGAGGAACAGTTCAAAGTGGAATGTCAAAAGATGTGGGGGATGATATGGATATGGATCAAAGGAGGGATGGCAGTCTTGGAGTGAGCATGTTTGAAGAGGGTATGGGAGAGTCTCAAGGAGGCACTCAGGCCTCGGGTTTTGTTCAGCCACCCTAGTACCCACCCTTTTCACAGAATCCCGGGTATTCGATGGGAGGTACATCGGATTACCCCAGCTTTAACCCTTACCCTTCTCACATGCCATACCCACCTTTCTACCCACCATACCCACAGTACCCTATGTACCCACCCCCATCTTTCTACCAAGGTACAGCAAACCCTACCCTAGGGGATGCTGCACCTCCTCCACCACCAACAAAACCGGAAACGCAAGTACCTAAGCCTAGCTCATCTGGAGGGAGCAAGGTCAAGATGACCGATTATATGAAGCTGGGTGCTCCCCAGTATGAAACAGGTGATGACCCGTTCGAGTACCTTAGGAGGGTCAAAATAATTACAGATGAGATAGGAGCTGATGACAGTAGAGCCATTCAGATGGCTGGGTTCACACTGAAATGAAAGAAGGCCCGAGAGTGGTTTAAAAACTATGTGAACCCGAGGTTGGATAGCCTATCATGGGAAGAGTTTGCTAATGAGTTTGCAGGATGGGCTTTCCCTGACAGTTCAAGGGAGTTGAAGATGATTGAATTTGAGCAGTTGAGGCAGACAGAGGAGATAAGTGTGGATGAGTACACAGACAGATTTTTGGAGCTGTTACCGTTTACCGGGCAAAATCTGGACTCAAATCAAAAGAAGGCTAGGAGGTATATCATGAGGCTTCATTCCAGGTATTCCTCCTTGATCCAGTCAGCAGAGAGGGAGAGTTTCCATGCCATAGTGGATATGGCTCGGAGGATGGAGGCTAGTGCAATAATCGAAGGGAAAGTCAAGCAGTCAGTGGCACAGCCTTCTGGTTCCAAGACCCCAGGTGGGGGAAGGTTAGACCCTTCTTCTTTGAGTTCAGGCAGTAAGAGGTGGGGCAGTACCACTAAGAAGCCAAAGAAGAACAAGTTTTGGAACAAGATCAAGTCAGGTCTGGGATTAGAAAGTGGCTCGAGCTCAGGTGCAGATAATGCAGTATGTATGAAGTGTTGGAAGCCGCATAAAGGAGTATGTCGATTTGGGACGACAGCCTGCTTCAGATGTGGGTAGGAGGGACACATGGCAAGGGAGTGTCCTAGGGTAGCTTTTGTGGCACAGTCTCAGTAGACAGCTTCTAGTAGTGTGGCTCAGCCAGTAGCTCCGGCCGGGACTCAGGCCAGTGGCAGAGGCAGAGGGAAAGGGGCAGCCTCTTCTTCAGCGGGTTTCAGGGGTGAAGGTCCATCAGCTCCAGCACGAATCTTCACTATGACACAACAAGAGGCAAATGCATCAAACACCGTGGTGTCAGGTAATCTCATCATTGGTTGTTCAGATGTTTATGCCTTAATGGACCCTGGTGCATCTCATTCTTTCATTTCTCCGAGAGCCGTCGAGAGGTTGGGTCTGATGGTCTCTGGGTTAGAGTGTCCCCTATAGGTTAGTGGACCCAAGTGTGACCCGTCAGTGGCAGAGTCAGTCTGCCAGTGTAGTCCAGTTTTTGTTGAGAGGAGATGCCTTTCAGCCGACCTTGTGGTTCTAGATTTGACAGATTTTGACGTCATTCTAGGGATGGATTGGCTATCTACCTATAGTGCTACCTTGGACTGCAGAGACAAGGTAGTCAGGTTCAGAGGTCAGGATGGGTCAGAGGTTGTCTTCAGAGGAGACCGGAAGGGTACACCTAGAGGTTTGATATCAGCTCACCAGGCTTGTAGGTTGCTCAGGAGGGGTTGTCAAGGTTTTCTAGCTCATGTGAGAGAGCTGGATAGTTATGTTAGAGAGCCCGCCTCAGTGCCCGTGGTCAGAGAGTTTTTAGATGTCTTCCTAGACGAGCTGCCAGGTTTACCACCTGCTAGGGAGATAGAGTTTGAAATTGAATTGATGCCTGGAACTAGACCGATCTCTATCCCTCCCTACAGGATGGCACCAGCAGAATTGAAGGAGCTTAAGGAGCAGTTCCAAGAGCTGGTAGATAAGGGCTTCATCCGACCGAGTACCTCACCTTGAGGTGCTCCAGTGCTATTTGTGAAAAAGAAAGATGGATCCTTTAGACTTTGTATCGACTACAGGCAGTTGAACAAAGTCACTACCAAAAATAAGTACCCGTTGCCAAGGATCGATGATCTATGTAACGACCCCAAAATGGACCGTCACCGGCGCTAGGATTCAGGTCGGCTTAAGGCCGCCAGAACCCGTAGCAAGCCTGCAATACTCTCTGTGTACCTGTAAAACTCATACATGATACATTTTTTGTGAAAATAAAAACTCTTTGCTGAACCAAGGCTTAACCTGTGCATGCACTATCTCTGTACTCTGTACTCTGTACTCTGTACTCTGTACTCTGTACCCCTGACTAGAGCTTGCTCTAGATGGGTTAACTCATACCTGTTAAGCCTGGTTATAAAACATATATATATATACAGATCATGTATGTAACAACAGCTTTACAACACAATACAACTAAGTCAAGCACAACTCTAACGTTATACACAACTATAACATCTCTTTACAATTTACATGTCCACTCTATACTATTACAAGCTCTTTTACTCTTTCTGTACTCTGCTGAACTGTCCCTGTACACTGACCACTGAACCTGCAAAACTGGGGTTAAGGGAGTGGGATGAGCTCTATAGCCCAGTGAGTAGAACAGTAAAATATCTCAGTAAAACATGATCTCATGGAATGCGTCATAACACAGATAAACCACATCAAGAGTAAACCTGTCACCACATAGTCCCAGTAACTCTGTGCCAGGGCGTAGAATCGAGCACCTGGTCTTCCTGTCATATATGTATATGTGTATATAACACCTCTGTACTTACCATTGCCAGGGCGTAGTCAAAGGCTCCTGGTCTTTACTATAAACCTGCCAGGGCGTAGTCAAAGGCTCCTGGACTTCTCTATACCTGCCAGGGCGTAGTCAAAGGCTCCTGGACTTCCTGTCTGTGACTATTGGATCATTCAGCATTTACTCACATCAACAGATAACTATGCAATGCAACATATTCGTGGATACTAATGCACATAACCTACGATATACTCATGATGCATGACTGATGCTAAAAGCATTTCATGTTCCAATTAAAAGATGAAGTTTAGTTCCACTCACCTCTGGCTAACTAGACTGACTGACTCTGCAGGCTCTGAAAACTCTGGAGCAGTACTCACTGCTGCTCTCTCTGGTTCCTCTGGTCTGTATAGGTACAGATAAACTCAAATGAGGGACCAAACTATTAAACTTTCCAAGACTCCCCTTAACCTCACTCTAAACCTCATGCAAAGCATGCAAAAGAAAGCTGGACAGAACACTTTCGGCGGCGGGTTCGGCGGCCGAACGTGTTCTCCAGAGACGAAACTCAAGCACCTTCGGCGGCACCTTCGGCGGCCGAATTCCCCAAACAGAGCCGAACATGCAAAACTCGCGGGGGCAAGCTGTGGCAGCCTAAGCCACCATGCAAGAGGTTCGGCGGCCGAATGAACCTTCGGCTGCCGAACCTGAGTTCATCCAGAACTCAGCCCCGACGGCAAACAAGCTCCTCCATCCTTTCAATCTCTCAAAACATGCACACTCAACTCCTCAACACACATATACTCATGTATATGTACAAAGGGGTCCAAAACTATCTACAAACCCCAACAGAACACATCAAACATAACACAGAATCATGTATACATGCATAAATCCATCAAAACTACACCCTACCTTATCCAAGCAGGCATCTCTACCCCACCTTTCCTAAACCTGCTGGAAACCATTAAAACATGTTCAAGATCTTCACTTACCCTCTGTAAACAAGAAGATGAACGATCTGAACAAAGAGAAATGGATCAACTCCTCTTCAAAGTCACAACTCTCAAACCTCACCTTTTTGCTTCAAACTTCCAAAACCTTGTGCAACCCAACAAACTTGCATGAGCTGCTAATAACTCAGGGGAGACGTGGCTAATCTTCTGGACAGGGTTTGGAGCCAACACCTGTCCAAAATGCTGACTAAGGAATGCTCAAGAGCTGGCTGGCCAACTCAGCTTCGGCTGCCGAATCGCATGCAAAACCATGCAACATTCGGGGGCCGAACCTGAACTGCGGAAGCCGAACATTGGGCACTTTCGGCGGCCGAACTTACCTTCGGCGGCCGAACTTGGCTCATCAGCCTTGGGTCATTTCAGCTCAAAACTTACTTCCATTTGACTTTACCACATTAACACACATCATAACACATAGTAAAACATAAATCCTACCTTCCTCTAGAAGTCCGACACCCCGGATTCTACCGGACGACAGGAATTCCGATGCCGGATTCTAGCCGGGTATTACATTCTCCCCCCCTTAAAAACATTCGTCCTCGAATGATTCGAAAACAAATAACACATAAACTGGAGGAAACGAACCTCAAAACAAATATGGATACTGCTGGAGCATAGACTCCCGCGTCTCCCAGGTGCACTCTTCTAGGTTATGGTGGTTCCATAGAACTTTCACCATCGGAATCTCTTTGTTCCTTAGCTGTCTGATCTGTGTGTCCAAAATCCGCACTGGCTGCTCTATATAGGTGAGATCTGTATGAATCTCCACCTCAGGCTCACTCAGAACCTGATTCGGATCTGACACAAACTGCCGTAGCATAGAAACATGAAATACCGGGTGAATTCTCTCCATAGAAGCAGGAAAATCTAGCTTATACGACACATGTCCGATCCTCTGCAAAATCTCAAAGGGTCCAATGTACCGTGGCGCTAACTTACCCTTCTTCCCAAAACGAACCACTCCTTTCATTGGAGACACTTTCAGCAATACCATACTACCCTCTTGGAATTCTAACTGTTTTCTGCGAACGTCTGCATAACTTTTCTGTCTACTCTGCGCTGTCCTGATTCTATCTCTGATCACGGGCACTACGCGACTAGTAATCTCCACTAACTCTGGCCCTACAAGAGCCTTCTCTCCTATCTCTTCCCAACAAACAGGGGATCTGCACTTCCTCCCATACAAAGCTTCATAAGGAGCCATCCCAATGCTAGCATGATGGCTGTTATTGTAGGCAAACTCCACCAAAGGTAGATGCTGCCTCCAAGAACCGCCAAAGTCTAACACACACAATCGAAGCATATCCTCTATGGTCTGGATGGTCCTCTCTGACTGTCCATCAGTCTGTGGGTGGAAAGCAGTACTAAAATCCAATCGCGTGCCCATCGCACTCTGCAGACTCCGCCAAAAGCGGGAGGTAAACTGAGGTCCTCTGTCTGAAACTATAGAGACTGGAACTCCATGTAATCTCACGATCTCATTCAGATAGACCTGTGCCAACTTATCCACAGAATAGTTACTCCGTACTGGAAGAAAATGAGCAGATTTTGTGAGTCTGTCCACAATCACCCATATAGAGTCTATCCTGTTGGACGCTGCTGGTAAACCCACTATAAAATCCATGGCTATGTTCTCCCATTTCCACTCTGGAATCGGCAATGGGTTAAGCATTCCTGCTGGTTTCTGATGCTCTAGTTTCACCCTCTGGCAAACCTCACAGGCTGTCACAAATTGCGCCACTTCTTTCTTCATGGCTGGCCACCAATAGATCCTTTTGAGATCCTGGTACATCTTGGTGGCTCCTGGGTGAACACTATACCTCGCATTATGAGCTTCCCTCATAATGTCTTCCTTCACACTGCCCCTATCTGGTACACAAAGTCGACTCCCATAACGAAGGATCCCTTTGCTATCAAATCGGAACTCTGCACTGTTGCCTGACTGAACAGTCCTGGCAATTTTCATCAACTCAGGGTCCTCATGCTGTCTCTGAGCGATCTGCTCCAGAAACACAGGTGTCACTCTCATCTGTGCTATCATCGCACCTGTACCAGACAACTCTAACTGTAACCCCTCTTCGAAGAGCTTATAAAGCTCCATCACTATTGGTCTCCGCTCTGCTGCTATATGGGATAAACTGCCTAGTGACTTCCGGCTTAGGGCGTCTGCCACAACATTCGCCTTACCCGGATGATACTGGATCTTACAATCATAATCACTGAGCAATTCTACCCATCTCCTCTGCCTCAAATTCAGCTCTCTCTGACTCAAGATGTACTGTAAACTCTTGTGATCAGTGAAGATCTCGCATTTAACCCCGTAGAGGTAATGCCGCCACATCTTAAGTGCAAAGATAACTGCTGCCATCTCGAGGTCATGGGTAGGGTAATTCAACTCGTGCTTCTTCAACTGTCTCGAAGCATAAGCTATCACCCTATCACTCTGCATCAATACACAACCCAATCCCATTCGAGATGCATCACAGAACACTGTGAAATCCTCATTACTCACAGGCAGAGCTAGCACTGGTGCTGTTGTCAATCTCTTTTTGAGCTCTTCAAAGCTCTCTTCACATTGGTCTGACCAGACAAACTTCTGGTTCTTCTGAGTCAATTTGGTCATCGGAGCTGCTATCTTTGAGAAGTTCTGAACGAACCTCCTGTAGTAACCTGCCAGTCCCAGAAAGCTTTTAATCTCAGTCACTGTCGTGGGTCTGGGCCAGTTAGCTACAGCCTCTATCTTCTTGGGGTCTACCTCAATACCCTCTGCTGATACCACATGTCCCAAAAAGGCAATGCTCCTCAACCAAAACTCACACTTTGAGAACTTGGCATACAAACCATGCTCTCTCAGTATCTGCAGAACTATCCTCAGATGCTGGGCATGCTCCTCTGCATCTCTGGAATACACTAAAATATCATCGATGAAAACAATGACAAAGTGATCCAGAAACTCACTGAAAACTCTGTTCATGAGATCCATGAATGCTGCAGGGGCGTTAGTCAACCCGAACGGCATCACTAAGAACTCATAATGCCCATATCTGGTTCTGAACGCTGTCTTAGGCACATCTGCCTCTCTGACTTTCAACTGATGATACCCGGATCTTAGATCTATTTTCGAGAAACAACCTGCTCCAGCTAGCTGGTCAAAGAGATCATCAATCCGAGGTAGCGGATACCTATTCTTGATAGTGACCTTGTTCAACTGTCTGTAGTCGATACAAAGTCTGAGGGATCCATCCTTCTTTCTAACAAAAAGCACCGGAGCACCCCAAGGTGAGGTACTAGGGCGGATGAAACCCTTATCTACCAAGTCCTGCAACTGTTCTTTCAACTCTTTTAACTCTGCTGGTGCCATCCTGTAGGGAGGAATAGAGATAGGTCTGGTACCTGGCAGCAATTCAATTTCAAACCCTATCTCCCTATCAGGTGGGAGTCCTGGTAAATCGTCTGGGAACACATCGAGAAACTCTCGGACGACTGGTACTGCGGCTGGTTCCCTCACCTGACTGTCTAGCTCTCTCACATGAGCTAGAAACCCCTGACAACCCCTCCTAAGCAAACGACGAGCCTGAAGGGCTGAAATCATACCTCTGGGTGTACCTCTCCTGTCTCCTCTGAAGACACACTCTGACCCATCCTGGTCTCTGAGACTCACTATCTTCTCTCTACAGTCCAAAGTAGCACTATATGTAGATAACCAATCCATCCCTAGAATGACATCAAAATCCGTCAAATCTAGAACCACAAGGTCAGCTGGAAGGTATCTACCCTCTATAACCACTGGACTGAAACGACAGACTGACACTGCCACTGATGGGTCACATTTAGGTCCACTGACCCAGAGAGGATACTCTAACTCAGACCTGATCAACCCCAATCTCTCTATGGCTCTCGAAGCAATAAAGGAATGAGAAGCACCGGGGTCCATCAAAGCATACACATCTGAACACCCAATGATGAGATTACCTGACACCACTGTGTTCGACATGTTCGCCTCCTCCTGTGTCACTGTGAAAATCCGTGCTGGGGCTACCGGATTTCCACCTCGGGAACCTGCTGCTGAAGTAGAGGCTGCCCCTCTCCCTCTACCTCTGCCACTACTCTGAGGCATGACTGGAGCTGCTGGCTAGCAACTGGCTGTACCACACTGCCTGAACTCATCTGCTGGGATGGTGCAAAAGTCACCTGCGGACAATCCCGAGCAATATGCCCTTCCTGTCCACATCGAAAACAAGCTGTAGATCCCAACCGACAAACTCCGCCATGTGGTTTTCCGCATCTTCTGCAGACTGGAGCTGTGCCAGAGCTTGAGCCACTACCTATTCCCAGACCTGACTTCACTTTATTCCAGAACTTACTCTTTGTTCCTTTTGCTCTGTCCCATCTCTTGCTGCCTGACGTGCCTGCACTGGGGCCTTAGAATCCGAAGCCTGTGCCTTTGATTGTTTCTGAATATTGGCACTAGCTTCCATTTTCCTGGCTGCGTCCACTATGGTGTGGAAACTCTCCTTTTCTGCTGGAAGAATCAAGGAAGAATACCTGGGATGCAATCTCATAGTATATCTCCTTGCCTTCTTCTGATCAGTATCATAGGCTTGACCTACATACTGAAGCAAATCTAAGAACTTATCTGTGAATTCATCAACACTCATTTCGTCTGTCTGTCTCAACTGTTCGAACTCTATTACTTTCAGTTCCCGAGAACTGTCAGGAAAAGCCCACCCTGCAAACTCATTGGCGAACTCTCCCCATGACATGCTGTCCATTCTGGGTTCCACATAGTTCTTAAACCATTCTCTGGCTTTCTTGCATTTTAATGTGAAACCTGCCATCTCAATGGCTCTCCTATCATCTGCTCCCAACTCACTAGTTATCATCCTAACTGCTCTGAGGTAATCAAATGGATCATCTCCCGTGTTGTATTTAGGAGCATCCAATTTCAAGTACTCCGTCATTTGCACTTTACCTCCAGAGGAGCTAGGTTGATGTCTGTCAACAACAGGGGCTACTGGTTCTGGTGGTGGTACTGGGTCATTTGGCTCTGGGTGTGCTGCACTTGGATGGGTAGGGGAAGATGGATACATAGGATATGGTGGATAGTACGGAGGATAAGGCATATATGGCATGTAAGAAGGATATGGCACAAAACTAGAGTACTCCGACATACCTCCCATCGGATACTCTGGATAGCCAAAACCTGAGGTCTGAGCACCTCCCTGCGACTCTCCCATACCTTCCTCAAAACTGCCTATACCCATGCTATCATCTCTAGACTGATCAATCTCCATAGCTTCCATCCTTTCCTCTGATCTTCCTCCCCTCACTGTTCCTCTTCTGCTCTCGTCGACAGACCTTCTAGGGTCTATTGACATACCTTCCCTGCTAGATCTCTGAGACCTTGCCCTTGGCAATGCAGGAGGACGAGCAGCTGTTCTCTCATTCTCTGGTGGGACTCCAGTCAATCGAGCTGATCGACGAGTTCCTCTCATCTTTCTCTGAAACCACAGCATATAACAGAGCACTTTAGCACATAAACAACACATAACAATAAGGCACATGCATCACTCATGGCATATCACAGATAGGACGCAACACCCTATCCTAGTGGACATGCTTTCCTATTGTGCTTGACCACTCTCTATGAGCCCGACACTGTCTCTATAGGTCCGATCATGTGAACCTAGGGCTCTGATACCAATCTGTAACGACCCCAAAATGGACCGTCACCGGCGCTAGGATTCAGGTCGGCTTAAGGCCGCCAGAACCCGTAGCAAGCCTGCTATACTCTCTGTGTACCTGTAAAACTCATACATGATCATACATTTTCTGTGAAAATAAAAACTCTTTGCTGAACCAAGGCTTAACCTGTGCATGCACTATCTCTGTACTCTGTACTCTGTACTCTGTACTCTGTACTCTGTACTCTGTACTCTGTACTCTGTACCCCTGACTAGAGCTTGCTCTAGATGGGTTAACTCATACTTGTTAAGCCTGGTTTTTCACATACAGAAAAACATATATACATATCCAGACCATGTACACAACATACATCACTAAGTCAAGCACATGTCTAACTTTAGACACACAATTATTACATCTCTTTAATATTACATGTCCACTCTAGGCTATTACAAATCTCTTTACTCTTTCCGTACTCTGCTGGACTGTCCCTGTACACTGTACACTGAACCTGCAAAACTGGGGTTAAGGGAGTGGGATGAGCTCTATAGCCCAGTGAGTAGAACAGTAAAATATCTCAGTAAAACATGATCTCATGGAATGCGTCATAACACAGATAAACCACATCAAAAGTAAACCTGTCACCATATAGTCCCAGTAACTCTATGCCAGGGCATAGAATCGAGCACCTGGTCTTCCTGTCATATATGTATATGTGTATATAACACCTCTGTACTTACCATTGCCAGGGCGTAGTCAAAGGCTCCTGGACTTTACTATATACCTGCCAGGGCGTAGTCAAAGGCTCCTGGTCTTTACTATACCTGCCAGGGCGTAGTCAAAGGCTCCTGGTCTTCCTGTCTGAGACTATTGGATCATTCAGCATTCACCCACATCAACAAATAACTATGCAATGCAACATATTCGTGGATACTAATGCAATCAATCTAGTGCATAATCATGATGCATGAGATATGCTAAAACATTCCATTGTGCAAGTTCAAGAAAAGAAGTTTAGTTCCACTCACCTCTGGCTAACTGGACTGACTGACTGAGCAGGCTCTAAATCCTCTGGAGCAGTACTCACTGCTGCTCTCTCTGGTTCCTCTGGTCTGTACAGATACAGATAAATGCAAATGAGGGACCAAACTAGCTTCTGAATACCTCTATTACACTCCCCAAGAATCCCTTTCAACTCACTCAACTATCCATACAAAGCATGCAAAAGAAGGCTGGACAGAACACTTTCGGCGGCGGGTTCGGCGGCCGAACGTCTGCTCCAGAGACGAAACTCAAGCACCTTCGGCGGCCGAATCTCAAGCTTCGGCGGCCGAATTCCCCAAACAGAGCCGAACATGCAAAACTCGCGGGGGCAAGCTGTGGCAGCCTAAGCCACCATGCAAGAGGTTCGGCGGCCGAATGAACCTTCGGCTGCCGAACCTGAGTTCATCCAGAACTCAGCCCCGACGGCAAACAAGCTCCTCCATTCTGTCCATCTCTCAAAACATGCACACTCAACTCCTCAACACACATATACTCATGTATATGTACAAAGGGGTCCAAAACTATCTAAAAACCCCAACAAAACACATCAAACATAACACAGAATCATGTATACATGCATAAATCATCAAAACCACCATTTATCACCTAAACAGGCATCTCTCTCCATAACTCCCTTTAAACCTTCAGAAAACATAGAAACAGGGTCAAAAGCAGCACTTACCTCCTGTAATAAGAAGATAAACACCCTGAACAAAGGGAAACGAACCAACTCTCTTCACCCTCTCAAACTCTCAAAACCTAGGTTTTTTGTCAAAACTTTCAAACTCTTTTGAACACGAGCTAACTCGTGCATGAGCTGCTCAAACTGAGCAAATAAAGCATGGGAGACGTGGCCAATCTTCTGGACAGGGTTTGGAGCCAACACCTGTCCAAAATGCTGACTACGGATGCCCAAACGCTGGCTGGCCGACTCAGCTTCGGCGGCCGAAACGCATGCAAAACCATGCAACGGCAGCCGAACATTGGGCACTTTCGGCGGCCGAACTTACCTTCGGCGGCCGAACTTGGCTCATCAGCCTTGGGTCATTTCAGCTCAAAACTTAATGCCATTTGACTTTACCATATTAACACACATCATAACACATAGTAAAACATAAATCCTACCCTCCTCTAGAAGTCCGACACCCCGGATTCCACCGGACGACAGGAATTCCGATGCCGGATTCTAGCCGGGTATTACATTCTCCCCCCCTAAAAAAAAACATTCGTCCTCGAATGATTCTAAACCAAATAACACATGAAACGGAGGAAACGAACCTCAAAACAAATATGGATACTGCTGCAGTATCGACTCTCGCGTCTCCCAGGTGCATTCTTCTAGATTATGGTGGTTCCATAGAACTTTCACCATCGGAATCTCTTTGTTCCTTAGCTGTCTGATCTGTGTGTCCAGAATCCGCACTGGCTGCTCTATATAGGTGAGATCTGTATGAATCTCCACCTCAGGCTCACTCAGAACCTGATTCGGATCTGACACAAACTGCCGTAGCATAGAAACATGAAATACCGGGTGAATCCTCTCCATAGAAGCAGGTAAAGCCAGCTTATACGACACATTCCCGATCCTCTGCAAGATCTCAAAGGGTCCAATGTACCGTGGAGCTAACTTACCCTTCTTTCCAAACGAACCACTCCTTTCATTGGAGACACTTTCAGCAATACCATACTACCCTCTTGGAATTCTAACTGTTTTCTGCGAACGTCTGCATAACTTTTCTGTCTACTCTGCGCTGTCCTGATTCTATCTCTGATCACGGGCACTACGCGACTAGTAATCTCCACTAACTCTGGCCCTGCAAGAGCCGTCTCTCCTATCTCTTCCCAACAAACAGGGGATCTGCACTTCCTCCCATACAAAGCTTCATAAGGAGCCATCCCAATGCTAGCATGATGGCTGTTATTGTAGGCAAACTCCACCAAAGGTAGATGCTACCTCCAAGAACCGCCAAAGTCTAACACACACAGTCGAAGCATATCCTCTATGGTCTGGATGGTTCTCTCTGACTGTCCATCAGTCTGTGGGTGGAAAGCAGTGCTAAACTCTAATCTCGTGCCCATCGCACTCTGCAGACTTCGCCAAAATCTGGAAGTAAACTGAGGTCCTCTATCTGAAACTATCGACACTGGAACCCCATGCAATCTCACTATCTCATTCAGATAGACTTGTGCCAACTTATCCACAGAATAGTTACTCCGAACTGGAAGAAAATGAGCAGATTTTGTGAGTCTGTCCACAATCACCCATATAGAGTCTATCCTGTTGGACGCTGCTGGTAAACCCACTACAAAATCCATGGCTATGTTCTCCCATTTCCACTCTGGAATCGGCAATGGGTTAAGCATTCCTGCTGGTTTCTGATGCTCTAGTTTCACCCTCTGGCAAACCTCACAGGCTGTCACAAATTGCGCCACTTCTTTCTTCATGGCTGGCCACCAATAGATCCTTTTGAGATCCTGGTACATCTTGGTGGCTCCTGGGTGAACACTATACCTCGCATTATGAGCTTCCCTCATAATGTCTTCCTTCACACTGCCCCTATCTGGTACACAAAGTCGACTCCCATAACGAAGGATCCCTTTGCTATCAAATCGGAACTCTGCACTGTTGCCTGACTGAACAGTCCTGGCAATTTTCATCAACTCAGGGTCCTCATGCTGTCTCTGAGCGATCTGCTCCAGAAACACAGGTGTCACTCTCATTTGTGCTATCAATGCGCCTGTACCAGACAACTCTAGCTGTAATCCGTCGTCTAAGAGCTTGTAAAGCTCCATCACTATTGGTCTCCGCCCTGCTGCTATATGGGATAAACTGCCTAGTGACTTCCGGCTTAGGGCGTCTGCCACAACATTCGCCTTACCCGGATGATACTGGATCTTACAATCATAATCACTGAGCAATTCTACCCATCTCCTCTGCCTCAAATTCAGCTCTCTCTGACTCAAGATGTACTGTAAACTCTTGTGATCAGTGAAGATCTCGCATTTAACCCCGTAGAGGTAATGCCGCCACATCTTAAGTGCAAAGATAACTACTACCATCTCGAGGTCATGGGTAGGGTAATTCAACTCGTGCTTCTTCAACTGTCTCGAAGCATAAGCTATCACCCTATCACTCTGCATCAATACACAACCCAATCCCATTCGAGATGCATCACAGAATACTGTGAAATCCTCATTACTCACAGGCAGAGCTAGCACTGGTGCTGTTGTCAATCTCTTCTTGAGCTCTTCAAAGCTCTCTTCACATTGGTCTGACCAGACAAACTTCTGGTTCTTCTGAGTCAATTTGGTCATCGGAGCTGCTATCTTTGAGAAGTTCTGAACGAACCTCCTGTAGTAACCTGCCAGTCCCAGAAAGCTTTTAATCTCAGTCACTGTCGTGGGTCTGGGCCAGTTAGCTACAGCCTCTATCCTCTTGGGGTCTACCTCAATACCTTCTGCTGATACCACATGTCCCAAAAAGGCAATGCTCCTCAACCAAAACTCACACTTTGAGAACTTGGCATACAAACCATGCTCTTTCAGTATCTGCAGAACTATCCTCAGATGCTGGGCATGCTCCTCTGCATCTCTGGAATACACTAAAATATCATCGATGAAAACAATGACAAAGTGATCCAGAAACTCACTGAAAACTCTGTTCATGAGATCCATGAATGCTGCAGGGGCGTTAGTCAACCCGAACGGCATCACTAAGAACTCATAATGCCCATATCTGGTTCTGAACGCTGTCTTAGGCACATCTGCCTCTCTGACTTTCAACTGATGATACCCGGATCTTAGATCTATTTTCGAGAAACAACCTGCTCCAGCTAGCTGGTCAAAGAGATCATCAATCCGAGGTAGCGGATATCTATTCTTGATAGTGACCTTGTTCAACTGTCTGTAGTCGATACAAAGTCTGAGGGATCCATCCTTCTTTCGAACAAAAAGCACCGGAGCACCCCAAAGTGAGGTACTAGGGCGGATGAAACCCTTATCTACCAAGTCCTGCAACTGTTCTTTCAACTCTTTTAACTCTGCTGGTGCCATCCTGTAGGGAGGAATAGAGATAGGTCTGGTACCTGGCAGCAATTCAATTTCAAACCCTATCTCCCTATCAGGTGGGAGTCCTGGTAAATCGTCTGGGAACACATCGAGAAACTCTCGGACGACTGGTACTGCGGCTGGTTCCCTCACCTGACTGTCTAGCTCTCTCACATGAGCTAGAAACCCCTGACAACCCCTCCTAAGCAAACGACGAGCCTGAAGGGCTGAAATCATACCTCTGGGTGTACCTCTCCTGTCTCCTCTGAAGACACACTCTGACCCATCCTGGTCTCTGAGACTCACTATCTTCTCTCTACAGTCCAAAGTAGCACTATATGTAGATAACCAATCCATCCCTAGAATGACATCAAAATCCGTCAAATCTAGAACCACAAGGTCAGCTGGAAGGTATCTACCCTCTATAACCACTGGACTGAAACGACAGACTGACACTGCCACTGATGGGTCACATTTAGGTCCACTGACCCAGAGAGGATACTCTAACTCAGACCTGATCAACCCCAATCTCTCTATGGCTCTCGAAGCAATAAAGGAATGAGAAGCACCGGGGTCCATCAAAGCATACACATCTGAACACCCAATGATGAGATTACCTGACACCACTGTGTTCGACATGTTCGCCTCCTCCTGTGTCACTGTGAAAATCCGTGCTGGGGCTACCGGATTTCCACCTCGGGAACCTGCTGCTGAAGTAGAGGCTGCCCCTCTCCCTCTACCTCTGCCACTACTCTGAGGCATGACTGGAGCTGCTGGCTAAGCAACTGGCTGTACCACACTGCCTGAACTCATCTGCTGGGATGGTGCAAAAGTCACCTGCGGACAATCCCGAGCAATATGCCCTTCCTGTCCACATCGAAAACAAGCTGTAGATCCCAACCGACAAACTCCGCCATGTGGTTTTCCGCATCTTCTGCAGACTGGAGCTGTGCCAGAGCTTGAGCCACTACCTATTCCCAGACCTGACTTCACTTTATTCCAGAACTTACTCTTTGTTCCTTTTGCTCTGTCCCATCTCTTGCTGCCTGACGTGCCTGCACTGGGGGCCTTAGAACCCGAAGCCTGTGCCTTTGATTGTTTCTGAATATTGGCACTAGCTTCCATTTTCCTGGCTGCGTCCACTATGGTGTGGAAACTCTCCTTTTCTGCTGGAAGAATCAAGGAAGCATACCTGGGATGCAATCTCATAGTATATCTCCTTGCCTTCTTCTGATCAGTATCATAGGCTTGACCCACATACTGAAGCAAATCTAAGAACTTATCTGTGAATTCATCAACACTCATTTCGTCTGTCTGTCTCAACTGTTCGAACTCTATTACTTTCAGTTCCCGAGAACTGTCAGGAAAAGCCCACCCTGCAAACTCATTGGCGAACTCTCCCCATGACATGCTGTCCATTCTGGGTTCCACATAGTTCTTAAACCATTCTCTGGCTTTCTTGCATTTTAATGTGAAACCTGCCATCTCAATGGCTCTCCTATCGTCTGCTCCCAACTCACTAGTTATCATCCTAACTGCTCTGAGGTAATCAAATGGATCATCTCCCGTGTTGTATTTAGGAGCATCCAATTTCAAATACTCCGTCATTTGCACTTTACCTCCAGATGAGCTAGGTTGATGTCTGTCAACAACAGGGGCTACTGGTTCTGGTGGTGGTACTGGGTCATTTGGCTCTGGGTGTGCTGCACTTGGATGGGTAGGGGAAGATGGATACATAGGATAGTAAGGAGGATAAGGCATATATGGCATGTAAGAAGGATATGGCACAAAACTAGAGTACTCCGACATACCTCCCATCGGATACTCTGAATAGCCAAAACCTGAGGTCTGAGCACCTCCCTGCGACTCTCCCATACCTTCCTCAAAACTGCCTATACCCATGCTATCATCTCTAGACTGATCAATCTCCATAGCTTCCATCCTTTCCTCTGATCTTCCTCCCCTCACTGTTCCTCTTCTGCTCTCGTCGACAGACCTTCTAGGGTCTATTGACATACCTTCCCTGCTAGATCTCTGAGACCTTGCCCTTGGCAATGCAGGAGGATGAGCAGCTGGTCTCTCACTCTCTGGTGGGACTCCAGTCAATCGAGCTGATCGACGAGTTCCTCTCATCTTTCTCTGAAACCACAGCATATAACAGAGCACTTTAGCACATAAACAACACATAACAATAAGGCACATGCATAACTCATGGCATATCACAGATAGGACGCAACACCCTATCCTAGTGGACATGCTTTCCTATTGTGCTTGACCACTCTCTATGAGCCCGACACTGTCTCTATAGGTCCGATCATGTGAACCTAGGGCTCTGATACCAATCTGTAACGACCCCAAAATGGACCGTCACCGGCGCTAGGATTCAGGTCGGCTTAAGGCCGCCAGAACCCGTAGCAAGCCTGCAATACTCTCTGTGTACCTGTAAAACTCATACATGATACATTTTCTGTGAAAATAAAAACTCTTTGCTGAACCAAGGCTTAACCTGTGCATGCACTATCTCTGTACTCTGTACTCTGTACCCCTGACTAGAGCTTGCTCTAGATGGGTTAACTCATACCTGTTAAGCCTGGTTATAAAATATATATACATATACAGATCATGTATGTAACAACAGCTTTACAACACAATACAACTAAGTCAAGCACAACTCTAACGTTATACACAACTATAACATCTCTTTACAATTTACATGTCCACTCTATACTATTACAAGCTCTTTTACTCTTTCTGTACTCTGCTGAACTGTCCCTGTACACTGACCACTGAACCTGCAAAACTGGGGTTAAGGGAGTGGGATGAGCTCTATAGCCCAGTGAGTAGAACAGTAAAATATCTCAGTAAAACATGATCTCATGGAATGCGTCATAACACAGATAAACCACATCAAGAGTAAACCTGTCACCACATAGTCCCAGTAACTCTGTGCCAGGGCGTAGAATCGAGCACCTGGTCTTCCTGTCATATATGTATATGTGTATATAACACCTCTGTACTTACCATTGCCAGGGCGTAGTCAAAGGCTCCTGGTCTTTACTATAAACCTGCCAGGGCGTAGTCAAAGGCTCCTGGACTTCTCTATACCTGCCAGGGCGTAGTCAAAGGCTCCTGGACTTCCTGTCTGTGACTATTGGATCATTCAGCATTTACTCACATCAACAGATAACTATGCAATGCAACATATTCGTGGATACTAATGCACATAACCTACGATATACTCATGATGCATGACTGATGCTAAAAGCATTTCATGTTCCAATTAAAAGATGAAGTTTAGTTCCACTCACCTCTGGCTAACTGGACTGACTGACTCTGCAGGCTCTGAAAACTCTGGAGCAGTACTCACTGCTGCTCTCTCTGGTTCCTCTGGTCTGTATAGGTACAGATAAACTCAAATGAGGGACCAAACTATTAAACTTTCCAAGACTCCCCTTAACCTCACTCTAAACCTCATGCAAAGCATGCAAAAGAAAGCTGGACAGAACACTTTCGGCGGCGGGTTCGGCGGCCGAACGTGTTCTCCAGAGACGAAACTCAAGCACCTTCGGCGGCACCTTCGGCGGCCGAATTCCCCAAACAGAGCCGAACATGCAAAACTCGCGGGGGCAAGCTGTGGCAGCCTAAGCCACCATGCAAGAGGTTCGGCGGCCGAATGAACCTTCGGCTGCCGAACCTGAGTTCATCCAGAACTCAGCCCCGACGGCAAACAAGCTCCTCCATCCTTTCAATCTCTCAAAACATGCACACTCAACTCCTCAACACACATATACTCATGTATATGTACAAAGGGGTCCAAAACTATCTACAAACCCCAACAGAACACATCAAACATAACACAGAATCATGTATACATGCATAAATCCATCAAAACTACACCCTACCTTATCCAAGCAGGCATCTCTACCCCACCTTTCCTAAACCTGCTGGAAACCATTAAAACATGTTCAAGATCTTCACTTACCCTCTGTAAACAAGAAGATGAACGATCTGAACAAAGAGAAATGGATCAACTCCTCTTCAAAGTCACAACTCTCAAACCTCACCTTTTTGCTTCAAACTTCCAAAACCTTGTGCAACCCAACAAACTTGCATGAGCTGCTAATAACTCAGGGGAGACGTGGCTAATCTTCTGGACAGGGTTTGGAGCCAACACCTGTCCAAAATGCTGACTAAGGAATGCTCAAGAGCTGGCTGGCCAACTCAGCTTCGGCTGCCGAATCGCATGCAAAACCATGCAACATTCGGGGGCCGAACCTGAACTGCGGAAGCCGAACATTGGGCACTTTCGGCGGCCGAACTTACCTTCGGCGGCCGAACTTGGCTCATCAGCCTTGGGTCATTTCAGCTCAAAACTTACTTCCATTTGACTTTACCACATTAACACACATCATAACACATAGTAAAACATAAATCCTACCTTCCTCTAGAAGTCCAACACCCCGGATTCCTCCGGACGACAGGAATTCCGATGCCGGATTCTAGCCGGGTATTACATTATTCGACCAGCTAGCAGGAGCAGGTTGTTTCTCCCAGATAGATCTGAGATCCGGGTACCATCAGCTTAGGATAAGAGAAGAGGATGTGCCGAAGACAGCATTCAGGACCAGATATGGGCACTATGAGTTCCTTGTGATGTCGTTCGGGTTAACCAATGCCCCTGCAGCATTCATGGATCTCATGAATAGAGTGTTTAGCCAGTACCTGGATCACTTTGTTATTGTCTTCATAGATGATACCTTAGTGTATTCTAGGAATGCAGAAGAGCATGCCCATCATCTGAGGTTAGTGCTGCAGACCTTGAGGGAACATGGCTTGTATGCCAAGTTCTCCAAGTGTGAGTTCTGGCTGAGGAGAATTTCATTCTTGGGGCATGTTGTGTGAGAAAATGGAATAGAGGTGGACCCCAAGAAGGTGGAAGCCGTAGCTAACTGGCCTAGACCCACTACAGTGACAGAGATCAAGAGCTTCTTGGGTTTGGCAGGTTACTATAGAAGGTTCGTTCAGGACTTCTCTAAGATTGTAGCTCCTATGACCAGACTGACTAAGAAGAGCCAGAGGTTTGTGTGGACCGACCAGTGTGAAGAGAGCTTCGAAGAGCTAAAAAAGAGGTTGACGTCGGCACCGGTGTTAGCTCTGCCAACTAGTAATGAAGACTTCACAGTGTATTGTGATGCGTCCCGTGTGGGACTGGGCTGTGTGCTAATGCAGAATGAAAGGGTGATTGCTTATGCTTCTAGACAGCTGAAGAAGCACGAGTTGAATTACCCTACACATGACCTAGAGATGGCAGCTGTAATCTTTGCACTCAAGATGTGGAGGCATTACATTTATGGGGTTAAATGTGAGATCTTCACAGATCATAAGAGCCTGCAGTACATCTTGAGTCAGAGAGAATTGAATCTGAGGTAGAGGAGATGGGTAGAACTGCTTAGTGACTATGATTGCAAGATTCAGTACCATCCGAGTAAGGCGAATGTTGTGGCAGACGCCTTAAGCCGGAAATCGCTTGGCAGTTTGTCCCATATTAAAGCAGAGAGGAGACCAGTGGTGAGGCAGTTCTTCGAGCTCATTAATGAAGGTTTGCAGTTGGAGTTGTCTGGTACAGGTGCTTTGATAGCCCATATGAGAGTGGCACCCGTGTTTCTGGAGTAGGTGGCTCAGAAACAGCACGAAGACCCAGACTTAGTGAAGATTGACAGGACTGTTCAGTCAGGCAAGAACGAAGAGTTCAGATTTGACAGCAAGGGGATCCTCCGCTATGGGAATAGATTGTGTGTACTAGATGACGTGGATCTAAAGGGAGACATTATGAGGGAAGCTCATAATGCCAGATACAGTGTTCACCCTAGGGCCACCAAGATGTATCAAGATCTGAAGAGAGTTTATTGGTGGCCAGCTATGAAAAGAGAAGTGGCATAGTTCGTGTCAGCCTGCGAAGTATGTCAGAGGGTGAAGCTGGAACATCAGAAGCCGGCTGGAATGCTTAACCCACTACCTATTCCAAAGTGGGAATGGGAGAATATAGCTATGGACTTCGTGGTGGGGTTACCGGCAACGTCCAATAGATTGGACTCCATATGGGTGATTGTGGACAGACTGACCAAATCTGTTCACTTCATCCCTGTCAGGAGTGGTTATTCTGTGGACAAGTTGGGGCAGGTGTATGTTGATGAGGTTGTCAGGTTGCATGGGGTCCCTATTTCAATAGTGTCTGATAGAGGACCCCAGTTCACCTCCAGGTTTTGGCGGAGCCTGCAGAATGCTATGGGTACCAGGTTGGATTTTAGCACTGCTTTTCATCCGCAAACGGATGGACAATCAGAGAGGACCATCCAGATAATAGAGGATATGCTCATAATGTGTGTGCTAGATTTTGGCGGTTCTTAGAGGTAGCATCTACTTTTGGTGGAGTTTGCCTATAATAACAGCCATCATGCTAGCATAGGGATGGCTCCATATGAAGCTTTGTATGGAAAGAAGTGCAGGTCGCCTATCTGTTGGGAAGGAGTTGGAGAAAGGGCCTTGGCAGGGCCTGAGCTAGTAGAAATCACCAACAGAATGGTGCCCATAATCAGAGAAAGGATCAAGACTACTGCGAGCAGGCAAAAGAGTTATGCAGATGTCCGCAGAAGGCAAGTGGAGTTTCAGGAGGGGGATTTGGTATTGCTCAAGGTGTCTCCAATGAAAGGGGTGATTCGGTTTGGGAAGAAATGTAAGCTAGCTCCGCAGTACATCAGACCCTTTAAAATCTCGCAAAAGATCGGGAATGTATCGTATAAACTGGATTTACCTGCTTCAATGGAGAGAATCCATCTGGTTTTCCATGTTTCCATGTTATGGAAGTTCATGTCAGATCCGAGCAAGGTTCTTAGCGAACCTGATGTGGAGATCCGAGAAGATCTCATCTATGTTGAGCAGCCAGTACGGATCCTAGACACCCAGATCAGAAAGCTAAGGAACAAGGAAATCCTGATGGTGAAAGTCCTTTGGAATCACCACAACATCGAAGAGTGTACCTGGGAGACACGAGAGTCCATGCTCCAGCAATATCCTCATCTCTTTTAGGGTGAGTTTTATGTGCTTTGTATGTGTGTTGATGTTTTATGCTATGCCAACATTCGGGGACGAATGTTCTTAAGGGGGGAGAATGTAATACCCGGCTAGACTCCGGTATCGAAATTCCTACCGTCCGGTGGAATCTCGGATGTCGAAAACCTCTAGAAGGGTAAAATCATGTTTTTATAAAATGTTTTAATGTATTTTATGATTTTAAGTAAGAAAGAAACTGAGTTTTGAATGAAAAAGACAATGGAGGCATTTCCAGGTTCGACCGCCGAACCTCAAGTTCAGCCGCCGAACATGGGATAGTTTAGGGGGGCAAGTTAGGCTTCCGAAAGTGGCTCAGGTTCGACCGCCGAACCTCATATTCAGCCGCTGAACTTGCATGAGTTTTGGAGACACTTTAGGCTTTCGAAGGTGGTCTGGTCAACCCCTATAAAAGGGCTCCATGGCCGAAACGGGCGAGCTTTCTCCTCTATTTTCGGCCAACGGTGAGTCCGTGCTCTCCTATGGTTGATTTTTGATGTCTTTCCTCAAATCTTTCGAGTTTTAACAAGTTTTATCTTGGTTTGAAGATATTTGAGCAAAAAGAGTGAAGTTGGTAACTTGGAGACCCCAGGAGCTCGATCTCCCCCATCTCCGAGTTGGATCTCCTCTCCTCTCGATCTTCAAGAGGTAAGAGTAGATCTTTAGCTCATTCCATATTTTAAACAAGTTTTATAAGATTTGTGGGGTAGAAATGCATGTTTAGGTTAATATTGAGTTTTTGGTTAATGTTGAGTATATGGTCAATGTGTGTTGTATATGTATGTTTGATGTGTTTGAGTTGGGGTTTAGGATAGTTTGAGGCCCCTATGAGCTTATGTATGTATGTATGCATGTTGTGGAAGTGTTGGTTTTGAGTTGAATGGTTTGGGAGGCAAATGTGCATTGTGGAGGCTGAGTTCTGCCCTTTGGAAGAACTCAGGTTCGGCAGCCGAAGGGACTTTCAGCCGCCGAACCTGCCTGTGGAGGCAAGCCTTTGGCTGCCGAACCCTGCCCCCGAAAGTGGACTTTCGGCTCTGGAAGAGAGTTTCGGCCGCAGAAGGTGCTACCGAACATGCATAAGTTTCGTCTCTGGAAGGAACCTTCGACCGCCGAAAGTGCCGCCGAAGGTGCATGACTTTCGGCTCTGGAGGGACTTTCGGCCACCGAACCTACCGCCGAAAGTGCCCTGTTCAACCTTCCTTTGCATGATTTTTATGATTGTTTTAAGGTATTTTAGGGGGGTTTTTGGGGAGTATTTTAGAGTCATGTTCATGTATGTTTGGTCCCTCATTTGAGTCCACCTGTGTAGGTTCGGACCCGAGGAACCGAGGACCCCAGTAGTGAGACAGCTGTTTCAGTGTCTTGTCAGAGCTAGCCTGAGGTGAGTAGAATGACTCTTTATGTTTCAAAGTAAATAATGAAAGTTTTAGCATGATTCACGCATCATGAATGCCATGAGATATATTAGGATGTTTGCATTAGAATTCACGAATATGTTGCATTGCATATTATGTTGTTGATGTGGATGAATGTTGGATGATCCTTTAGCCCGCACTATGATATGATATGATATGAGATAGTGATGATACGGTATAAAAGACCAGTGAGGCCCATTCTACGCCCCTGGCATATTGGAATGTTATGTTATGTTAATGTAAGAGAAAGACCAGTGAGGCCCATTCTACGCCCCTGGCACTATTGGAATGTGTAGTGGGCTATCGGTGACAAGTTCATCCTTGACGTGTCTTGTCTGTGATGTGATGCATTCCATGATAGCATATGTTTTAAATGTTTTATTATTCTGCTCACTGGGCTCTAGTAGCTCACCCTACTCCCTTAATCCCCCAGGTTTGCAGGTACGAGATAGGTCGGGAAGTCGTTAAGAGTAAAGTTATGTTTTATGTAATAGTTAGCTGTGGACGTGAGAAAGACATTGTAATGTAAAGTATAGTACAGTAATGTAATGTAATGATGTTTATTGAGGTTTAGAGTTGTGCTTGACCCTAGTATGTTGGTTAATCCCTTTGTACATGGTCTATAAGATGATTTATCACTGTTTGTGTAAACCAAACTTATTATATGTTATGTTACCCCATTAGAGCATTATTGAGGACTCCAATGTGGGGTTGATGGTTATGCTTATGAGTTGTGCATGCACAGGTTAAGTTTGGTAAATGAATGAGAAAGTTCAAAATTTTTATGTATATGTTGATCATGTATGGAATTAAACAGGTATACAGGATGTATGTTAGGCTTGCTACGGGTCCCGGTGGCCTTATGCCGATCTGGATCCTAGCACCGGTAGCGGTCCGATTTTTGGGTCGTTACAGTAATGGACTAGATTTGTGCTTTGCCCTAGTTTATGTTTTGTAATCCCAATAAACATGTTATTATGTAAAAGTTTTTATGATGAGTTATGTTAAACCAAGCTTGATGTATGTGATGATGACCATACTAGAGCATTTTGATATGGATCCAATAGGGCAAATTTCTAACAACGGGTGGAGCAAACTTATGTCGTTCAAATGGATCTAAAAGGAGTTCAAAATCATATTCATATGATCCATATATATTTGGGGCGTGCTTCAACTGATATGGGACAGATTTGGTGCAACACTTGCAATCATAGGCTTAGGGAGCCTAATCAAACCTATGGGCTAAAAATACACAAAGGGAAGCCTAAAGTGAAGATCAAGTAAGGCTTTTGTGAAGATTCAGCTTTGTTATGATGGGCTTGCTATATTTTTATTATTTAACATTTGTTTTATTTTAGATTTGTTTGGGCTTGTATTCTGGCCATACTTTATCTTTTAAGTTTTAGAGTGTTGGGCCATGTTTTGGGCTTATGTTTTAATACTTATGTGTTATTTTAGTGTGTGATTGGGCTTGAGCCTTATGTATTTAAGTCAGGTCCAAGAAGAGTGTCTTAGGGTTTTATTTGTTTTTCTCCTTACTATATAAGGATAAGAAACAATTGTAAGAGGTAGCTCTTAATCAAAATTTCAGAATTCTTTTCATGCCTTTGGCGTGTATTGCTTTGAGTGAAAGTGAGGATTTGCTTTCATCAATTGCACCAGGAATGTAACGACCCGAAAATCCGGACCGCTACCGGCGCTAGGATCCAGATCGACTTAAGGTCGCCGGGACCCGTAGCAAGCCTAACATACATCCTGTACATCTGGTATAATCCCATACATGATCAAACATAAGCATAAACTGTAAAACATAAAACTGTAAACTTTTTCTTTAACCCGTTTGACCTGTGTATGCACTATGACTGAACTCATAGAACCCCTAGGGTCAACATACCCTATGTCAAACTCGGTCCATCACATGAAACAACATAAAATAAAACTCATGTACAAAGGGATTATCCAACTCGGGCCAAGCACAATACTATAACTCTGAACATATAACATAAAGTCATATTACAATACAACTCTTCTTACAACAATACATAATCTTATATTACATCATGTCCACTACTATTCTATTACATAAACACGACCATGGACGTAACCTGCTGATCTCCTGACTATCTCTGACCCTGCAAACCTGGGGTTAGGGGAGAGGGGTGAGCTAAAAAGCCCAGTGAGCAGAAACCATAAAGAAAACAATTTATTTTTAACATATGCTTACATGAAATGCGCCACAGCACAAACATATCACATCAAGGATGAATTTGTCACCACTAGCCCTCTACATATCATAACATGTCCAACTACACCAGGGGCGATTAGGCCTCACCTAGTGTTCGCTTACATAACTCATATCATAACATGTCCGACTACACCAGGGGCGATTAGGCCTCACCTAGTGTTCGCTTACATAACTCATAGTACCAGGGGCGACCTGGTCTTTTCATCTCATATCATATCATCATCATCATTATCATATACTATCATGGTGAGGGCTAGAGGATCATTCAACATTCATCCACATCAACAACATAATATGCAATGCATCATATTCGTGAATACTAGTGCAGCACAACCTATTATATATTTCATGGCATTTTATGATGCATGGATCATGCTAAAACATTCGTTTAACTTTTAAAACATAAGAGTTAGTTCCACTCACCTGTGACTAGCTCAGGGTCGACTCTGAAATGGCTGACACTGCTAAACACCTCGGTTCCTCGGGTCCGATCCTACACAGGTGGACTCCAGTGAGGTGCTAAACATACTCTAAACAACTCATAAAAGACTACCCAAAAACCCCCTAAAACATCATGAAATAATCATAGAAATACATGCATGAAATGGCTGAACAGGGCACTTTCGGCAGCAGGTTCGGCGGCCGAAAGTCCCTCCAGAGCCGAAAGTCAGGCACTTTCGGCGGCACCTTCGGCGGCCGAAAGTCCCAGACAGATCCGAAAGTCCTCTTTCGGGGGCAAGCTTCGGCAGCCGAAAGCTGCCTCCACAAGAGGTTTTAGCGGCCGAAAGTCCTTTCGGCGGCCGAACCTGAGTTTCTCCCGAATGGCAGAAACTCAACTCTCCTATGCACATTTTGCCTCCCAAGCTCAAATCATGCATACCACTCAACCAAAACATGCATACAAGCTCCTAGGGGCCTCAAACAAACATATACCCCAACTACAACACTTCAAACATACTCAAACATGCCACATTGTTCACAAATCACATAAAACCTAACATAGCTCAACTAACTTAAACATGCATTTCTACCCCATAAAACTTCATAAAACTTGTTTAAAACATACATTGAGCTTAAGATCGGCTCTTACCTCTTAAAGATCGAGAAAGAGACGACCAAAACTCGGAGATCCAAGCAAATGAGCTCCTGAGTTTCCAAAGCTCCAAACTTGTTTAAAAAGCTCAAAACTTGCAATGTGAGGTTAAAACTCAAGAAAAATGGAGAAGATTTGAAGAAAGAACACAAGATTTGGGGAGAGGGAGGTCGGAAGCTAGCTGTGGCCGAAAATGGAAGAAAGCTCCCCCATTTCGGCTAAGTGCCCCTTTTATAGGTGGCTGGCCAGGCCACGTTCGAGGGCCGAATGTGCCTCCGCATGCATGCCATGTTCGGCGGCCGAACTTGAGTTTCGGCGGCCGAACCTGGACTCCCCTTTTCTCATGCTTTCGGGGGCCTAACGTGCCTCCAAAACGCATGCATGTTCGGCGGCCGAACCTGGGTTTTCCTCCAAAGACTTTTCATACAAAATTCATGTAAAAACATACTTAAAATTATTAAAAACATGAAAACATATCATAAAAGCATACTTTTACCCTTCTAGAGGTTTCCGACATCCGAGATTCCACCGGACGGTAGGAATTCTGATACCGGAGTCTAGTCGGGTATTACATTCTTCCCCCCTTTAAGAACATTCGTCCTCGAATGTTCAAACAAACAAACATGCATCAAGCATACATCAGCAAGCAAGCAACAAGCAAGCAAAACCTAAAAACCTCTCTCCTAAAGGAGAGACACGGTCATTGCTGGAGTAAAAACTCTCGGTCTCCCCGGTGAACTTTTCATCTTAAGGCGATTCTAGGGGACTTTCACTATCGGGATTTCCTTGTTTCCACACTTTCTGACTTGTGTGTCTGCGGTCCGTACTAGCTGCTCAACGAAGGTGAGATCCTCTATGGTCTCCACCTCTGGTTCCTTTAAGAACCTCACTCGGACCCGACACGAACTCATATACCGTGGAAACATGGAAAAACGAATGGATCTCTTCCATTGAAGCGGGTAAATCCAGCTCGTGAGATACATTCCCAATCCTTTGCGGATTTCAAGGGGTCCAATGTATCCGAGAGCAAATTCACCTTTCTGTCCATAACGAATCACCCTCTCTTTAGGAGACACCTCCAGCAAACCTCAACTTTCTCGAAGACCTCAACACGCTTCCGCCGCACACTCTGACAAAACTCTTCTTCTCTTCTGAAACTCTACATGCCTCTTGCGGACGACTTCATACTCTCCTGCTGACTCACAGCAGTTCTGATTCTTCTCATCTTCCGACTATTGGCTTTCTTCTTACTGTACTAAGGGATGGGGTAAGCTGTCAAGTGGTTTCCGGTTGAGGGCATCTATCGAAAATATCTGCCTCAGCCGAATGATGCTAAACCTTGAAGTCGTGAATACCACGCAGTTTTTACCCATCTCCCATACCTCATGTTCTTCTCCCTTGACTCAAGATGTATTGCAAGCTCTTTCGATCTGTAAGGATCTGTCCACATACCTTATACAGATATCGCCTCCACATCTTGAGTGCAAGTATTACCATTGCCATCTCTAGATCGTGTGTAAGATGATTCAACTCATGCTTCTTCAGCTACCTAGAAGCATAAGTAATCATTCTACCACTTTACATTAACACACAACCTAGTCCTACACGGGACGCATCACAGGACACTGTGAAATCTCCATCACTGGTGCTGACATCAACATTTCCTTTGGCTTTTCAAAGCCCTCATCACTCTGAGTAGACCACACAACCCTCAGGTTCTTTTTGATTCATCTGGCCATAGGAGCGGCAACTCTAGAGAAGTTCTAGATGAACCTCCATTAGGTAACCTGCCCAACCCAAAAGCTCTTAATCTTTGTCATTACCATGGGCCTGGGCTAGTCGGCTACAACTTCAACTTTCTCAGGTCTACTTCACTTTCCTTTCTTCGTCACACATGACCCAAGAGGGATATGCTCCTCGACCAGAACTCGCATTGGAGAACTAGGCATCCAAGCCATGTTCTCTCAGGGTCTGCAATCCTGATTTCAGATGATGGGCATACTCTTCTGCATTTCTGAAACTTGCCGAGATACCGTCAATGAAGACAATAACGGAGTGATCCAGAAACCGATTAAAACTCTGCTTATGAGATCCATGAATGTCGTAGGGGCGTTCATTGACCCGAACGACACTCCTAGAAACTCATAGTGCCCATATCTGATTCTAAACACTGCTCTCTGTACATCTTCTTCCTTGATCTTAACTGATAGTACCTGGACTTCAGATCCATCTTGAAAAGGCAACCAGCTCCTGCTAGCTGGCTTAAAATAGATCGTCGATCCAAGGTAACAAATACTTGTTCTGGGTAGTGACTTTGTTCAACGACTAGTGGTCGACACAAAGTCCTAGGGATCCATCCTTCATTCTCATAACAACACTGGAACACCCCAAGGCGAAGTGCTCAGTCAGATGGGAACCCTTAACTACCAACTCTTACAACTGATCCTTATAACTCTTTTAACTCTGTTGATACCATCCTGTGGGGAGGGATAGAGATTGGTCCAATTCCATGCATTACTTCTATTTTAAACTCTATCTCCCTGACAGGTGGTAGTCCTGGGAACTCATCTGGGGAAACATCTAAACTCTCTAACAATGGGCACTGAGGCGGGCTCCCTGACCCGACTGCTATACTCTCTCTGAAGAGCTAGAATCCCTGACAAATTTTTCCTGAACAACCTACGAGCCTATAGGGTTGATACCGAACCTCTAGGTATCCCTATTCTGTCCCCTCTAAGGACTACCTCTGATCCATCCTGACCTCTGAACCTGACTACCTTGTCTCTGCAGACTAGGTAGTACCACTAGTAGAAGAACCAATCCAACCCTAGAATGACGTCAAACAGTCAAATCTAGAACCGCTAGGTCAGCTGGAAGGCATCTACTCACAACACATACTCTGACTATACCGGCAGACTGACTCTGCCACAGATGGATCACACTTGGGTGCACTGACCCCAAGGGGATACTCTAACCCATAAGCTATCAACCCAACCTCACAAGGGCTCACAAGCAAACAAAGAAAAGAGAAACATCAGGGTTCATGAAACAGACACACCAGAACATACCAGAGTGAGATTACCTGATCCCATTGGGTTCGATGTGTTAGCCTCCCGCTGGGTCATGGCGAAGATCCGCGCTGGAGCTGATGGACCTTCCCCACGGGAACCTGCTGAAGAAGGGGCTGTCCCCCTGTCTCCGCCTCTACCACTACCCTGAAAGATGGATGGAGCTACTGGGTGAGCTACACTGCCCGAAACTGTCTGCTGGGACCGTGCCACCAAGGTCGCGGTGGGACACTCACGTGCCATGTGCCCCTCCTGTCCGCACCTGAAGCATGCTGTTGTCCCAATCAAACAGACTCCCTTGTGCTGCCTACCGCACCGTGTACATCTGGAGTTACCTGAACCAGAGCTCGAACCATCACCTAAACCCAGACCAGACTTTATCTGTTCCCAAAACTTGCTCTTCTTCGATCTTCTGAGGCCTCTGCCTCCCTTCTTACTCTTTGTGCCAGCCTCGCTTAGAGGGGAGAGATCAACATCACTTGTCCCCGGGATTTTGGAACCCGAAGACTGTGCCACGTACTGTTTAACTGTCCCCTGGACAATGGCACTAGCCTCCATTCTCCGCGCCATATCCACTATAGCATGGAAGCTCTCCCTTTCTGCTGATTGAACCAACGAGGAATACCTGGAGTGAAGCTTCATAACATATCTCCTAGACTTCTTCAGGTCTGTGTCAAGACCTTGTCCTGCAAACGGCAATAGCTCCAGGAACCTGTCCGTAAACTCCTCTACGCTCATCTCTTCCGTCTGCCTTAGCTGCTCAAACTCAATCATCTTCAGTTCTCTGGAACTATCCGGAAAAGCCCATCCTGCAAACTCATTGGCAAACTGCTCCCAGGATAAGCTCTCCAACTTTGGGTCCACATAGTTTTTGAACCACTCCCTTGCCTTCTTGCATTTCAATGTGAACCCTGCCATCTGAATGGCTCTACTGTCACTTGCTCCTAGCTCATCTGTTATCATCTTTACCGTTCTGAGATACTCAAAAGGGTCATCGCCTGCTTCGAACTTGGGGGCATCCAACTTGAGGTAATCTGCCATCTTTACTCTACCCCCAACTGATGAACCAGGTTTGGGTATCCGGACATCAGGGACTATTGGTTCTGCTGGTGGAGGAGGAGGTGCAGCATTCCCTAGGTTAGGGTTTGCTGGACCTGAGAAAAAGGGTGAGGATGGAAACATGGGGTACTGTGGGTAAAAGGGAGGATAGGGCATAAAGGTGGGATATGGGTGATAGCTGAAGAAATCTGACGTACCTCCCATCGGATACCCTGGCCCTTGCGGGTAGGGTGGATACTGCGGTGGAACAAAGCCCGAGGCCTGAGTGCCTCCTTGGGACTCTCCCATATCCTCTACTGACATACTCATGCCTAAACTACTATCTCTTCTCTGGTTATCCTCCTCCGTTTCCATCACATCCGCTGACATACCTTCATGAACTGATCTCCTCCGACCTGCATCAAAAGACCTTCTAGGGTCCCTTGATGTACTTTCCCTGATCGTCCTGCAAGATCTTGCCCTCTGCAGAGCAGGGGAATGGGCATCCATGCCCTCATTCTTTGGCGGAGCTCCAGTCAATCTCGCAGATCGACGAGTTCCTCTCATCTTGACTTCTGAAAGCATAACATAGCACATAAACATAAGCATCATACGGTTCATGTGGAAACACATGAACCTGCATCACATACATAACATACATATCATAGCATTAATGCACATGCTCATCATCATGGCATTTCACATCATTATACAAGACAGGACTCCATATCCTATCCTAGTGGACATGATCTTCCTATTGTGCTTGCCCTACTATAACCTCTATGAGCCCGACACACTATAGGTCCGACCATGTGAACCTAGGGCTCTGATACCATTTTGTAACGATCCAAAAATCCGGACCGCTACCGGCGCTAGGATCCAGATCGACTTAAGGTCGCCGGGACCCGTAGCAAGCCTAACATACATCCTGTACATCTGGTATAATCCCATACATGATCAAACATAAGCATAAACTGTAAAACATAAAACTGTAAACTTTTTCTTTAACCCGTTTGACCTGTGTATGCACTATGACTGAACTCATAGAACCCCTAGGGTCAGCATACCCTATGTCAAACTCGGTCCATCACATGAAACAACATAAAATAAAACTCATGTACAAAGGGATTATCCAACTCGGGCCAAGCACAATACTATAACTCTGAACATATAACATAAAGTCATATTACAATACAACTCTTCTTACAACAATACATAATCTTATATTACATCATGTCCACTACTATTCTATTACATAAACACAACCATGGACGTAACCTGCTGATCTCCTGACTATCTCTGACCCTACAAACCTGGGGTTAGGGGAGAGGGGTGAGCTAAAAAGCCCAGTGAGCAGAAACCATAAAGAAAACAATTTATTTTTAACATATGCTTACATGAAATGCGCCACAGCACAAACATATCACATCAAGGATGAATTTGTCACCACTAGCCCTCTACATATCATAACATGTCCAACTACACCAGGGGCGATTAGGCCTCACCTAGTGTTCGCTTACATAACTCATATCATAACATGTCCGACTACACCAGGGGCGATTAGGCCTCACCTAGTGTTCGCTTACATAACTCATAGTACCAGGGGCGACCTGGTCTTTTTATCTCATATCATATCATCATCATCATTATCATATACTATCATGGTGAGGGCTAGAGGATCATTCAACATTCATCCACATCAACAACATAATATGCAATGCATCATATTCGTGAATACTAGTGCAGCACAACCTATTATATATTTCATGGCATTTTATGATGCATGGATCATGCTAAAACATTCGTTTAACTTTTAAAACATAAGGGTTAGTTCCACTCACCTGTGACTAGCTCAGGGCCGACTCTGAAATGGCTGACACTGCTAAACACCTCAGTTCCTCGGGTCCGATCCTACACAGGTGGACTCCAGTGAGGTGCTAAACATACTCTAAACAACTCATAAAAGACTACCCAAAAACCCCCTAAAACATCATGAAATAATCATAGAAATACATGCATGAAATGGCTGAACAGGGCACTGACAGAGCGGTTGTCGAAGCTGGTCAAAATAATCAATTCAATTGCCAACAATAATAAAACTGTAGACAGTGGTGAAAGGATCGTATCCATAGGGAATTGATACTTGTTTACCTTCCTTGAGTAGACCAAATTAAAAGGATCAGAAGAGAGGAGAAAGTGCAAGTGCATATAAAGTAAAAATGGGGTTTTGAGAT